>NW_006777287.1:3462915-3528834 GCF_000442215.2 Lipotes vexillifer | reverse complement strand
CAGGAATGCAGTTTCTAGACAAAGTGCTCAGAAAGGCTTTCATGGGATGTGCTCCTGTGTAG
This sequence comes from Lipotes vexillifer, assembly GCF_000442215.2. NCBI lineage: Eukaryota > Metazoa > Chordata > Mammalia > Artiodactyla > Lipotidae > Lipotes > Lipotes vexillifer. The sequence continues at coordinate 3,528,772 of NW_006777287.1, read as the reverse complement.
CAGCCCCATGCTTGCCGGCTTGCCCCTTCACGGGGATCCATGCACTTAGGGACATGAAACCCAAGCTTCTCTGTTTCCATGTTTCTGACTTTGCCTCCCTCCTCCTTCCCTGGACCTCCTACCTCTTTTTTACTGACCCCTTCTTCTGCAGCGATGTGAGTTTCTGAGAGGACCTGTATATCCAGCTTCTCCATCTCTGCCATCATCCTGGACACAGGGGGAGATGGAAGAGGAGGAAGAAGGAGATGAAGGTTAGACAAGGAAGAGGAGAAAAGAAGAGGAAAAGAAGAGAGGATGGGGTGAGGAGAAGAAAGAAGAGGAGGAAAGGAGAAAGGGGGAAGGAAGGAGAGGAGGAGAGAGAAAGAGGAAGGAGGGGAAATAGGAGGAGGTGGAAGACAGGGAGGGCGGAGTTGATGGACAAGGTAGGGAGAGAAGGGAAGGAGGGTGGAAGGAAAGGAATATAGAGAAAGATTGCGGGAAGGTAGAGCATTGGGAGATAGAGGAGAAGGAGTGGAGGAGCAAGTGAGGGAAGAGGGGGAAGACTAGAGGGAGGATTTTGTGTAGAGGGGGAGGGGGAGAAGGATAGGGAAGGAGAAAGAAGAGCTCAGAGGAGGATGAAGAGAAGGATAAGAGAGGAAGAAAGGAAGAGTTTAAAAGAAGAGAGAAAGGGAAGAGTTGTATGGAGGTATGGGGGGATTTGTATGTCTGAGGATCTCAGTTCGTGCACCCCAGGGACAGCTTTCCCAGGTGGGGTATGAGTCCAACCCTTCCCTGCTTCACCCACAGGCAGCCCCTTATGAGGGTGCTCCCTGCCAACCTCTGGTGCTGGCGCTGCAGTTGCTGGTGTTGCTTGGAAGCTGCCTCCAGGAACTCCTTTGCCTTCCTGTTCTCTTCCTCAAATGGCTGCCTGGAGGGCCAGCCACAAGGGTTGGGGGTCATCAGTCCATCCCCCAACTCCTCCCTTCAGCCTCCTTCCATTCTGCTATGGAAGAAGAGCCTTTTCGCTGAGTGTATTGGCCCTTCCCATAGAACAGATGGCTCAGCTGATGCTGCTAATCCTCCTTCACCTGTGTGAGTTTCTCTGTGGAAGGAAGCAAGGCAGGCGGGGACCTCTTACCTCTGAACCTCACTTTTCTTTACCTTGCATTGCATCAGGAAGATCTTCAGTGTCTCTGTGGGGAGAGGAACCGAGGAGGCCCTGTGAGAGTTCACAGGAGGAATCGAAGTTGGGCAATTAGGCGGAAGATTCCAAACTAATTTAAAGGAATTCCACTTCTGTGCCTCCATGTCCCACCTCCAGAGTCCCTATTGTATAGATTGGGCCCCTAGAAGACAAACCTGCATTTAATTAATCCATCCTGTTGGCCTTGGCACATAGTAAGGGCCCTGGCACAATTGCCACATATTTGCATGAACTGAACAGAATCCTTAGGGGTCATAGCAGTCTGTACCTGTGTGTGTACCTGTAGGTGTTGCTCTCTTCCACCAGCTGGCAGAGCAGGAACTCCATAAATGTCTATCAGAAATGAGCAGTTCTGTGATCATTTAACCTGGCCACTGAGGCATCAGGTTTTACACACCACACACACATACACATAAATATATACAGCAAATGTAGGCTTCTGAGAAAAGTCTGGGGTTCCCATGACCTTTGCCTCTATTCCTGGATGATTCTTCCTTTCTCTAGGAAATGATGGATGGAAGTTGGAAGGATTTATGAGTGTACAGGTGGATGACTAAATGAATGGATGGATATATGAAAAGAGAAAAACACATGGTTGGATGAATGGATGGAATGTCAGACAGTTTAATAAATAGATGAAAAATAAATTGTGGAAGGATTATGGATGAATAAGTAAATGATTGGATGGATGGTTGAAAGGAATTGGAAATGGCTTGTTGGATGATGTTATGAATTTTTGTGTGGATGAATGATGGATAATTGGATGATGGTTATTATATAGATGTATGCTTGAATGGATAGATGAACATCTGTTTGGTTGACTGAATTGATAGATGGTAGGTAGATGGATGGATGATGAAATGGATGAATGGATGGGTGGATGGATAGATGGCTGCATCAATTGCTGGTTAGAGGACTAGATGGATGGGTAGATAGATGGATGGATGGTTAGATGCAAAGGGTGGAAGAATGGAAGAGTGGATACACTGGATAATTTGGACGGATAGATGGATGGATGAAGGCTGGGTGAATTGATAGCTGGTAGGATGACTGGATGGTTAAATGGATGGAGAGATGGTTTGTTGAATTGGATACTACTGCTTTTAAGTTCTTGCATGGTTTTGGCCTGTTTGGCTCCCTGTGTATTTCCTTTCTTACCCTGGTTTCCTCTTGCAGTTTCCTTAAGAGAGGCTGGGTTAAAAATAATAATCTTTCATCCTACTCGGAATTGATTCCACTCATTTGTTCCATAAACATTTATCCAATGCCTATACTATGTGTCAGACTTTGGTAAAAAGTCAATGAACAACAAAAAAAGGGTGATTAATTACCACTAGGGAATCAACAGACTATATGAGGCAAATATTAAGTTCATTACAATACAAATAACTGTCATTATTTATGAAAATTATAACTATCAGTGAGTGGAGTGTTCCAGGCAAAAGGAATGGCAGAATTAAAGGTTTTGAAATGTGCCTAGTGAATGTCTGGGAATGGTGAGGAAATAGAATGACTGGAATGAACTTAGCCAAGGGAAGTAGTAAAATGGAGAGCTAGAGGGGCCAGATAATATCTAGGCTGCAGCTCATTGAGAGGACACCTGTGTTTACTATGAGTGAGGTGGGAGGTAGGAAGGGGTTTTATTATAGGAGAGATGTGAATTGAGTTACATTTGAACAGGATTAATCTGTCTACTATAGGCAAAGTAGCTTTTGTGGCTAGGGCAGAAGCACAGAGAGGAAGAGAGAGAGAGAGAGAGGAGACAGGAAGAGAGGGAAAGGTGGAGAGAGAGAGACACAGATACAGAGAGACAGAGAGAGAGAAGCTATTAAATACCTTGCTTTTTCCCCCAAGATCCCCTCCAGGTGCAGCTGCTCTAGATTCACTGAAAAAAAAATAGTGACACTTTCAGACATCAGGGGCCAGACCCTGCCCTGCCCCCCGCCCAAACTCCAACTTCTGGGAAGGGACTTGCTTGATGTAACGTTCAAGGTCTTGTACAGACCCAGGAGTGAACTGAGTGTCTTCTATCCCATCCCTTTTGCTACTAAAGATCACTCTGAGACCAGCCCTCTCCCCTATGTGTTCTCATAGTCTCTGTAAGTGCAAAAAGGCATGGCTTTTACAAATGGCAGTGTGAGTATGGTGCAGAATGAACATCATAGTTTTACACAAACTTTACATTGCTTCGGAGAGCTATGATAACAAAGATGTAAATATATCAAGTCAGGTAGGGATAAGGGCTATAAAGAAAAAGAATCAAGCAAGGTAAAGAAAAGAGGAATGATCAGGTAGGGGCAGCTGCTATTTCTTCAATGGGAAGAGAAGTTAAAATCTGTATAAGGAGCTGAGGTTTGAGCTGAGAGCTGAATTCCTAGAGGCAGTAGGAGGACATCTAGATTATCAAGGGTGAAAAGCACTACAGACAGAAGAAACAGAGTGAAAAGTCCTGAAAGTGAATGTGTGCTCTGTGTTTGTTGTCATTTTAGTGGTAGGGGGGCGGGGGTGAGAGGTAGAAGTTGAAGCCAAAGAGGTGGCAGGACACCCAAGTGGGCCTTGGGGACCACATTTTAAAATCTGTGTGTCTGGAATCCTGGGTTGAGGGCGGACATGGGGAGTTACAACTTAGAGATGCCATGGGGCATCGCTGTGTTCTTCTCGAACCACTTACATGAATCTAATTCCTTCTGTTTGGTCTCCCAGAGAGCATGGGCCTCTCTCACCTCCTCACTGGCTTTCTGTTTCACTGGGCCAGAGAAGAGAAAGCCAGACATTGGGTAAGCAAAGCACTCAACTCTGCTCCGCCTCAAATTGTAGCATTTCAAATGACTTGACAGACATCTCCAGATTATACAGATGAAGAAACAGAAGCTTCAAAGACCAGGCCCTTCTCTCTGAGCTAAGCCAGCCATTCAAGGTCCCTGAGCTCACATTTTTGAAACTCCTGATTAAGGATTACGGTTAACCAGGTCCTCAATCCTTGGATCCATGCTTTCTGCTGCAGAGGGAATGGAAAATTGAGCTGGAGACAGCCAGTCATTTGAAGTAGGTAGAGATGGGGTGGGTGTTTGCACAGTGTCCATCCTGCTTTCATTCAGTATGCATTTACTGAGTATCTCCTGCATCACAAAAGATGTGCAGGACCCTCGTGGGCTTCTGTGATGAGTGGTAGAAAAGGACAGTGAACAGAAAAATAGATCATGATATTTGACATCCTGTTGATAACTGTGTTGTAAAGTAACAATAATAACACAAGGCATACAGAGATAAAGAGTAAAGGGGTGGCAGGTGCTTCTTTAAGTACAGGAACAACTTTCGGGGCCCCAACTAACGAAGATGAGCAGACTCTACAATTCTCAAGGAGGGGAGGGTGTGGGGACATTTCCAGGCAGAGGGAAGAGCAAATGAAAATGCCCTGAGCTGGGGAGGCAGGAAGTACATGTTCCAGGGTACAGGGAGGATACCAGGTGAGCAAGTGGAGAGTACCAGGATGTGAGGTGGAGTGAAGGGAGAAGGGAGATCCTACAAGGCCTTGTGAACCGAGGTAAGGGCTTCTGGATTTTACGCTCTGTTGTGGGAAGCCAATGGAGAGATCTCCCTGCAGCCTCATCCTATTAAGATCCCTGACAAGGGTTGGGGAAGAACATGACAAATCTGTGACTAAGGCATTGGCCCCATTAGATAAAATGAAAAAATGCTGCCCCCTTGCATGCCAAGTGGCAGATTACAAACCCTATCCCCACGAAAGGGAGCACACTGCCTCTTGGAGAACTCTTGCCACTGTCCTCTTTAACTTAATCTCTTCACAAGTTTCCCAGTTTCAATGATCTGAACTGAGAAGCATCTCTCCTCTTGCCCCTCTGGCTACAGGATCATCAGTGCAAACCTGGGCATCTAAGCTTGAGGAAAAACATCCCAACCATCCCTGAGCCCTCTACCAATTCCCCAAGAACACCTGGGCCTCAAGAACCCAGTTTTTCTGTAAGCCAGGGTTCTACCTGTGGGACACAGACCTTACAACTGTACTTCTGAGATGCGATTTAAACAAAACAAAACAAAGCATGGAAATATAAGGAAAACACATCCCATCCATCTATTTAAAAAATACCCAAGGCCTTAAAATGCTCATCTCATTTTCTAGGTTGGATCCTCAACTCCTCACAAGGTAGGAACTAGGCGTCTTCATCTCTGCATCTGCCCAGGGCCAAGCCCACAGAACCCATCAAGAGTCCACAGAGTTATAAGCGCAAGCAAGGGATTTCTGAAGTCACTAACTGCTTTGGGCACTAATGACCTTTAGGCCACAGAGCACTCTCTGAGGTGCTAATAATAACTTCGAATACCACCATCCCTGGGGCATTTTGTTTTCATGAGGTTAGGTGGTTTCTGAGGTTCCTGTCCAGTGGCCTCTCTACCTAATTTCTGCCCAGGGAGCAGGCCTGATGTGCCATTCTAGGAAGAGGTGCCAAAATTCCTACTTATCTGGTTTTGGCTGACTTGCCACAGTGTTTCTTTTTGTTTTTTTTTAAACTTTTTTTTAAACATCTTTATTGGGGTAAAATTGCTTTACAATGGCGTGTTAGTTTCTGCTTTATAACAAAGTGAATCAGTTATACATATACATATGTTCCCATATCTCTTCCCTCTTGCGTCTCCCTCCCTCCCACCCTCCCTATCCCACCCCTCCAGGCGATCACAAAGCACCGAGCTGATCTCCCTGTGCTATGTGGCTGCTTTCCACTAGCTATCTACCTTACGTTTGGTAGTGTATATATGTCCATGCCTCTCTCTCGCTTTGTCACAGCTCACCCTTCCCCCTCCCCATATCCTCAAGTCCGTTCTCTAGTAGGTCTGTGTCTTTATTCCTGTCTTACCCCTAGGTTCTTCATGACTTTTATTTACTTAAATTCCATATATATGTGTTAGCATACGGTATTTGTCTTCCTCTTTCTGACTTACTTCACTCTGTATGACAGACTCTAGGTCTATCCACCTCATTACAAATAGCTCAATTTCGTTTCTTTTTATGGCTGAGTAATATTCCATTGCATATATGTGCCACATCTTCTTTATCCATTCATCCAATGATGGACACTTAGGTTGTTTCCATCTCCAGGCTATTGTAAATAGAGGTGCAATGAACATTTTGGTACATGACTCTTTTTGAATTATGGTTTTCTCACGGTATATGCCCAGTGGTGGAATTGTACCACAGCATTTTAAACTAAGAATGGACTTGGCAGAATTCCTTTGCCCTAGTTCTGCTGTGGGCTCTGGGCTCATGTCATCTCTGTCACACAGCACAACAACAAAAGGAAGGTGCAAAGCCATCTACATGGTTTTCTGCCACTTGTGTATTAAAAAATGTGGGGAAGTATATATATATATACTTATTTATTTTTTACATATTTATATATAAATATTTATATATATTTATACTTCTCCATACTTGTATATATAAAAAGATCTCTGGGAGGATACATAAATTATCTAATAACAGTTGTTACTTGACTGCCTGTGGGGAAAGCAAATGGGAGACAAGAGTTTAGGGAAATCATTTGCCATCTATCCTATCTAACTTCTTGAATTCTGAATTGGTTCAAAGAATTAAATTTTAAAATAAAAGTAGAATGGAATAATTTCCTGAGGTTTGAATTGTGAAACTCTGAATCATGTCCCCAAACCCCAGACCCGGACTCAAGCACGAGGAGACGCATGACCTTGCTGCAGCTTTTCTACCATCTCTAGAAACTCTTCTATCTTCTTTGAGTTGGATTTCCCTGTGGAGGCAAAAACCAGAATTATAGGATCTTCTGAGTATGAGAGGGAAGTGAGGAAAGGGCCAAATCCATCTGGAAGTAGAAGGAAGGGACCCTAGTGGACTTTTTAAAACAAGCCCAGGCTTTCCAATATTTCAGATCCAAATACTTCAGAATGAATCTCTAAAAATTAAAGGTATTCTCTTAGAAATCCAGAACTTTAATGGCTAAGAACATTCCTTAACATCATCCCAAACCTAAACCTATACAAATGTTCATGATTGTTCCAAAAATTTCTTTTTACAGTTGGTAGGTGCGACCATTTCTCAGTGTAGGGTTGGCCACAGATGTGACCTTCAGTCCTCCAGCCCATTATACTCCCCACCTTATTTCTAGAGTCAGTCACAAGATATAGGTTAGTGTATTCTCACGTATTTCCCTAGGATGGTGTCATTATTTTATGACATCTGCTCAGGACAGTAGAAAAGATGTAATAAAATATTTTTAATTATAGTGCTTTAAAGGGAGTGTAGAGGAATTGATGAAAACAAGAAAGGCAGTAAGTCAATGACTGTTGAAAGTACAAAGGGCTTCATTATACATTATTCTCTCTACTTCTCTTTGAAATGTTTTAATAAAGATTAGAATGGCATATCTTCTGAGGGATGGAATATAATTATGGGAGATGGTTATAGGATCCTATTTTGCAATGCTCTACCTTTTCTGAATAGCAATTTTCCGAAATTATCTAAAACAAAATGCACTAGATATTAATTCCATAGGAAAAAAAATCATAATCCAAAAATAAAGGGAAAAATATTTTTGTGATAGTAGACATTCTTTTATTTTTTTAATTAATTTATTTTATTTTTGGCTGCATTGGGTCTTCGTTGCTGCATGCAGCCTTTCTCTAGGTGTGGCGAGCGGGGGCTACTCTGTTGTGGTGTGTGGGCTTCTCATTGCAGTGGCTTTTCTTGTTGTGGAGCGCAGGCTCTAGGCACACAGGCTTCCGTAGTTGCAGTACGTGGGCTCAGTAGTTGTGGCAAGTGGGCTCTAGGGAGCACGGGCTTCAGTGTTTGTGGCGCATGAGCTAAGTAGTTGTGGCTTGTGGGCTCTACAGCACAGGCTCAGTAGTTGTGGCACACAGGCTGTTGCTCCATGATATGTGGGATCTTCCTGGACCAGGGATCGAACCCATGTCCCCTGCATTGGCAGGCAGATTCTTTTTTTTATATCAAATTTTTAAAAATTAATTAATTAATTTTATTTTTTGGCTGTGTTGGGTCTTTGTTGCTGCACGTCGGCTTTCTCTAGTTGTGGCGAGTGGGGCTATTCTTCATTGCAGTGCACGGGCTTCTAATTGCAGTGCCTTCTCTTATTGTGGAGCATAGACTTTAGGTGCACAGGCATCAGTAGTTGTGGCACACAGGCTCAGTAGTTGTCTCACGGGTTCTAGAGTGCATGCTCAGTAGTTGTGGCACATGGGTTTAGTTGCTTCATGGCATGTGAGATCTTCCTGAACCAGGGCTCAAACCCGTGTCCCCTGCATTGGCAGGCAGATTCTTAACCACTGCACCACGAGGGAAGTCCCAATAGGCATTCTTGATTAAGAAATTCTTAAAAGACTCTATGCAACATGTGGACACTGGTTTGAAAAAATCTCACTTGTGAAAGCGATTGTGAGGACAAGGGAGGAAATCTATATAGGGGCTGCTTGAAAGATGATGATATTGGGGGATTGTTATGTTTTTCAGTTGTGGTAGTAGTATGATTCTTCTTGAGGAAAATGTTCTTTTATTTAAAAAAGCATACTAAAATATTTCAGAGGGAATCAAAAGGATTCTATAATTATTTACTTTTAAATACTTAAAAAATAGTTGTATAAAAATATGGTAAACTTAACAAGATCGAAATCTAGGTGACAGAATCAGAAAATGGTGATGGTGCTAACATGGTCTATCAATCTCTCTTAATCTATGCTTAGAAACAAAACAACTAGATAGCGAAAACAAGTATTACCATCAACATTTATAATGCAACATGATGATACACTATTCACATAGACCTTAAAATGCACATAGGTGGACACAAATCACCACTAGCCACAGGACCCGTTGGCATCTGTGTGACAGTAAAACAAGGAAATAATGGCACAGGATCTGATGGACCTAAGACATGAGAAGAACAAGATAGCCAGCAGATATTCAGTGGAAAACACAGTAAGTCAAGATGGAATTTAAGAAAAAAAATGTCATGAAGAACCTAGGGGTAAGACAGGAATAAAGACACAGACCTACTAGAGAATGGACTTGAGGATATGGGGAGGGGAAGGGTAAGCTGTGACAAAGCGAGAGAGAGGCATGGACATATAAACACTACCAAACGTAAGGTAGATAGCTAGTGGGAAGCAGCCGCATAGCACAGGGAGATCAGCTCGGTGCTTTGTGATCGCCTGGAGGGGTGGGATAGGGAGGGTGGGAGGGAGGGAGACGCAAGAGGGAAGAGATATGGGAACATATGTATATGAATAACTGATTCACTTTGTTATAAAGCAGAAACTAACGCACCATTGTAAAGCAATTATACCCCAATAAAGATGTTAAAAAAAAAAAAGATGAGAAAGGCAGCTGAAAGTGGTAGTGGTATTGCCTTCTCCAATAACGGGTGAGAGTAAGGGACTGAGGTAAAGACTGCTGGATCAGTTTAAGCCTGTGGGAGGTGGCCAAGATGGTGGAGAGGAAAACCCTGAGCTCACCTCCTCCCACAGGCACACCAAACCTACAGCTATTTACAGAGCAACTATCAATGACAAAATCCTGAAGACTAGCAGAAAATATCTTCTAAACAAAAAGATATAAAGAAGGAACCACAAGGAAGGATTCCATAAACCCACCTAAGGAGGTTAAAGAACTATACCAGAAACACTCTATGACATAAATCACAGCAAGATCCTTCTTGACCCATCTCCTAGAGTAATGGAGATAAAAACAAAAATAAACAAATGGGACCTAATGAAACTTCAAAGCTTTTGCACACAAAGGAAACCCATAAACAAGACCAAAAGACAGCCCTCAGAATGGGAGAAAATATTTGCAAATGAATCAACTGACAAAGGATTAATCTCTAAAATTTACAGGCAGCTCATGCAGCTCAATAACAAAAAAATAAACAACCCAATCCAAAAATGGGCAGAAGACCTAAATAGACATTTCTCCAAAGAAGATATACAGACTGCCAACAAACACATGAAAGAATGCTCAACATCATTAATCATTAGAGAAATGCAAATCAAAACTACAATGAGATATCATCTCACACCAGTCAGAATGGCCATCATCAAAAAATCTAGAAACAATAAATGCTGGAGAGGGTGTGGAGAAAAGGGAACACTCTTGCACTGCTGGTGGGAATGTGAATTGGTTCAGCCACTATGGAGAACAGTATGGAGGTTCCTTAAAAAACTACAAATAGAACTACCATATGACCCAGCAATCCCACTACTAGGTATATACCCTGAGGAAACCAGAATTCAGAAAGAGTCATGTACCAAAATGTTCATTGCAGCTCTATTTACAATAGCCCGGAGATGGAAACAACCTAAGTGCCCGTCGTCGGATGAATGGATAAAGAAGATGTGGCACATATATACAATGGAATATTACTCAGCCATAAAAAGAAACGAAATTGAGCTATTTGTAATGAGGTGGATAGATCTAGAGTCTGTCATACAGAGTGAAGTAAGTCAGAAAGAGAAGGACAAATACCGTATGCTAACACATATATATGGAATTTAAGAAAAAAAAATGTTATGAAGAACCTAGGGGTAAAACAGGAATAAAGACAGAGACCTACTGGAGAACAGACTTGAGGATATGGGGAGGGGGAAGGGTGAGGTGTGTTAGGGCGAGAGAGAGACATGGACATATATATACTAACAAACGTAAGGTAGATAGCCAGTGGGAAGCAGCCGCATGGCACAGGGAAACCGGCTCGGTTCTCTGTGGCTGTCTGGAGGGGTGGGATAGGGAGGGTGGGAGGGAGGGAGACAAAGAGGGAAGAGATATGGGAACATATATATATGTATAACTGACTCACTCTGTTATAAAGCAGAAACTAACACACCATTGTAAAGCAATTATACCCTAATAAAGATGTTAAAAAAAAACAAAAACAAAAAAAAGAACTATACCAGAAAACTATAAGACACTGATGAAAGAAATCAAAGATGACACAAACAGATGGGGAGATAGATATACCATGTTTTTGGATTGGAAAAATCAATATTGTGAAAACGACTATACTACCCAAAGCAATCTACAATTCAATACAATCCCTGTCAAACTACCAGTGGCATTTGTCACAGAACTAGAACAAAAAATCTTAAAATTTGTATGGAGACAAAAGACCTCAAAGCGTCAAAACGATCTTGAGGGGACAAAAACACAAAAAATGGAGCTGGAGGAATCAGATTCCCTGACCTCAGACTCTACCACAAAGCTACAGTAATCAAGACAATATGGTACTGGCACAAAAACAGAAATACAGATCAATGGAACAGGATAGAAAGCACAGAGATAAACCCACACACCTACGGTCAACTAATCTATGACAAAGGAGGCAAGGATATACAGTGGAGAAAAGACAGTCTCTTCAATAAGTGGTGCTGGGAAAACTAGACAGCTACATTTAAGAGAATGAAATTAGAACACTCCCGAACAAAATATACAAAAATAAACTCAAAATGGGTTAAAGACTTAAATGTAAGACCAGACACTATAAAACTCTAAGAGGAAGACATAGAAAGAACACTCTTTTTTTTTTTTTTTTTCGGTACGCGGGCCTCTGACTGTTGTGGCCTCTCCCGTTGCAGAGCACAGGCTCAGGACGTGCAGGCTCAGTGGCCATGGCTCACGGGCCCAGCCACTCTGTGGCATGTGGGATCTTCCCGGACCAGGGCACGAACCCATGTCCCCTGCATCAGCAGGCAGACTCTCAACCACTGTGCCACCAGGGAAGCCCGAAAGAACACTCTATGACATAAATCACAGCAAGATCTTTTTTGATCCACCTCCCAGAGTAATGGAAATAAAACCAAAAATAAACAAATGGGACCTAATGAAACTTAAAAGCTTTTGCACAGTAAAAGAAACCATATACAAGACGAAAAGACACCCTCAGAATGGGAGAAAATATTTGCAAATGAAGCAACTGACAAAGGATTAATCTCCAAAATTTACAAGCAGCTCATGTAGTTCAATATCAAAAAAACCAACAACCCAATCTAAAAATGGGCAGAAGACCTAAATAGACGTTTCTCCAAAGAAGACATACAGATTGCCAACAAACACATGAAAGGATGTTCAACATCACTAATCAATAGTGAAATGCAAATCAAAACTATAATGAGGTATCACCTCACACTGGTCAGAACAGCCAGCATCAAAATACCTACAAATGATAAATGCTGCAGAGTATGTGGAGAAAAGGGAACCCTCTTGCACTGTTGGTGGGAATGTAAATTGATACAGCCACTATGGAGAAAAGTATGGAGGTTCCTGAAAAATCTAAAAATAGAACTACCTTAAGATCCAGCAATCCCACTACTGGGCATATACCCTGAGAAAACCGTAATTCCAAAAGAGTCATGTACCACAATGTTCATTGCAGCTCTATTTACAACAGCCAGGACATGGAAGCAACCTAAGTGTCCATCGACAGATGAATGGATAAAGAAGATGTGGCACATATATACAATGGAATATTACTCAGCCATAAAAAGAAACGAAATTGAGTTATTTGTAGTGAGGTGGACGAACCTAGACTCTGTCATATAGAGTGAAGTAAGGCAGAAAGAGAAAAACAAATACCGTATGCTAACACATATATATGGAATCTAAGGGAAAAAAAAAAAGGTCATGAAGACCCTAGGAGTAAGATGGGAATAAAGGCACAGACCTACTAGAGAATGGACTTGAGGATATGAGGAGGGTGAAGGGTAAGATGTGACAAAGTGAGAGAGTGGCATGGCCATATATACACTACCAAACGTAAAATAGATGGCTAGTGGGAAGCAGCCTCATGGCACAGGGAGATCAGCTCGGTGCTTTGTGACCACCTAGAGGGATGGGATAGGGTGTGTGGGAGGGAGGGAGATGCAAGAGGGAAGAGATATGGGAACATATGTATATGTATAACTGATTCACTTTGTTATAAGGCAGAAACTAACACACAGTTGTTAAGCAATTATACTCCAATAAAGATGTTTTAAAAAAAAAAAAGGAACACCTGAACAAATTGTTGTATATTATACAATGGCTTACTACTCGGGAGTAAAAAGGAATGAGCTATTGATATGACCATGAATGAATTTCAAAATGATTATGCTGGTGAAAGAAGCCAGACCAAAGAATGCATATTTCATTGTTCCACTTATTTAAAAAATGTCAAAATTTCAAACTGATCTACAATGACAGAAAGCTGATCAGTGGCTGTGGATGGTGGATAGAGAGGAGGGTGAACTACGAAAACGAACAATGTAGGCTTCCCTGGTGGCGCAGTGGTTGGGAGTCTGCCTGCCAATTAGGGGACACGGGTTTGAGCCCTCGTCCGGGAAGATTCCACATGCTGCGGAGCAACAAAGCCCGTGTGCCACATCTACTGAGCCTGCGCTCTGGAGCCCGCGATCCACAACATCTGAGCCCACGTGCCACAACTACCAAAGCCCGCGTGCCTAGAGCCTGTGCTCTGCAACAAGAGAGGCCACTGCAATGAGAAATCTGTGCACCACAACAAAGAGTAGCCCCCAGCTCGCCGCAACCAGAGAAAGCCCTTGCCCACGCGCAGCAACGGAGACCCAATGCAGCCAAAAATAAATAAATAAATTTATTTAAAAAAAAAAAAACGAACAATTTGAGTGTATTCCTTGTTTTGCTCATGGTTTTCAGGTGTATACATACGTCAGAATTTATCAAATCATAGGCTTTTTTTGTGTGTGTTTGGTGCGCGGGCCTCTCACTGCTGTGCCTTTTCCCGTTGCAGAGCACAGGCTCAGGACGCGCAGGCTCAGCGGCCACGGCTCACGGGCCCAGCCGCTCCGCAGCATGTGGGATCTTCCAGGACTGGGGAATGAACCCGTGTCCCCTGCATCGGCAGGCGGACTCTCAACCACTGCACCACCAGGGAAGCCCCAAATCGTAGGCTTTAAATGCAACTTATAGTATATCAACTATACTCCAATATAGTTATTTTAAATAATCTAGGTTGTTATTATTTTGGTTTCTATTAGTTTATTCTCTTCACTTTTCATAATAAAAAGCTTAATATGCCATTATTTTAAAATTCATTTTTCATAGTATTAGTATTTTATCCAGAGAAAGCTTCCTTCTTTAACTACATCCCTCACGCCTAAGTTTGTCTCTGCCAGGTATGAGGTCCAGACTATTTTTCCTTGCCCACCTCCCAAACTTGTCACTAGAGGGAGGTCCTCCGTGGCCACCCACTCTCCTTACCCTTAACCTGCTCAGTCCAGTCCATTGCTCATGGAGCCCCCAGTTTGGACATTCCTGAAGTTCCCGCCACGATCCAGCATTGTTTTCTGAAGGTCGTCTCGCATGTCTTTCCGTCCCCTCTGCTGGTGATTGGACCAAAACCACGCAAGGGGTGGGTGTTCTGAAGCCCAAGCCTGCGCATTGTACTTCCAGTCCTTTGTTAATATCAGAAGCCCAGGAGCAAGAAGAACTAGTAGTTGGTCTTGGCAAGTGGCAGGTTATCTGGTGTGAGGAAGATGGAGAGTAAGAGTGCCAGGCGTATGTCCTCACCTGCTGTTCTGCGTCTCCAGCTGTGCCTTTGTTGGGGGCTCCTGGGGAACAGATGGGGCCATTGTGGTGGGGATGCTGAGGAGCCCCCTGGGGCAGAGGGGAGGGGCTGGGGGCTCACCAAGAGGGGCAGGCAGCGCCTCCCTGCTGAGGATTTCTTTGTGCAGTTCCTCCGCCTGCTGGTACTTTTTGTTTCAGGTAGGCTGAGGCCTGCGGGGAGGGCATAACCTGGATGATCTTGGCTCAAATCTGGAAGCTTCCCTGGCCCCAGCACTGCACCCAGGCACATCCTTCCAGCCCCCACAGGAAGAAGCCCAGGTTTACACCACACTCCAGGCCTCGGCCGACAGCAGGGTGGGCTTGGAGCCCAACCCCACCACTTCCTATAGAGTAGGTGACTTCCTGACTCAGAGCAGGAACCTGTTCCCCACTCTACCTTGAGCCAGTGACACACCTCTCTGTGCCTCAGTTTCCTCATCTGCAAAATGGGGCAACAGGAGCACCTACCTCATAGGGCCCTTGAAGAAATGGACAGTACAGGCAAAGTCCTAAGAAGGGGGCTTAGCTCAATAAATGCTCTCATCTAAAAAAAAAAGAGTGCCAGGCGTAGGTGCTTGTGGTTTGGGACAACTTAAGCACAAGATTCTCTTTTAAAATCGTCTCAGGCAGGCCATGGGTAATGGTGTCTTTTACGTCTGGTCACCACCCCCCGCCAAGCAGGCACTGTCTTCCAAACAGAATACCCCTTTCATCCAGAAGTGCCAGCCGACTGCCAGTGGGACCTTAGCAGGCCATGGATAATTCAGGCCAGTAATCTCCTCAGAAGCAAATCTCTGATGCAGAGCTGAGGGTAGGCTGCCCAAGAGTAAAGGTGCAGCCCCTGCCAGATGCTGCAATATCACTTGGTGCGGGGCTGAGGAAAGTGGGGCAAGGGTTTACCAAAGGCAAAAGGAATTCTCTCTGGGGGGCATCCAGCACATCATGTGGTCTACAGTTATGTGGAATCCTTACCCACATCATGTCCAGACCCTCAGAAACTGCCCTCCTGAGTGCAAAAGTTCCAGCCACAGGACTCTCTAGCAGTCTTCCTCTTCTCCCTCCCAACATGGTGCAGAGATAAAGGGTCAAAGCTGAGGCTAGTCCCTCTTCAGCTTGCTTCACATAGTTCAGTTTTCAGAGATACATACATAAGTCATTATGGTTGGGTCACTTCTGCAAAAGCCAGGTGGGGAGGCATAGAGCCACTCCTATTGTGTCTTCACCCAGGGGGTGTTTGTTCAGTATATAAGGCCAGTTCTAAGAGACAGACCTACTCGGGTTGTCTTCATCCATAATAGATGTGTAATACCAAATAAGTGAAAATGTATTAGATATAATGATACTCAAAGAGAAGTATGAGGGTAATATTAGTCTAAAAATAAGTAATGTTTCCTCCTCTTCCATTTTCTGGAAGGCATTATGTAAAATTGGTGTTATTTTCTGAATGTTGGGTAAATTCTTCAGAGAAACCATCTGAGCCTGGAGATTTACTTTTTGTGAGCTTTTTTCTATTAAAAAATTTTTTCCTTCTAGTTTTATGGAAATACAATTAATATACAGCACTGTATAAGTTTAAGATGTACAGTATAATGATTTGACTTACGTACTTCATGAAATGATTACCCCAATAAGTTTAGTGAACATCCATTATTTCATACAGATACAAAATAAAAGAAAAAGAAAAAAAATTGTATTTGTGAAGAGAACTCAAGATTTGCTCTCTTAACAACTTTCACATATAACATACAGCAATGATAATTATATTTATCATGCTGTACACTACCTCCCTAGTACTTATTTACCTTATAACTGAAAAATATGGAATGCTTCACAAATCTGTATGTTATCCTTGTGCAGGGGCCATGCTAATCTTCTCTGTATCACTGAAATGAGCACTGTTGATCTTCCTTTAATTAGGTTGTCAGAGCTGTTTATATATTCTAGTTACAAGTCATTTGTTGGGTATGTGTTTTGCAAATTATTTTTGCCCAGGCTTTCACTTACCTCTTCATTTTCTTAGCAGTGTCTTTGAAAGAGCAAAATGTTTTAATTTTGAAGTTCAATTTATTGATTTTTTTCTTTCATAATTTTTTGTGCTGTAATCAAGAAATTTTTGTGAAATCCAAGGTCATTAAGATTTTCTCCTATTTTTTTTAGAAGTTTTATAATCTTAGCTCTTTAAAAGTTTTTAATTGAAGGATAGTTGCTGTACAGCATTATGTGTTACAGGTGTATAATACACTGATTTTGGGGGTCTGATACCAAAAGTGCAAGCAAGAAAATAAAAAATATACAAGTGGATCTACATCAAAATAAAAAGCTTCTGCTCAGCATAAGAAACAATTGACAGAATAAAGAGGCAAGCTGTGGAATGGGAGAAAATATTTGCAAACCAAAAAGATAAGGGTTTTATATCCAAAATGTATAAGGAACTCATACAACTCAATAGCAAAAAAGCAAATAATGTAATTTTAAAATGGGCAGAGGACCTGAATAGACATTTTTTTTCCCAAAGAGGACATACAAATGGCCAACAGGTACATGAACAGATGTTCAACATCACTAATTATCAAGGAAATGCAAATCAAAGCTACAATGAGACG
Source organism: Lipotes vexillifer (assembly GCF_000442215.2). Classification (NCBI taxonomy): domain Eukaryota; kingdom Metazoa; phylum Chordata; class Mammalia; order Artiodactyla; family Lipotidae; genus Lipotes; species Lipotes vexillifer. Next base: position 3,511,374 of record NW_006777287.1, on the reverse strand, counting down.
TCACCTTCCACTTGTTAGAATGGCTATCATCAAGATGACAAGAGATAACAAGTGTTGGCAAGGATGTGGAGAAAAGGGAGTCCTTGTGCACTGTTGGTGGGAATGTAAATTGGTGCAGCCACTAAAAATAAAGTATGGAGCTTCCTCAAAAGTTAAAAATAGGACTATCATATGATCCAGCAATCCCACTTCTTTGTATATTTCCAAAGGAAATGAAAACAAGATATTCAAGAGATATCACCACTCCCATTTTATTGCATTATTCACAATAGCCAAGATATGGAAACAACCTTAGTGTCCATCAGTGGATGAACGGGTAAAGAAGATGTGGTATATACATACAACAGAACATTATTCAGCCATGAGAAATGAGTAAATTCTGCCATCTGTGTCAACGTGGATTGACCTTGAGGGCATTATGCTACATAAGAAAGTCAGACATAGAAAAACAAATACTATATGATCTCACTTATATGTGGAATCTAAAAACATCAAACTTATAGAAACAGAGAGTAGACTGATGGTTATCAGGGGATGGGTGTAGGGGAAATAGGGAGATGTTGGTCAAAGTGTACAAACTTTCAGTTATAAGAAGAATAAATTCCAGAGAACTCATGTACAACAGGGTGAGTATAGTTAACAATACTGTATTGTAGGGAGAGATCGGGGAAGATGGCAGAAGAGTAAGACGCGGAGATCACCATCCTCCCCACAGATACACCAGAAATACATGCACACGTGGAACAACTCCTAGAGAACACCTACTGAACGCAGGCAGAAGACCTGAGACCTCCCAAAAGTCAAGAAACTCCCCACGTACTTGGGTAGGGCAAAAGAAAAAAGAATAAACAGAGACAAAAGGATAGGGACGGGACCTGCTCCAGTGGGAGGGAGCTGTGAAGGAGAAAAGGTTTCCACACACTAGACGCCCCTTCATGGGCGGAGACTGCGGGAGGCAGAGGGGGAAAACTTCGGAGTCGTGGAGGAGAGCACAGCAACAGGGGTGCGGAGGGCAAAGCGGAGAGATTCCCGCACAGAGGATCAGTGACGACCGGCACTCAGCAGCCCGAGAGGCTTGTCTGAGGAGGCTTGTCTGCTCACCTGCCGGGGCGGGCGGGGCTGGGAGCTGAGGCTTGGGCTTCGGTCGGAGCTCAGGGAGAGGACTGAACACAGCCTGCGAGGGGTTAGTGCACCACGGCTAGCCGGGAGGGAGTCCAGGGAAAAGTCTGGACCTGCCGAAGAGATAAGAGACTTTTTCTTCCCTCTTTGTTTCCTGGTGCGCAAGGAGAGGGGATAAAGAGCGCTGATTAAAGGAGCTCCAGAGATGGGCGCGAGCCGTGGCTAACAGCTCGGACCCCAGAAACGAGCATGAGACTCTAAGGCTGCTGCTGCCACCGCCAAGAAGCCTGTGTGTGAGCACAGGTCACTATTCACACCCCCCTCCCGGGGAGGCTGTGCAGCCCGCCACAGCAAGGGTCCTGGGATCCAGGGACAACTTCCCTGTGAGAACGCATGGCGTGCCTCAGGCTGGTGCAACGTCATGCTGGCCTCTGCAGCCACAGGCTCGCCCCGCACTCCGTACCGTTCCCTCCCCCCTGCCTGAGTGAGCCAGAGTCCCTGAAGCAGCTGCTCCTTTAACCCCTTCCTGTCTGAGCGAAGAACAGACGCCCTCCGGCTACCTACACGCAGAGGCGGGGCCAAATCCAAAGCTGAGCCCCGGGAGCTGTGAGAACAAAGAAGAGAAAGGGAAATCCCTCCCAGAAGCCTCAGAAGCAGCGGATTAAATCTCCACAATCAACTTGATGTACCCTGAATCTGTGGAATACATGAATAGACAACGAATCATCCCAAATGGAGGAGGTGAACTTTGAGAGCAAGATTTATGATTTTTTTCCACTTTCCTCTTTTTTTTTTTGCAGTACACAGGCCTCTCACTGCTGTGGCCTCTCCCGTTGTGGAGCACAGGCTCCGGACACGCAGGCTCAGCGGCCATGGCTCACAGGCCCAGCCGCTCTGTGGCATGTGGGATATTCCCGGACTGGGGCATGAACCCGTGTCCCCTGCATCGGCAGGGGGGCTCTCAACCCCTGCGCCACCAGGGGAGCCCCCCTTTTCCTCTTTTTGTGAGTGTGTATGTGTATGCTTCTGTGTGAGATTTTGTCTGTATAGCTTTGCTTCCACCATTAGTCCTAGCGTTCTATTGGTCCGTTTTTTTTTCTTTAAAAAATTTTTTTTCTTAATAATTATTTTGTATTTTAATAACTTTATTTTATTTTATCTTACTTTATTTTGTTTTATCTTCTTTCTTTCCTTCCTTCCTCCCTCCCTCCCGCCCTCCTTTCTTTCTTCCTTTCTTCCTTTCTTTCTTTCTTTTCTTTCTTTCTTTCTTTCTTCCTTCCTTCCTTCCTTCCTTCCTTCCTTCCTTCCTTTTTCTTTCTTTCTTTCTTTCTTTCTTTCTTTCTTTCTTTCTTTCTTTCTTTCTTTCTTCCTACTTTTTCTCCCTTTTATTCTGAGCCATGTGTATGAAAGGCTCTAGGTGCTGCAGCCAGGAGTCACTGCTGTGCCTCTGAGGTGGGAGAGCCAACTTCAGTACACTGGTCCACAAGAGACCTCCCAGCTCCACATAATATCAAACGGCAGAAATTTCTGAGAGATCTCCATCTCAACACCAGCAACCAGCTTCACTCAATGACGAGCAAGCTACAGTGCTGGACACCCTGTACCAAACAACTAGCAAGACAGGAACACGACCCCACCCATTAGCAGAGAGGCTGACGAAAATCATAATAAGTCCACAGACACCCCAAAACGCACCACCAGACATGGACCTGCCACCAGAAAGACAAGATCCAGCCTCATCCACGAGAACACAGGCACTAGTCCCCTCCACCAGGAAACCTACAAAACGGGAACTATGAACCTGCAGCCTGTAAAAAGGAGACACCAAACACAGTAAGATAAGCAAAATGAGAAGACAGAAAAACACACAGCAGAAGAAGGAGCAAGATAAAAACCCACCAGACATAACAAACGAAGAGGAAATAGGCAGTCTACCTGAAAAGGAATTCAGAAAAATGATAGTAAAGATGATTCAAAATCTTGGAAATAGAATAGAGAAAATGCAAGAAACATTTAACAAAGACCTAGAAAAACTAAAGATGAAATAAGCAATGATGAACAACACAAAAAATGAAATTAAAAATACTCTAGATGGGATCAATAGCAGAATAACTGAGGCAGAAGAACGGATAAGTGACCTGGAAGGTAAAATAGTGGAAATAGCTACTGCAGAGCAGAATAAAGAAAAAAGAATGAAACGAACTGAGGACAGTCTCAGAGACCTCTGGGACAACATTAAACGCACCAACATTCGAATTATAGGGGTTCCAGAAGAAGAAGAGAAAGAGAAAAGGACTGAGAAGATATTTGAAGAGATTATATTTGAAAACTTCCCTAATATGGGAAAGGAAATAGTTAATAAAGTCCAGGAACCACAGAAAGTCCCATACAGGATAAATCCAAGGAGAAACATGCCAAGACACATATTAATCAAACTGTCAAAAATTAAATACAAAGAAAACACATTAAAAGCAGCAAGGGAAAAACAACAAATAACACACAAAGGAATCCCCATAAGGCTAACAGCTGATCTTTCAGCAGAAACTCTGCAAGCCAGAAGGGACTGGCAGGACATATTTAAAATGATGAAGGAGAAAAACCTGCAACCAAGATTACCCGGCAAGGATCTCATTCAGATTTGATGGAGAAATTAAAGCCTTTACAGACAAGCAAAAGCTGAGAGAGTCCAGCACCACCAAACCAGCTTTACAACAAATGCTAAAGGACCTTCTCTAGGCAAGAAACACAAGAGAAGGAAAAGACCTACAATAATGAACCCAAAACAATTAAGAAAATGGGAATAAGAACATACATATCGATAATAACCTTAAATGTAAATGGACTAAATACTCCCACCAAAAGACACAGATTGGCTGAATGGATACAAAAACAAGACCCATATATATGCTGTCTACAAGAGACCCACCTCAGACCTAGAGACACATACAGACTAAAAGTAAGGGGATAGAAAAAGGTATTCCATGCAAATGGAAACCAAAAGAAAGCTGGAGTAGCAATTCTCATATCAGACAAAATAGAGTTTAAAATAAAGACTATTACAAGAGACAAAGGACACTACATAATGATCAAGGGATCGATCCAAGAAGAAGACATAACAATTGTAAATATTTATACACCCAACATAGGAGCACCTCAATACATACGGCAAATACTAACAGCCATAAAAGGGGAAATCGACAGTAACACATGCATAGTAGGGGACTTTAACACCCCACTTTCACCAATGGACAGATCATCCAAAATGAAAATAAATAAGGAAACACAAGCCTTAAATGATACATTAAACAAGATGGACTTAATTGATATTTACAGGGCATTCCATCCAAAAACAACAGAATACACATTTTTCTCAAGTGCTCATGGAACATTCTCGAGGATAGATCATATCTTGGGTCACAAATCAGGCCTTGGTAAATTTAAGAAAATTGAAATTGTATCAAGTATCTTTTCCAACCACAACGCTATGAGACTAGATATCAATTACAGGAAAAGATCTGTAAAAAATACAAACACATGGAGGCTAAACAATACACTACTTAATAACGAAGTGTTTACTGAAGAAATCAAAGAGGAAATTAAAAAATACCTAGAAACAAATGACAATGGAGAGACGACGACCCAAAACCTATGGGATGCAGCAAAAGCAGTTCTAAGAGGGAAGTTTATAGCAATACAATCCTACCTTAAGGAACAGGATACATCTCGAATAAACTACCTAACCTTGCACCTAAAGCAATTAGAGAAAGAAGAACAAAAAAACCCCAGAGTTAGCAGAAGGAAAGAAATCATAAAAATCAGATCAGAAATAAATGAAAAAGAAATGAAGGAGACGATAGCAAAGGTCAATAAAACTAAAAGCTGGTTCTTTGAGAAGATAAACAAATTGATAAACCAGTAGCCAGACTCATCAAGAAAAAAGGGAGAAAACTCTAATCAATAGAATCAGAAATGAAAAGGGAGAAGTAACAACTGACACTACAGAAAAACAAAAGATCATGAGAGATTACTACAAGCAACTCTATGCCAATAAAATGGACAACCTGGAAGAAATGGACAAATTCTTAGAAATGCATAACCTGCCAAGACTGAATCAGGAAGAAATAGAAAATATGAACAGACCAATCACAAGCACTGAAATCGAAACTGTGATTAAAAATCTTCCAACAAACAAAAGCCCAGGACCAGAAGGCTTCACAGGAGAATTCTATCAAACTTTTAGAGAAGAGCTAACACCTATCCTTCTCAGACTCTTCCAAAATATAGCAGAGGGAGGAACACTCCCAAACTCATTCTACGAGGCCAACATCAGCTTGATACCAAAACCAGACAAGGATGTCACAAAGAAAGAAAACTACAGGCCAGTATCACTGATGAACATAGATGCAAAAATCCTCAACAAAATACTAGCAAACAGAATCCAACACACAGTAAAATGTTCATACACCATGATAAAGTGGGGTTTATTCCAGGAATGGAAGGATTCTTCAATATACGCAAAACAATCAATGTGATAAACCATATAAACAAATTGAAGGATAAAAACCATATGATCATCTCAATAGATGCAGAGAAAGCTTTTGACAAAATTCAACACCCATTTATGATAAAAACCCTGCAGAAAGTAGGTGTAGAGGGAACTTTCCTCAACATAATAAAGGCCATATATGACAAACCCACAGCTAACATCGTCCTCAATGGGGAAAAACTGAAAGCATTTCCACTAAGATCAGGAACAAGACAAGGTTGCCCACTCTCACCACTCTTATTCAACACAGTTTTGGAAGTTTTAGCCACAGCAATCAGAGAAGAAGAGGTAATAAAAGGAATCCAAATCGGAAAAGAAGAAGTAAAGCTGTCACTGTTTGCAGATGACATGATACTATACATAGAGAATCCTAAAGATGCTACCAGAAAACTACTAGAGCTAATCAATGAATTTGGTAAAGTAGCAGGATACAAAATTAATGCACAGAAATCTTCCTGTAAACAAATGATGAAAAATCTGAAAGTGAAAATAAGAACACTCCAATTTACCATTGCAACAAAAAGAATAAAATATCTAGGAATAAACCTACCTAAGGAGACAAAAGACCTGTATGGAGAAAACTATGACACTGATGAAAGAAATTAAAGATGATACAAACAGATGGAGAGATATACCATGTTCTGGGATTGGAAGAATCAACATTGTGAAAATGACTCTACTACCCAAAGCAATCTACAGATTCAATGCAATCCCTATCAAACTACCACTGGCATTTTTCACAGAACCAGAACAAAAAATTTTGCAATTTTTATGGAAACACAAAAGACCCCAAATAGCCAAAGCAATCTTGAGAACAAAAAGCGGAAATGGAGGAATCAGGCTCCCTGACTTCATACTATACTACAAAGCTACAGTAATAAAGTCAGTATGATACTGGCAAAGAAACAGAAAGACAGATGAATGGAACAGGATAGAAAGCCCAGAGATAAACCCATGCACATATGGTCATCTTATCTTTGATAAACGATGCAGCAATGTACAGTTGAGAAAGGATAGCATCTTCAATAAGCGCTGCTGGGAAAAGTGGACAGGTACATGTAAAAGTATGAAATTAGATCACTCCCTAACACCATACACAAAAATAAGCTCAGAATGGATTAAAGACCTAAATGTAAGGCCAGAAACTATCAAGCTCTTAGAGGAAAACATAGGCAGAACACTCTATGACATAAATCACAGCAGGATCCTTTTTGACCTACCTCCTAGAGAAATGGAAATAAAAACAAAAATAAACAAATGGGACCTAATGAAACTTAAAAGCTTTTGCACAGCAAAGGAAACCATAAACAAGATGAAAAGACAACCCTCAGAATGGGAGAAAATATTTGCAAATGAAGCAACTGACAAAGAATTAATCTCCAAAATTTATAAGCAGCTCATGCAGCTGAATAACAGAAAAACAAAGAACCCAATCCAAAAATGGGCAGAAGACCTAAATAGACATTTCTCCAAAGAAGATATACAGACTGCCAGCAAACACATGAAAGAATGCTCAACATCATTAATCATAAGAGAAATTCAAATCTAAACTACAGTGAGATATCACCTCACATCAGTCAGAATGGCTATCCTCAAAAAATCTAGAAACAATAAATGCTGGAGAGGGTGTGGAGAAAAGGGAATACTCTTGCACTGCTGGTGGGAATGTGGATTGGTGCAGCCACTATGGAGAACAGTATGGAGGTTCCTTAAAACACTACTAATAGAACTACCATATGACCCAGCAATCCCACTACTGGGCATATACCCTGAGAAAATCATAATTCAAAAAGAACCATGTACCAAAATGTTCATTGCAGCTTTATTTACAATAGCCTGGAGGTGGAGTCAACCTAAGTGCCCATCATCGGATGAATGGATAAAGAAGATGTGGCACATATATACAATGGAATATTACTCAGCCATATAAAGAAACGAAATTGAGCTATTTGTAATGAGATGGATGGACCTCGAGTCTGTCATACAGCGTGAAGTAAGTCAGACAGAGAAAGACAAATACTGTATGCTAATACATATATATGGAATTTAAGGGAAAAAAATGTCATGAAGAACCTAGGGGTAAGACAGGAATAAAGACACAGACCTACTCTAGAATTGACTTGAGGATTTGGGCAGGGGGAAGGGTAAGCTTTGCAAAGCGAGAGAGTGGCATGGACATATATACACTACCAAACATAAAATCGATAGCTAGTGGGAAGCAGCCACATAGCACAGGGAGATCAGCTCGGTGCTTTGTGAACACCTAGAGGGGTGGGACAGGGAGGGTGGGAGGGAGGGAGACGCAAGAGGGAGGAGATATTGGAATATATGTATATGTATAACTGATTCACTTTGTTATAAAGCAGAAACTAACACACCATTGTAAACCAATTATACTCCAATAATGTTGTAAAAAAAACAAAGAACACTGTATTGTAAAGTTGAAAGGTACTATAAGAGATATTAAATATTTTTACCATAACACCAAGAATAACAATAAAATGATAATTACATGAGGGAAAGGATGTGCTAACTAACCTGATTGTGGTAAACGTTTTGCAACATACATGTGTAACAAATCATTACATTGGACACCTTAAACTTACACAATGTATAGGGCAATTATATCTCAATAAAGCTAGGGGAAAACGTAAAATCCCTCACAAACGAAAGAGGCAAAACTAATACATATTACCACTCACCGCAGGAATACATTTTCTCTTGCCCAGACTAATATTGCAAATTTTTTTATTTGATCTGTGAAAAAGTATAATTCATTATTGTTGTTTGTGGTTGCATTATTTCCTTATACAACCATTTATAATTATAATGATGCTTCTGAGAATATTCTGTGTTTATCCTTAAGCATTTCACTGTTGTTTTTTTTGGATTTACTAAATAGTTTGCATAAAATCGTTATATCTTTCATATGTTTATCTTTGGCATTTTTATACATTTCAAATATTCCTTTGCAATTTGTCTATTATCTTTACCTTTTTAGCTGTAAGATTTATAAAAAAAAGTTTGTTTTCAGATTGATCAGTCTTCTCCTTTATGATGACTTTTATCTTCTTGAAGAAATCCTTTCCTATCTCTAGGTCATGAAATTAGTCTCTTATTTATTTTCTAAAAAATGTTTATAGTTTTGATTTTACATTTAGGTATTTAACCTATCTTGGGGTTTTTTTGTGAATTATATGAAAGATAAGCACACTTTTTTTCCCAAGTTAATAACCTATTTTCCCATTACAATAAAATATTCCTACTTTTCCCCATTGAGTTAAAATGCCATGTTTCTCGAAAACAAATGTCCATATCTAATGGGTCTGCTTCTGATATCTCTCTTTTCTACCATTGATGCAATTTTCTATTAACAGACCATTACTGTACTCTTTTTAGAATTACTAGAGCTCTGATACCTTGTTGTCAAACTACCCACAGTATTTAACTTTTTTTCAGATTGCCTTCTCATCTGTTTTTTATGAAAGAAAACATTTTAAATTGTCTTCTTAGGTTTATTTTTTAAATTATTTTTTTAATTGTTGGTATATTGTTTAGGATTGTCTTGAATTAATGGATTCATTTGAAATATCAATCCATCTCAAGAGACATGGTATATTTCTCAATCTATTATATATATATATATATATGTGTGTGTGTATGTATCTGTTTTTACAGCCTTCAGTAATGTTTTATGCTTTTCTTCTTCTTGTTCTGGCATATTTCCTATATGATTGTTTAAAGATAATTTATGGATTTTTGACTGTTACAAGTGTATAGAACAACACTTGCTATTTGTGTGAGGATACAGTAGTCTTCCTAGGTTGTTTAATTTCCTTACTAGCTCTAAAAGTTTATTGGTGGCTTCATTTGGATCACCTACATAGAAAATAAATTCATATCTTTTATATATAGACTTATTAATTGCCACGATGTCCAATACTAATGAATGGTAATGGTAATTGTGGTCACAATTGTTTTGGATATTAAGTACAGTGGTTGGTATATCTTTTGATACATTCAATTTTTTATATAGTTAAGAACATTCTCTTCCAAAAGTTATTTATCAATAATAAATATTCAAAGTTCTGTAACTTTTGAGATTGTTACCCACACTATTTCTATTTTCTCACCTCCTAATCCTCTTCAATCCACGACAAACTAAGTTTTAGCTTCAGCACTCCACTGAAATTGTACTTACCAAGGTCCTTACTGGCCTCCATGTTGTTAAATCAACTGAAGACCTTGTAGGGCCAAGCTTTGCTTTGCCCATCTCAACTGTATCGACCACTCCCTCCTTCTATAAATATTCAGTTGCTTGATTTCCATACACCTAGATGTAATTCTACTTCTGACTAGTATTTCTTCTCTTATTTTACAACTCTGCTTCCCCTAACCAACATTTAACTGCAGAAGATAGATCTGACTCCTCTTCTCTCTTCAGTTTGCACTCCATGGATGATCAAAAGCTCCCATGTTTTCTATTACTAAATAAATATATGTCTGTGAGTTTACATTATGCACTCAGTACACATACCTCATCCTAGTCAGATGTTATGATTACTGAGATGCCACACTCATTGATTAAATGCTCTATTAAGCTCAGTAAGTACTATTAAGTGCTGACGAAAGCCCTTTGGGCAGGAAATTTAAACCCATTCCCAGAATATGTATTTTTTCATATGAGAGTGAACTATTGGCCCTTCCAGGATGGAAGGGAAACAATGTAGCCAATTTGCCACCAAATTACCATTTGATTTCCTTAAAGAATGGTGCTATATTGGGGGTTTGACATTGGAGTCTCTTTTTTAAAAATATATTTTATTGAAGTATAGTTGATTTACAATGTGTTAATTTCTGCTGTACAGCAAAGTGATTCAATTATACACACACACACACACACACACACACACACATTCTTTTTCATATTCTTTTCCATTATGCTTTATCAAGGATATTTAATATAGTTCCCTGTGCTATACAGTAGGACCTTGTTTTTTAATCCATTCTATGTATAATAGCTTGCATCTGCTAATCCCAAACTCCCAATCTATCCCTCCCCCACAGCCCTCCCCCTTGGCAACCACACATCTCTTCTTTATGTGTGTGAGTCTGTTTCTGTTTTGTAGATAAGTTCATTTGTGTCATATTTAAGATTCAACATATAAGTGATATGTATTTGTCTTTGTCTGACTTACTTCGCTTAGTATGTTAATCTCTAGGTCCATCCATGTTGCTGCAAATGGCATTACTTCGTTCTTTTTTATAACTGAGTAGTTTTCCATTGTATATATGTCCCACAACTTCTTTATCCATTCATCTGTGGATGTACATTTAGGTTGCTTTCATGTCTTGGCTATTGGGAGTAGTGCTGCTATGAACATAGGGGTGTGTGTATCTTTTTGAATTATAGTTTTGTCCGGATGTATACCCAGGAGTGGGTATATGCTGGATCATATGGAAACTCTATTTTTAGTTTTTTGAGGAACTTCTATACTGTTTTCCATAGTGGCTGCACCAGTGTACATTCCCACCAACAGTGTAGGAGAGTTTCCTTTCCTCCACACCCTTTCTAGTATTTGTAGATTTTTAAATGATGGCCATTCTGACCAGTGAGAGGTGGTACCTCGTTGTAGTTTTGATTTGCATTTCTCTAATAATTAGTGATGTTGAGCATGTTTTCATGTGCCTCTTGGCCATCTGTATGACACTGGAGTCTTACTGGCCAGTTGGATATTCAGAGGTGACATTAGCTAGATAAGCATTGATAGATTAGAGGCCATTAATAGCCTCCATCCCTGCCATCATGGCCACTGCATTCATATGTCCATTGTACAGGCACTGGGATGGCTGATGAAAGAGGCTAGCTGATGCCTTTTGTCCACTTGGTTGTTTAGTGCCTCTTGTATGGTGGATGCTCTGTGGTTTGTGTTAACCTGTGATACCAAGAGTTGTACATTTCATGTACATTCCCCTATATCCATCCACATTCCTCAAACACCAGAATTCCTTGCCACCAAATTTCCAATCATTTTCTTTTCAGGACCCTGACAAGCCAACTAGAACATTCACTACTGTCATGTGTCAATATATTCTAACCTCAGGCTACTTCTCTTTCCACACAAAGTGGACGGTCAGGTGTACTCCCTGAAGCTCTGCCCACTGGTTGGATTTTACCTCTCTTCTTTCTTCTTAGGACACTCCTGAAAGTGACTGTTATGCACCTCCCATCCATTTTTAGCGTGCACTCACATACCACATACTAATCCAACCCACCTATAAACCAAGCTCAGGATTGTGCCTCCTTCTTCAGCTGTTGATACAGGGCTTCCCATGTGAGCACAGATGTGAGCCTAGAAAGGAGCACTGTTGCAAGTATGGTGAAATGAGGTTCTGGGTCACCTGCTTATGAAACATACTGGTCTTGCTTGAGCTCAATCCTAGACATACCATTTCCAATTTATGACAGATTGCTTCTAGACCTTCCTGACCTTAAGACAGTGATTCTAATAGAACTTAACTAGTGATGGGCATTTCTCGCCACATTGTCACTTGGTAGCCCATGGTTAAGTCTTTCATCTCTACTGGGGCCCAGTAACACACCATGAGTTGGTTCTTAAAAGGCAAATATTTCTCCATTGCCTATGGCATGGTGCTGACTCAGAATCCCAGGGACCTGTCTTGTGGTTCTTCACTGGGCCTTACCATAAGCTCCAAACTGCATATTTTCCCACTGCTTATACCTCAAACACCATAGAGTCTACTGAATCATATGGCCAAAGTAGCAGAACTGCTTGCACTACAGCATGGTCTTGTTGCACAGAAGGAGACTAATATAATAAGTAACTTTGCTTCCTATCTCCCTGTTGGGTTAGCAGAGACTTTCTTAGTTCTCCATTATGGTCTAAAGACATCCTTTGCTCAATTTACTTTCACAAGTGCACCTTCCCATAAATCTTTTGCACTTCTAATTCCATTTCAGTATCTGCTTCTTGAAGAACGCAGCTGGCACAAATATGGTTGTCCTTTCCATGAGATTGCAATTTTTATGATCTCTTTTCCTATTGGAATATAAAAGAATTTTTTTTACCACATCAGTGGCTGCATGCCATGTGCACATTCATCTGCTCTAACGATGATACTATGTCCAGCAAGATGGCTGTTATCCAGGCTATGACATAAGATTGAGTTTACAGTAGACTACAATTATCCTCCAGGATCCATCTGGTTTTGTAGTGGACAGCCTGGTGAATTAAATTAAAAATATGATAGGATCCATCACCCCTATATTCCTGAGAGTCTTAAGGATTTCACATTCTCCACTATTTCCCAGGGACGTGATAATGTTCAATTTACTATCCTGGCTAGGGTAAGGGAGCAGTTTCAGAGGCTTACATTTGGCCTTCCACATAGACAAGGACCCAATGTGGAGATAATGACAAATGCCAGTATATCTATCCCAATTTTACATTTGGGATCTGGGAGATTACCACTGTGTGAATCTTCGGATCCAAGTACCCACTGAAACTACACCTTGGCTAGGACTCCATTTATTGATTCCTCTATGCCCCACTCTAACAGCGGGGCTGTGATGACACTGAAGATCTCCAGGTATCAATGTCAACATAGACTCTGTGTCCAATAATCCTTTAAATGTCTGAGTATTCCTCTTTCCTCAGTGAACAGGTGTCTGAATAGATGATCATAGGTCCCTTTGGGGAAAGACCGGAAGAGTCCTTACTGTGTATACTTGCCATGTTGTTGTAGGGACATGATGTCCTCTTTAGTCAGTGTGTTTAAGGGTCTAAAAACTGACTTAGGTGTAGAAACTGGCCAAGTGTTGTTGCCTTTTTTATTTGAGTGACTGCCATCAGCGTTCTGGTTATCCATACTTGATTTATTCTGCTGGCAAAAGCTGAGTAGTAACCTTGTCAGCTCTCCATCTATTTTCCCTTAAGGAGATCATGTTCTGTTAATCATCTCCATAACTCTTTACATGTTAGAGCTCCCTGGATGCCTTTGTGACCTTAACTATCATTATGGTAATGTGAACCCTTGACTTCTGGCAGCTAAGGGTTGCCACCTTGCCTCTGTTGTTTCAGGGTCTTATATTTCCAATGTTATCAACAAGACAATCTCTTTAACAGAATCTCCTAGAGTCATGTATGTCAACAGAAGAGAGTCACTATGAAACTAATTAGTGATTCCACTACCTCTCTCAGCAGTGTATTTTTTATGGCCTCAGTAAATGGTGTGTCCTCTGAGTTTTTGCATGGAATGTAATCATTGGAAGGGGCATGTCCATATCCCTGAGCCCTTTAATCCCTTCCTTCGTTATATCCCACAACAATTCTGGCATTTCAATTTCACTTAGCAAGAATCATTATGTTTTCAGTGTTTCTGGGAGCCATCCTACTAATGAGTTTGCACTGTCTACTGGTGTCTTTAGCAGTAAGTCCTGTATTGTAGGAGAACACTCCCAAGTGAATAAACTCTTGCTTATACAAGTTTAAGTTATGGCCCCTTGATCAAGCACCCTTGTAATATGGTCCTATCCATACTCCCCCAACTCCTTTCAGTATATACAGGCTAGGTTTTGCAGTCCATTTGGGGTATATTCCCTTTCCTTCCTAGTAAATTAGATTATGCCCCAGATGGGTTATGCAATGTCTTAACTCTAGTTATAAGTCTAGTGATCAGGAGCAGAGGTGCCTATCCCATGGGTCAGAGTCTCAATCCTGCCTTAGTTGGAGTTTTACTGTCTTTAAGGTTTAGCCGCTCTGACTATTAAGTCCTGGGCTTGTTCTACTTGGCTTTCTCTGCCTATCACTACAAAAGATGAGAGTTTATTTGTATCATACCAAAGTTGCTTCTGGTTTTCACGTTTGGCTTTAAGTTGCCCGTTACTCTCAATTGCTCATTATCTTTCTGATGGTTACCAATGATGCTTACCAATAGCCATCTAATCCCTTTATCTTTAAAATTGCTATTATATCCCTAAGTCTCAAACAACTAATATGCCTGCCACCACACCCCCTTCCATTGGTATACACTCCTAGTTTACTACCAACGAACGTTTTAATAACTGGACCACCACCTTGTTCCAGAAGGTGGCTGTGCTCCACCTGTCATCAATGATGGGGTTCTCATTGCAAGCTAGGTGGTGAGTGATCCAGCTCCAAATCCCATCTCATCACTTGCTTTATCAGAGCACTCCACTTCTAGTTCCAACAGTCATAGCTTGGGCTTACTGGAAACAGAGCTTGAGATTACATTGAAGATGCAAGATTGAGTTGAAGATCTATGTTTATTATAGATCATTCCCTGTGAAAGTAAAGGGAAGAAAGTAGGATTGGGTAGAGAGATAAGTTAAACTGTTGTGCAAGTTCAACAAAGCCTTGGGCAAATATAGCCCATCAGAGTGCCCCCTGTTGGATCCAAATAACCAGACCCTTATACCTCTTTCTTGCTCAGTCAAATGTGGGCTACCAGGGGAAGGGTGTGATCTCAGGCATGGTGGCTTTCTGCAGCTGAGCCAGGCTCTGAAGGAACAGATATGTGGATGCTGTCTACTGACAACATTCCCTGTGGCTGGGCATTAAGTCCTTCCTTGAAAGGAGATCTGGGACACACATCTCCATGTCTACCACATCAAGTCTTATCAGCTATTCCTCCTAAAGATTTCTTGCCCCTATCCACCTCTTTATACCTCCCTTATCACTACCCTCGCCAAGCCACTATTATCTGTTTCCTGAATGATTACAATAGTCTTCCAGCTGGGCTTCTTGAATACATTTTTGCATCCTATCAATCCATTCTTCACACAGAAGCCAGAGTGATCTTCCAACAATATGAATCTAACCATGGCACTCCTGTGCCTACCCATTGATCTCAGGATGAAGTCTCAAACTCTTGGCATATCCAACATGGTTTTGAAGGATCATGCCTGGCCTATCTCTCCCATGTTGTCTATTACCACTCTCCCTCCTACTCACTATACTCTAATCATACTGAAAGTATTGCTTTTTTCCTTCCAGTTTTATTGAGTTAAAATTGACATACAGCAATGTATAAGTTTAAGGTATACAGCATAATTATTTGAGTTACATACATCATTAAGTGATTATCACAAGTTTAGTGAACATCCATTATCTCATATAGGTACAAAGTTAAATAGGAAAAAAAAGGGAAAAAAATTTTCTTGGGACAAGAACTCTTAGGATTTACTCTCATAACAACTTTCATATATACCCTACAGCAGAGTTAATTATATTTATCACGTTGTACATTACATCCCTAGTACTTATTTATCTATTTATCTTATAACTGGAAGTTTGTACCTTTTGACTGACTTCATCCAATTTCCTGTAACCACAAATCTGATCTCTTTTACTATGTTTGTTTGTTTTTGTTTTTGAAATATAATTGACCTACAACACTATGTTAGCTCCAGTTACACAGCATAGTGATTTGATATTTCTTTACATTTCAAACTGATCACCATGATTTGTCTACTTACTATATGTCACCATACAAAGATGTTACATAGTTATTGACTATATTCCCCACACTGTACATTTCATACTCATGAAAATATTGTTTTTTTTTCTAGCTCCTATAGGCCCAGGTCCTTCCTGGCTCAAAAGCTTCCAAAGAACTATGCTCTCAGCTTGAGGGGCACCTGCCAACTGCTTTTTCCACTCTTCTTTGCCTGACTCTCATATTCACCTTTCCACTTTCAGTTTAATTGCCACTGATTCAAACAAGCTCTCCCTGATCCTCCTACACTAGGGCAAGACCTGTGATATTCTCTCATAGTTCCCTGTACTTTTAACATATATGTTAATCTCAGTTTTAACCACTTCCTATGACTACTTTAATGGTTGCTTTCCCAGATAGACTAAAAGCTCAATGAGGGCGGAGACTTGGTCTGGTTATTTACTCCTGTGTCTGCAAGCCTACACTTACTAAAATATATTTGCTCCATTCCTTGACATAGAGCTTCTTAACAATTTCCTTTGGACTTGTAATCTTGGTTCTCATCCTCATGTAATTTAATGTGGGCCTTCTCCATGCTGGTCTATAGTTCCTTAAATAAAACAATAATAATTAGTATTATAACAAAAGAGATCACCAATAATGATTTAACATCCCAACTGAAAATTCCATCCCCTCCACAGAACAATAACCAAAAGGATTGCTGCAAAAATCAAAATGGTCCACCCTCACATTGCTCTGACTCTATTCAAATGAATTCTCAATAATCACTGTTTGTTGTTGCTTGTGCCTTATCCAAAGCATGCCTTACCCAATAATATTTATTGTCTATTCTTTTCAATCTGTTCTTTATTTTTTTTAATTTTATTTTTTTATACAGAGGTTCTTATTAGTTATCAATTTTATACATATTAGTGTATATATGTCAACCCCAAACTCCCAATTCATCCCACCACCACCCTGCCAGCTTTCCCTCCTTGGTGTCCATACATTTGTTCTCTACATCTTTGTCTCTATTTCTGCCTTGCAAAGAGGATCATCTGTACCATTTTTCTAGATTCCACATATATGTGTTAATATACAATATTTGTTTTTCTTTTTCTGACTTACTTTACTCTGTATGACAGTGTCTAGGTACATCCACATCTCTACAAACGACCCAGTTTGTTCCTTTTTTATGGCTGACTAATATTCCATTGTACTTATTTACCTCATTTTCTTTATCCATTCATCTGTCGATGGGCATTTAGGTTGCTTCCATGACCTGGCTATTGTAAATAGTGCTGCAATGAACATTGGGGTGCATGTGTCTTTTTGAATTATGGTTTTCTCTGGGTATATGCCCAGTACTGGGATTGCTGGGTCATATGGTAATTCTACTTTTAGTTTCTTAAGGAACCTCCATACTGTTCTTCATAGTGGCTGTATCAATTTACATTCCCACCAATAGTGCAAGAGGGGTCCCTTTTCTCCACACCCTCTCCAGCATTTTTTGTTTGTAGATTTTCTGATGATGTCCATTCTAACCGGTCTGAAGTGATAGGTCATCGCAGATTTGATTTGCATTTATCTAATAATTAGTGATGTTGAGCAGCTTTTCATGTGCCTCCTGGCCATCTGTATGTCTTCTTTGGAGTAATAGCTACTTAGGTCTTCTGCTCCTTTTTTGATTGGGTTGTTTGTTTTTCTTAATATTGACCTGCATGAGCTGTTTATATATTTTGGAGATTAATCATTTGTCTATTGACTCGTTTGGAAATATTTTCTCCCATTTTGAGGGCTGTCTTTTTGTCTTCTTTGTAGTTTCCTTTGCTGTGAAAAAGCTTTTAAGTTTCATTAGGTCCCATTTGTTTATTTTTGCCTTTATTTCCCTTATTCTAGGATGTGGGTCAAAAAAGATCATGCTGTGATTTATTTCAAAGAGTGTTCTTTCTGTGTTTTCCTCTAAGAGTTTTATAGTGTGTGGTCTTACATTTAAGTCTTTAATCCACTTTGAGTTTATTTTTGTGTATGGTGTTAGGGAGTGTTCTAATTTCATTGTTTTTTTTTGTTTGTTTGTTTGTTTGTTTTTGTGGTACGCGGGCCTCTCACTGCTGTGGCCTCTCCCGTTGTGGAGCACAGGCTCTGGATGTGCAGGCTCAGTGGCCATGGCTCATGGGCCCAGCCACTCCGCGGCATGTGGGATTTTCCCGGCCCGGGGCACGACCCCACGTCCCCTGCATTGGCAGGCGGACTCTCAACCACTGCGCCACCAGGGAAGTCCCCCCTAATTTCATTCTTTTATAAATAGCTGTCCAGTTTTCCCAGAACCACTTATTGAAGAGACTGTCTTTTCTCCATTGTATGCCCTTGCCTCCTTTGTCATAGACTAGTTGACCATATGTGCGTGGGTTTATCTCTGGGCTTTGTATCCTATTCCATTGATCTATATTTCTGTTTTTCTGCCAGAACCATACTGTCTTGATTACTGTAGCTTTGTAGTACAGTCTGAAGCCAGGGAGTCTGATTCCTCCAGCTCCAGTTTTCTTTCTCAAGATTGCTTTGGCTATTTGGGGTCTTTTGTGTCTCCATACAAATTTTAAGATTTTTTGTTCTAGTTCTGTAAAAACTGCCATTGGTAATTTGATAAGGATTGCATTGAATCTGTAGATTGCTTTGGGTACTATAGTCATTTTCACAATGTTGATTCTTCCAATCCAAGAACATGGTATATCTCTACATCTGTTTGTGTCATCTTTGATTTCTTTCATCAGTGTCTTATGGTTTTCTGAGTACAGGTCTTTAACCTCCTTAGGTAGGTTTATTCCTAGGTATTTTATTCTTTTTGTTGTAATGGTGAATGGGATTGTTTTCTTAATTTCTCTTTCTGATCTTTTGTTGTTAGTATATAGGAATGCAAGAAATTTCTGTGCATTAATTTTGTATCCTGAAACTTTACCAAATTCACTGACTATCTCTAGCAGTTTTCTGGTGGCATCTTTAAGATTATCTATGTCTAGTATCCTATCATCCACAAACAGTGACAGTTTTACTTCTTCTTTTCCAATTTGTATTCCTTTTATTTCTTTTTCTTCTCTGATTGCCATGGTTAGGACTTCCAAAACTATGTTGACTAGTAGTGGCCACAGTGGACATCCTTGTCTTGTTCCTGATCTTAGGATGCTTTCAGGTTTTCACCAGTGAGAATGATGTTTGCTGTGGGTTTGTTGTATATGGTCTTCATTATGTTGAAGTAAGTTACCTCTATGCCCACTTTCTGGAGAATTTTTATCATACATAAATGGGTGTTGAATTTTGTCAAAAGCTTTCTCTGCATCTATTGAGATGATCATATGGTTATTATTCTTCAGTTTGTTAATATGGTGTATCACATTGATTGATTTGCATGTATTGAGGAATCCTTATATTCCTGGGATAACTCCCACTTGATCATTGTGTATGGTCCTTTTAATGTGTTGTTGGATTCTGTTTGCTAGTACTTTGTTGAGGATTTTTGCATCTATGTTCATCAGTGATATTGGCCTGTAGTTTTCTTTCTTTGTGACATCTTTGTCTGGTTTTGGTATCAGGGTGATGGTGGCCTCATAGAATGAGTTTGGGAGTGTTCCTTCCTCTGCAATTTTTTGCAAGAGTTTGAGAAGGATGGTTGTTAGCTCTTCTCTGAATGTTTGATAATATTCACCTGTGAAATCATCTGGTCCTGGACTTTTGTCTGTTGGAAGATTTTTAATCACAGTTTCACTTTCGTTACTTGTGATTGGTCTGTTCATATTTTCTATTTCGTCCTGGTTCAGTCTTGGAAGGTTTCACCTTTCTAAGGCTTTGTCCATTTTATCAAGTTTGTCCATTTTATTGGCATAGAGTTGCGTTTAGTAGTCTCTTAGGACCCTTTGTATTTCTGCTGTGTCTGTTGTAACTTCTCCTTTTTCATTTCTAATTTTATTGATTTGAGTCCTCTCCCTTTTTCTTGATGAGTCTGGCTAAAGGTTTATCAATTTTGTTTATCTTCCAAAGAACCAGCTTTTTGTTTTATTGATCTTTGTTATTGTTTTCTTTGTTTCTATTTCATTTATTTCTGCTCTGATCTTTATGATTTCTTTCCTTCTAGTAACTTTGGTTTTTGTTTGTTCTTCTTTCTGTAGTTCCTTTAGGTGTAAGGTTAGATTGTTTATTTGAGATTTTTCTTGTTTCTTGAGGTAGGATTGTATTGCTATAAACTTTCCTCTTAGAACTGCTTTTGCTACATCCCATAGGTTTTGGATTGTCGTGTTTTCATTGTCATTTGTCTCTAGGTATTTTTTGATTTCCTCTTTGATTTCTTCACTGATCTCTTGGTTATTTAGTAAGGTATTGTTTAACCTCCATGTATTTATGGTTTTTATGTTTTTTCCCTTTAATTTATTTCTAATCTCATAACATTGTGGTCAGAAAAGATGCTTGATATGATTTCAATTTTCTTAAATTTACCAAGGCTTGATTTGTGACCCAAGATGTGATTATCCTGGAGAATGTTCTGTGTGCATTTGAGAAGAAAGTGTAATCTGCTGTTTTTGGATGGAATGTCCTATAAATATCAATTAAGTCCATCTTGTTTAATGTATCATTTAAAGCTTGTGTTGCCTTATTTATTTTCATTTTGGATGATCGGTCCACTGGTGAAAGTGGGGTGTTAAAGTCTCCTACTATTATTTTGTTACTGTCAATTTCCCCTTTTATGGCTGTTAGCATTTGCCTATGTATTAAGGTGCTCCTATGTTGGGTGCATAAATATTTACAATTGTTATATCTTTTTCTTGGATCGATCCCTTGATCATTATGTAGTGTCCTTCTTTGTCTCTTCTAATAGTCTTTATTTTAAAGTCTATTTTGTCTGATATGAGAATTGCTACTTCAGCTTTCTTTTGATTTCCATTTGCATGGAATATCTTTTTCCATCCCCTCACTTTCAGTGTGTATGTGTCCCTAGGTCTGAAGTGTGTCTCCTGTAGACAGCATATATATGGGTCTTGTTTTTGTATCCATTCAGCTAGTCTATGTCTTTTGGTGGGAGCATTTAATCCATTTAAATTTAAGGTAATTATTGATATGTATGTTCCTATTACCATTTTCTTAATTGTTTTGGGTTGATTTTGGTAGATCCTTTTCTTCTCTTGTGTCTCCCACTTAGAAAATTCCTTTAGCATTTTTTGTAGAGCTGGTTTGGTGATGCTGAATTCTCTTAGCTTTTGCTTGTCTGTAAAGCTTTTGATTTCTCTATTGAATCTGAATGAGATACTTGCTGGGTAGAGTAATCTTGGTTGTAGGTTCTTCCCTTTCATCACTTTAAATATATCATGCCACTCCCTTCTGGCTTATAGAGTTTCTGTTGAGAAATCACCTGTTAACCATATAGGAGTTCTCTTGTATGTTATGTGTCATTTTCCCCTTATTGCTTTTAATAATAATAAGGGAAAATAATTTTTCTTTGTCTTTAATTTTTTTCAATTTGATTATCATGTGTCTCCTTATGTTTCTTGTTTGGTTTATTCTGCCTGGGACTCTCTGTGTTTCCTGGACTTGGGTGGCTATTTCCTTTCCCATGTTAGAGTAGTCTTTGACTATAATCTCTTCAAATATTTTCTCAGGTCTTTTCTCTCTCTTCTCCTTCTGGCACCCCTATAATGCAAATTTTTTCCGTTTAATGTTGTCCTAGAGTTCTCTTAGGCTGTCTTCATTTCTTTTCATTCTTTCTTCTTTATTCTGTTCCGCAGCAGTGAATTCCACCATTCTGTCTTCCAGGTCACTTATCCGTTCTTCTGCCTCAGTTATTCTGTTATTGATTCCTTCTAGTGTATTTTTCATTTCAGTTATTGTATTGTTTATTGTATTGTTTATCATTTGTTCTTTAATTCTTCTAGGTGTTTTTTCTTTAATTCTTCTAGGTCTTTGTTAAACGTTTCTTACATCTTCTTGATCTTTGCCTCCATTCTTTTTCCGAGGTCCTGGATAATCTTCACTATCACTATTCTGAATTCTTTTCCTGGAAGGTTGCCTATATCCACTTCATTTAATTGTTTTTCTGAGGTTTTATCTTGTTTCTTCATCTGGTACATAGCCCTCTGCCTTTTTATTTTGTCTATCTTTCTGTGCATGTGGTTTTTTTTCCACAGGCTGCAGGATTATCATTCTTCTTGCTTCTGCTGACTGCCCCCTGGTGGATGAGGCTCTCAGTCATCACTTTTGTATCTCAATATCTTTTCCAATTAAAGCAAAAACAGGAAATTACCCAGAGCCATTCTGTTAATATATCTCAAAAAGTACTACTGCAGTTTATATGCAAATACTCCAATGGGGGAAAAAAACCCCATCATTTGCTCAACTGCCTAATTTTACATTCTGTGATGTAAATGCATAAAATTTCACTGAGGTAATAATATTCAACAACAAAACTAACAAAATTAACAAGAGTATCTAATTGCAGTTTTATGTTAACTTTATTGAGCAACTTCCTCACTGTGGCATTTTTGCAGCTCTCCATAGGTCCTCATAGCTTTTCTCTCTTCTGAAAAATCCTCTCTTGAAACTAAGAAATTCCCATTAGAAATTAGCTCCCAAGTGCTTTTAAATACCAGGAGATAAGATACCCATGTTGGTCTGCAGCCAAGTCTGGGACCAGCAAACCTTCAGCCTATATCTGCCCACTGCAGTGTAGGAGTCAGGATTAATGGTGAGTGAAAAATCATCCCATCCCTCATCCTGAAATGTTGCAGGGGACAGGAGAATTTTTACTGCTTGTAAGAAAGAAAGGGAAGGATTACCTAATGAAGCATGAAATCTCTTTAAAATGGTATAAAACAAAATTTCAGTTATTCCATCATCATCCAATTACTACATCAAAGTGAAAGTGGCCTCATTTCTGCAAAGCATACGCATATACACAAATTTAAGAGAATATCTCCAACATTTAGCTATTTATCCTCTACTTAATGAAGACTCAGTTCCTAATAGCATTTTGAATTGAAACAGCCATGATGTTTTTTTATAATGTCAACAATAGAAATATAGCAGTCATAAAAAACCACTGACACATTTGTATGTTTGAATTGTTTAAGTTCCCATGAAGGAGCAGATGAAAAGGGAAGCCAAAAGTTTATTTCACAACAATTTTTCACCTTTATATTCACACTGAAATATTCATCTCTCCCCACTATGAACACAGCCACACATTTAAAATTTGCTGAAATTTACCCAATAGGGATTACTCATCCAGCTAAACATTATTCTTTTTGGGTTTTTTTGCCTAGGAAAAAACCAACCTCCCTGAGCTCCCAAGTTCACAGGTAAAAACTACTCACAGGACATTTCCTATGATGCACTATAGTCATCTATTTTCGGGGTTGCCTCCCACACTAGCCTGAGAGACTCTGGAGTAAGGAGACCATGATTACACCATTCTGCATCCTCGGCACCCAGGACAGGCTCTGGACCAATGCATTTTCTCTGCCTTTCTTTAAAGCAGTGGTTCTTTAAGTATGGTCCCCTAACTAGTGACACTAACCTTGCCTCAGAACTTGTTAGAGAGATGCAGATCCTTCGGTCCAGACCTGACATACTGTATCAGAAACTCTGGAAGTTGGAGCCCGGATACCTGTGTTTTAATAAGCCCTCTACATAGAGCATGCATTCCAATGAGTGTTCAAGTGTGAGAGCTACTGCTTTAAAGAATGAATACCAAATCTCAAGACAATGAGAATTACATATCATAAAGACTCTGATTTATCTAAATGTTAGTGATATCACTATAGTTTTTGCATCATAGGAATATTCTGTTCCAATTATGATGAGCTTACTTACTAAGGGCTACCAAGTATTCTAAACAAATGGAGATGTATACTATAATCATGGATTACAAGTGTCAACATTGCAAAAATATAAATTCTCTCTACATTAATCTACAGATTGAATACAATCCTATTCAAAATTCGATAACTTTTTTGACCAAATTTGTGGAATTTGACGTTTCTAAAATTGATATAGAAATTCAAAACATAAAGAGTAGGTAAAGCAATATTGAAAAATATGAATAAAGCTGGAGCACCTTCACTACCAGATGCCATGAACTTTTACAGGGCTATTGTCATTGAGCCAGCATGGTATTCTTATGAAGACGTGGTCAACTTCATTAATCATCAGGGGAATGAATATTAAAACCACTACTCACAACACCAGAATGGTAGTACATAACTCAGGCTGGGGAGAATGTGAAGCAACCCTGTTGGTTGCTGTGAAGCAGTACATTGCTGGTGGGAGGGTACATTTGTAAACATTTGTGAAGTAAAAATACTTTGGAGGGAATTCCCTGGTGGTCCATTGGTTAAGACTCAGCGCTTCCATTGCAGGGGGCACGGGTTCAATCCTTGGCCAGGGAATTAAGACCCTGCAAGCTGCGATGCACAACCAATAAATAAATAAATAAAATGGGTGATTAAAAAAACATTTGGGAAAGCTTTTAGGCAGGCTCTACTAAAGCTGAACATATGTGTAACCTATGACTCAGCAATTCCAATGGAAGAGGGGGAAGAGGAGAAGAGTCTGTTATCTTAGAATGCACAAACAGGTTACGAAATAGAAGGGAGGGATTTCAAAGTGCCCCAGTGAGATAGGATTATCCCCTAACACTTAAAATTTATCATCATCATCTGGGTTCATGGAAGTATCAATACACAATGTGGGGGCACTTTGTCTCAAAAACTATAGCCTGGCAACTAGCTCATGAAGGGGAAAGCCCTTTTCAAGGGAAAGGGCCTTATGGGGTTGTGCAAAAGAGCTCTGGAGTTATCCTCTTCTGCGGGTCACCAGGAAGGCAGCCCCTTGCTCCAAAATGGGCCTCCCTTCATTCCCTCACATCATCAGAAAGGCCTTCCAGAAAAGGTCATTAGCTCAGCCCTTAACATGTTCCAAGCCTTCCCCATCCAGATGTGCAGATGCCCACTCTCCATTGATAACTGACTCAGATTTAAGTAGAAGGTATCACACAACCTCCTCCATAAAATACTATTTCAAAATCAGCATCCTTGTGGGGTGGATATCATTGCCTTAATTGTCATCGAAGGCTTCAGAAATGCCAATTGAGAGCCCCGGGGGCTTGTACGTGTTCCTCAGCACTGAACCCAACGTCTGCATGACACCATAGTCTATGTATCCTAAATGGGTATCCTGTCTCTGAGATGCATGGGTTTCTATCTCACGGCCACCACCTTTTGACTTCCTTCAGCTGCTAATAGCCACTGGCCCTTATCCCACTGAGATGGAAAGAATAGAGGTGTGCGTGTGTGTGTATGCGGGTGTGTGAGTGATAAGGCTGCCTAGGAAGGGACCTCAGTTTTCTTTGTACCTGAGGTCCTTTCACAGTGCCTGGACACTGCATAAGTGATTGAGGAGTGACTGGAGGAGCCAGCATGTACCCAGTGTTGAAGAAAGAAGCCATCATTTCCAGGGTAATCACAGTGGAAATAGCAGGAGTGCTGTGAACAGCAGTCACTCATCATTCTTCTCTGCTCATTTAAGCAGGATCACTAATCGTTTCCACTTAAGCTTACATGCTGAAGGGTACTTGAGCTGTATGTCTTTAGCAGGTCCTGTCACCAGACTTCAGCCTGATTTATGAGAAAAATTTCCCAGGTTCCTTTGCTTTGTCTTTCTCTGGGTTCAATCCAAAGCAGAAAATAGTGAAAACAACTCCTGAAGATGGTATATTAGGTCACGGAAGCAAAAATGTGAAAGTAAGAGGCACCAAGCTCCCTACCCATGTGGATTATTGAAAGAATAAAACCCAGTCATGAGGAAGATCCTAGTCTGAGAACATTTTCAAAGAAGGGAAAGCACAGGTGTTGAGACAGAGAATCCGTTGTGTTCTGAGGTATTGAGAAGCTTTCCATTAAAGGCAGTAGCAGAGGTCTCTTTCCTAGAAGGGAGTTGGGAGCTGGGCCAGGAAGCAGGGAAGAGACGTGGATTAGCAGAGAGTAGGAAGCCAAGGCTTGTGAAAAATCCTGAGAGAAATGGGGAGTTGGAACAGAGTGTGTATCTGTATATGGGAAGTGATGGTTAGTGATAGGTAAATTGATGAAATAAGAAAAATGATTGTGAGATATACCAAGGATGCAGGAGGGCATGTGTTGTTGGCAGTGCTTGAAAGCCAAGCACAAAATTAGAGTCCATGCAAGCAGATACCTGTACAGAAGCACGATGGGTGGCCTGCATCTGAAGAAGGCTCGCCCAACACAGGGCTTCCCAAAGAGTTCATAAGGGAGCCCTAGCATTCTGTGGGTATGAGGGCTCACTAAACTGAGAAGGAAGAAGAGGTGCTAGCTGGGCAAGAGCCTAGGTTCACGGCCCTCACTTCAATTACAACTGCTCTGCCATCCTTGTTTTCATTGACTGGGGATGATGCACAGTGAAATTATTGCTAGCCTATTTGGGGGAAATTATTCAGGTGGATAAAGGGATTATACTAATAAACAATTGGAAACAACCGTATGCCATTTTTATATAAGAGTACTGGCCTCAAAGGACCATAGACCCAAGTTTACCCACCATATCTCTAATCAGGATAGCATGAGAGAGAACCTTTTAGATATTTTGCAAAGCTGTCAGCTGCTTAAAGAGTGAGGACAGGGAGTAGAGGAGTGTTTTCTTTTTTTTTAATGGGAAATGAGAGTTTTCTTTCTTTTTTTTTTTTAGCCTTGGGCTAAAAAGGCCAGTGTGGAAGGAGGCCTTATCTTCAGACAACAAATAGATAGAGTGGACAAGATAGGATGCCTAGATAATGAAACTTCAGTGTGTATGGTGGGAGAGTAAGTGAAGGAAAACAGGGGATGACAGGTGTGTTGGGGGCACAGAAAGAGGCAGAGTGCCTCAGTCATGGAAGGATGAATTATAACGTGAGGTATGACTATCTAATTGGCTTTCTGATTTTGGATTTGGAGAATATAATTACCTTAACTGTAGCATTCCAAGCAACTTGTATACTAATGTGGGAAGAGCATTAGACTAAGCTGTTTGTCTCTGAGCACATCAGGTGGCCAAATTACTGGGTCTATGATTGTCTAATACCAGTTCCAGGGTTCATAGTACAAGTGAAGATCAGAATTCAGTGGTATTCTGAATTTAACATTAAACTCTAACACAGTAGAATAGAAAATAAACATATGAAAATACATTAATCTTCATTAATCATTAGGGAAACTGTAAAAACCACAAGGTGATACCTGTCAACTGAAAAAATGCACAACTTAAAAGTTGAGAATTATGTTTTATTTGGCAGACAAAACTGAGGACATAAGCCCAGGACACAGCCTCTCAGATAGCTCTGAGGGACAGTTCTGAAGATGTAAGGGAGGAGCCAGGATATATAGGAGTTTTTGCAACAAAGACCAGGCAGTCAGAACATCAAAAAATTACTTTTAAAGAAAATCAGATATCTCAAGGTAAGGAATTTAGCACTTTTCTATGTATGGGAAGATGCAAACTTCAGGGCTCATTGAAATCATTCCTTTGATATGTACCTCAGTTATCTGGGGCCAGTATCCTGTGCTATCTCATCCTGAGTCTCCTGAGGATGCACTGTTGGTGGGTGGGTGCAGTGGCTGATGGCTTGATGGCAGGCAATCCTGTTTCTATCCTGAGTTGCCTCAGGGCTCACTACTGGGGAGGCTGTAATGTGATGGCTTGATGGCTGCAACATCTTTTGTTTACTGATATGGCAGGCAACATTTTTTCACTCACATACTTTTACACAAACACCAGAATTGCTAAAATGAAATAAAAGAAAAATACTTTTTCTTTTCTGGTGAGGATACGGAGCAATAAGTATTCTCTTATACTGCCAGTGAGAGTGGAAGTTTGTACAACCACTTAAGAAAACCATTTCCCTATGTTTACTAAGCTGAATAAATGCATGTCCTATGACTCAGCCATTCAACTCCTGGTATATATCCCACAGAATTGGTATATATGTCCATGAAAGAACATGTAAAGGGGTGATCATAGCAGCATTATTTATAATGATCATAAACTGGCAACAACTCAAATCTCCAGCAACAGTGGAATGGATAAACTGTATCACAGAGACACTGAGCAACTATTTCTGCTCTCCTTATCAAACAAGTTTCTTGGTTAAAGTTTATTCATATTTTGTTGGTTTTCCACAATTAAATTTGTATTACTTTAAAATAGTACTTAAACAAAAACCGAAAGAGCGAAAGCCACATAAGTCCTATACTTATTATTTCTATTGAAGGGAAGGCTCTGTGGTTCCATGCAAAAGGAACTTTGAATATTTGATCTCCCCAGGCCACACAGCTCAGTAAATCCCATGGTTTCCTATCAAAGTCCCCAACCTTGAGAGCTGCCCTCATAGGGCTCAGATAATTCCTTGTGCCTCTTCCATTTTCCACAGATATTTCAAGTTCATTCACTGGAAAGGACATGGGTTGTGAAGTCTATAATGCATTCCTATTTCTGAACACATCCTTCTCTCATACCAGCCTCCCTGCAATACTGCTCTTACAACCTCACCTGTTCTTCATCCACATGGGAACATCTGTGTGTCCTGTTGCCCTTCACGTGAGTGACTTACTCAATTTCAGCATGATGGGCACTGAGTATTCAGAAGTACCTGCTGTACGGCTGCTGGGAATCAGTTCCTTGAGGTTGACCTTGGGCTGCCTGGAGGACTCTTGTAGTCTCTGCTCCTCTCACTAGGGTAGGCTTGCAGCTGACCTTTGAAACATTAGACCCCCATGACATATACACTGATTAATGCCATTTACTGTCTAGGATGTCTGAGGCCATCTGTGGAAGTGGAGAAACCCTATCTTTGTAAAGGAACTTGGCATCCCTGAGTGGGTTAAGGAGACTAGCCAATCCTGAGCTTGTAAAAGTGACAGATGATGCCAGCATGATGTAAGTACAGTCCTCAAGGTACTTGCTGATTTTTTATTGTAAGCCTTATCCTTTCTCCACCCTTCTGCCTGTATCCCACTGCTGAAGCTGACTTGCAGATCCTGATTTTGGGTGTGGGCAACGAGTGGCATGCCCACTCTATAAGGGCTATGAACTGAGAAAGGGCAGAAATGAACTTTCCTTGCTGATGTCAACAATTTTCTGAGAATGGGAGAAGGGAGTGAATGTGAACAAATTCCATGGAGGGGAGAGTATGGTACAACTGTCCCATGGAAGGTTATCATCCTCCAATCTTTGGAAATATTCCCCCATCTGGAAACTAAACTGGGTTGGAGTGGGATATTAGAGGTGGAAATATATATTGGAAGTTTCTTACCCAGAAATCTGGATAATATGTTAACCAGCAATAGTACCATAATCTGAATTGAACCCTTTTCTCTGGCATCTACACCCCAACCATGTCCACCACCTTTGCACCTCATAAGCAGTTGCTGTTGAGCTAGTTTTGTTCCTTTCTCTGATTTACAGCAGTCTCAAAGATTGCTTTTATTACTAAATATATTCATCATGCCTCAATAATTTATCTCATTTTCCAAAAAGCAAGAGCTGCTGATCTCTGATTTTCACAAAATTCTTTCCTAACCTTTCTTAAATGATCTATCAGTGACAATTTTTACAAAGCTGTTATTCTCTCCCAAAGTCTAACATCTTTAAATGTTTGGGTCAAGTGGTCAAGCAATTTCTAAGCAACAGTGATGACTACAGTACCTGCCAGGCTGCCTTACTACACTTACGTAGATTGGCTAGTAAGGAGAAGGAGCCCAAGAGGATTTAGGCAGATTATTACACAGCAGGCAGCATGAGCATGAGCTTCACGTTCACATTGGTTCCCGCTGGTTCCCAAGTCCCTCATGGTGTCTTGTGTCACAGCTGAGGAACTCTGAATTTAGGAATCCCCCAACCTTATAAGGATACTGCTAGCAAATTGCCCATACTGTGCCCTAGAGGAAAACATTATCATTATTATTCTGGTTAGGAGATAAATCTGTCCTCTGACTCAGAGAGAGACATTAACTTTATCTCTCTGGAATGTCTGAGAAGGGAAGTCAGACATTATTACCCTGGAATGTAAGCAAATATGCTCCTTGAATGGGAGCAGCTCTGCAAACATCTTTGATAAAAACTGTCAATGCCATTCACTCAGATGTGCAGAAACACCAGGTCCATGGAGAATTATCTTCCAATAGTTTGTCACTTCCTACATGGTTTGAGTTTGATCACCTTATTTGCAACAGGAACCACCTTCGGGAGGAAAAATATCACTTGGATCAAAAAAAAAAGACGTTTAAAAATTTTAACATTCCATCTTAATAAAACCTCTCAGTAAATAATGAACAGAAGATATACATCCTTAACTTGATAAGCATATAAATGAGAAAGAAACAGTATATAAGATGGTGAAACACTAGGATAATTCCAGCTAAGGTAAGGCAAACTGGATGCCTGATAGCACCATTTTGGTAAAGATTGCACTGGAGGTCCTATTCAATTCAATTAACAAAAACAAAAATAAATATAATAAAGAGATTGAATGTACAGTATGAAGACTATAGTAAATAATACTGTATTGAATGATGGAAATTTATTAAGACAGTAGATTTCGGATACTCTCATCACACACAAATAAGTGATAAGTTTGTGAGGATATGATATGTTAATTAGTTTGACTGTAGTAATCATTTCACTTTGTATATGTATATTGTCATTACGTTGTGCATTTTAAATAGATACAATTTTATTTTTTAAATTGCCCAAAAAATAGGAAGAGCAAAATTTTATCATGATGCTCCAAAAATTTGATTGTCCACCAAGAGAAGTGAAATGTAGGTGAAGCAATAGAAAAATACCAAAAGTTTAAAAACAGCACTTATTTAGTTGGAATTATGTCAAATAAATATATGAAATTCTATAGTTTTGTAATATGTGATCAATCACAAAATGGAAAATAGTAAAAAAAAAGAGTGCATTTAAAACAATTATGAATTATGTCTAACAATAAACTTACAAAAAGTGTTCCATTGCTAAACAAAAGAACATACAAAACTTTACTGAAGGCCAAGAAAAATCTGAACATATAGATATATCATATTCTAATAAGACCTGCATTACATATGAGAAAATTTTAAATTTTATAATTGACCTTAAATGTGATTTAGATGCATATGCATGGTTATATAAGAGATACATAACCAAGATAGTACTGAAGAAAAAAAATAATAAGTGTGAAATTGCCCTCAGTAATAGTAAACTTAATGCAGCAATTAAGTAATGTGATTCTGGCATAATCATTGGCAAATTAATTAATGAAAAAGAATAGTGGGTCCAGAAATCAATCCAGATATACATGAAAAAGTCATATATATGCCATAGGGGAAGGAAAAGAAAAAGAAACTGGAAGAGATAATCTGCATTCTAGAGAAGCAACAGAATTAATTTCTGCAGGAAATTTTCTTATCTCTGAAACAGATGAAGCCCTATAGAGCCACATCACCTCCACCCCGGCTATCAGCTCTGGAAGATCCCAGGGAGGGATGGCCAACTGAATCCAGTGGCATTTCCTTATTCTTTCTCAGGTGACTGGGAGATAAGGACCTTGGTTTGAGATGGGGAGGCCTCAGACCAGCAAAAGATCCTAAGCCCTGACTGTAGCTAAGAGGATGACCCTAACATAAGGACAAAGGCCATACTAACACCATGTATATTGGACCCTATAGAGCCTGGTTGGTCCCTGCTATCACCACTGGGAGGTCCCAGGAAGGACTGTCAGGATGAAACTCCCCAACTTCCTCTTCAGAGGTCTCCTGGAGGTGAGAGCTAAGGTCTGAGAAGGCAGGCCTCAGGTCAGCAGAGAAGAAGAAGCCCATTCTATTCCAGGACTCAAGTTGAAGACTCAGGGGACCACCCACTCTGGAACAGTGAGGATATCACAGAATCCCACCCCTGCTGTCAGCCCCAGAAGGCCCCTGGCAGTGGTAGCAGAATGAAGTGCTTTTTTTTTTTTCACTTCCTTGCAGAGATCTTAGGGAGGTGAAGCCTTGGTTAGAGAGGTGGGGGTGTTCAGGTCAGCAGATGGGAAGGAACTCATTCCCTGCCAGGAGCCAAGATGGGGATGCTGAGTGGGAATGAAAGGGACAACCCACTCCAGAACAGAGGGTGTCCCACAGAGTCTGATCCCTGCTATCAGCCATGGGAGGCCCCAAGCAGTGCTGCCCTTCTGAAGCTTCCCCTCACTTCCTCCTCAGGGGCCTTTGTGAAGCTTGGACTTGGTCTGAGGGGTCGGCCTCAAGTCAGCAGAGGGAAGAGTCTTAGATCTTGCCAAGAATCTAGGTAAGGGACTTGAGAGGGGATTGAGGAGACCATCCAAGCCATAAGGGAAATGGGTGTGGGGGAAGGTGCACAGATCCTCATTCCTGATATCTGCACTCAGAGGCATAGAGTAGAGGTGACTGGAAGACATACATGATTATTTTCTACTTTTTTTGTGAGGTGGGGCCTTTGTCTGAGAGGAGAAGCATCAGGTCAACAGAGGAAGGAATCTCAGGTCCTGTTATGGGTCAAGGTGAAGATTTGCCAAATTTAGCAGTTCCTAAGCATCCTCACATCTGACACCAACTGCAAGTTTGAGAGTCCTCAAGACCATCCTCAGGTTTTATAATTCACTAGAAGGACTAACAGAGTCCACTGAAAGCTGTTATACTCACAGTTATGGTTTATTGAAAAGATACAGACTAAAATCAGCCAAGAGAAGAGATGCATGGGGCAGAGTCCAGGAGAGTTATACACATTCCACATACAGAGCTTCCAGTTGTCCTCTCCTCATGGAGTCATGGACAGTGCTAATTTCTGCTGACAGCAATGTGTGAAATATACATGGAGAATTGCTAACCAGAGAAGCTCAATTGAGCCTTGGTGTCCTGAGTTTTTATTAGAGCTCAGTCATGTAGATGTGGTTGACCACCCACTAACTTTTCCTTCAGCTCCTCTTGAGCTGGGACTCATACCATGTGCCCCCACTCACCATAAAGCATTGCTAGCATAGACTCCTCATATGGCCCAAGGCCCCCAAATAAACAAAGACTTTTCTCAGGCAGGACATTCCAAGGGCTTAGAGATTACCTCCCAGGAGGCACAGGCAAAGTTCAGACCTTTCTTTGGGCAAGTTTAATTCTTTACCACACCACAGTACCCACAGAAGGATGAAGGGGACCACCCATCCCTGAACAGAGGGATCCCCACAGAGCCCCACCAATGCTGTCATTCCTGGGAGACCCTGGGCACAGCTGCCAAGTGGAGGACCCCCCTCACTTCCTCTTCTGGAGTCTCACGGAGGTGATGCCTTCGTTTGAGGGAGCTGGCCACAGGTCAGAAGATTGGATGGAGCTCAGGCCCTGCCTTGAGTCAAGGTAAGGACCTTGATTGAGGACTGAGGGGACTGCTCACCCCAGATCAGGCAAGAGCCCACATAACATGGCACCTGTTGTCCACTCTGGGAGTGCCCCCCTGCTGCTTCCTTTTCAGAGGTATCCAGGAAGTGAGAGCCTTGGTCTGAGGGGGCAGGTCTCAGGTCAGCAGATGGCAGTGGGTGCAGTTTCTGCCTGGCGTTAAGGTGAAGGTCCTGAATGAGGACTGAGGGGACTGACCACCCCATAACACAGTTGGCCCAATAGAACCCCATCCCTGTTTTCAGCCCTGAGCCCTGGGAGGTCCTGGGAATTACTTCCTTTAACCTGAAGTATCTCTTCACCTCCTCCTTGGAGTATCAGAAGATGGGCCAACAAATAAAACGATATTTCTGGCTGTGAGCACCTTCAGAGCCCAGTAAATAGAGCTTAAGCGCTTCACTAACCCTGCCAAGTAAAGTCTTGGTGTCCAGGAGTATGAGGGACAAGGTAGGCAGCCATGACCCATGAGACTAACATGCACACAAGAAGACTAAATCTACCCCAGTCCTTCCATATATTCTCACACCTCCACAGGAAATCGGGAGAGATCATTTAAACTTCTCTCCTAATTCTGCTATAGACATATGGGGGTTTGGGGTTGAGGAGCAGACTTGAGCCTTCTCTGTGGAGAGTGGGGAGGGTGGTAGTTTAAATGGAAACAGCCTCAGTTGAGGGGGACAGGCCCTAAGAGGAGCCAAGGTAACGACCCCTGAATGTGGACTGAGTGCCCCACCATCTGAAACTACTTCTGTTAAGGCTGGGAAGCACGGGACAGGACTGGTAGTCTGAAGCCTGAGAAGCTTCTTTACTTTCTCTTTAAGGGTCTCAGGGGACAGGATGATCAGAAGGACCAGAGCCTGGCTGAGGTCTAGATCAGTATTCTGAAGTACAAAAAGGAGGGATGGCCTTCTTCCAAGCCATGGTGGAGATTCCTTGCTGAGGCCACTCACACCTCCTTCACTTCAATCTCCTGTTGCCCTTTCCACCCTTCCTCTGGGTCCCCATCTCCAGCCCTGCTACCCACATTCTTCTCAAGGCCCCTACAAGAGGCCTGCTTCAAGGTCAGAAGAGTTGATGCAGAGCCCACAAGAAATGCTGCCAGGCCTCAGGTGAGAATCAGGCTTCTGAGGCCTAGGAGGGGGCCTTCTCCCCACCCTCCTATTATCAGATCATAGGTCTCTTAAAGGGGGAACCTGCTGATGGGACACTGTGTGCTTCTCAGCATCTTTAGAATCCGCATTTCACCTCCACTGCTGCCTTAGCCACCTCATGGAGCAACTCAGATGAGGGATCCAGCAGCCAAAAGGAAAAGGAGA
The DNA here is from genome assembly GCF_000442215.2 of Lipotes vexillifer. Taxonomy (NCBI): domain Eukaryota; kingdom Metazoa; phylum Chordata; class Mammalia; order Artiodactyla; family Lipotidae; genus Lipotes; species Lipotes vexillifer. Next base: position 3,476,452 of record NW_006777287.1, on the reverse strand, counting down.
GCCTATGCATGTCATTGGCCTCACTAGTTACTGAGTAAAGGCCCAGGAACCTTTTGAACAATAAGATGGCTGACTTAGAGGTGTTCCTGCTGCTCAAAAACCAGATGAAAGAGCCCATGACCCAACAGTACAAGGATATCACCCAACAGTATAAGAATTGCTTCCCTGAGATGAGGAGAATCTCTGAGAGCCTGGAGTTACTCTTTGGCCTTAAGTTGAAGGAAGTGCACAGAGGTGCCAGGGAGCAATGTGACATTCTCATCAACAAAATGGACCCTCACCTGTGCTGAGGGACTGAATGATGACGAGGAATTGCTCAAAACTGCCGTCCATCCTGGACTTGATCTTCATGAAGGGTAACTGCTTCTGAAGAGGTCGTCTGGAACATGCTAAGCAAGTTGATTTTACATCCTGGGAGGAATAACATTATCTTTGGGGAGCCCAGAAAACCCATAAGAAGATTTTGTGCAGCAAAATCTGAGACAGATACACAAGTGATCTTATAAGCTACAAATTCCTATGGGGCACTTGTACCTATACTGAAACCAGCAAGATGAAAGTTTTGGAGTTTGTGGACGAGATTAATAATGTTGATGTCTGAAGGTCACAGTATGAAGAGGCCTTGAGAGAGGTCACAGTATGAAGAGGCCTTGAGAGAGGAGGAGGAAAAAGTCCAAGCCAGAATTTAAGGCAATATTGGGACTGATACCACAGCCAGTTCTGGGGCCAGGGCTATTGCCAGTGGTGTAGCTAATGCCAGTTCTATGGCCAGCAGCAGACACAAGTGAAGGCTAAGGCACATTCTTTGTGTTTGGAGTGGTCAATCGAATATGCTACACTGAGAAGTCATGAAGAGATGAGTGTGTGAGGGGAAGATAGTATATTCCATTGGTATTTGCTATGGACTGAATTGGGCCCCCACCCCCGCCAATTCATATGTTGAAGTCCTAACCCCACTGTGACTGTATTTATAGAAAGAACCCCTAAGGAGATTAGATTAAATGAGGTCATAAGGGTGGGCCCTAATCCAATAGGATTAGTTCCCTTATAAGAAGAGACACCAGAGATTTCTCTCTCTCCCCATGCGCATGCACTGAGGAAAGGCCATGTGAAGACACAGTGAGAACGCAGCTGTCTGCAAGTTAGGAAGAGAGTTCTTACCAGAAACTGACCATACTGTCACCCTGATCCAGCTACCAGCCTTCAGAACTGTGAGAAAATAAAGTTCTGTTGCTTAAGCCACCATGGTATTTTGTTATAACAGCTTAATCAGATTAATAAAGTATTCTTATTACACTTGGGTAAATTAGTGATTTACCTGTTTAGTATCCTTTAGCGTATTGTCCAAATAGAATGTTCAATTCACTTCAGAATCTGTAGGTTTATGTATGGAATGGGTCAAACATTCTGTTGTTCTTTCCCAGATATTGAGTAAAAGTTTTGCTATTTTGGGAAAGTTTCTATCATATTCTGTGATATGGAACAGATTACATGGTATTGAAAAAGGCTGCTTCTTGTGCAAGAAATTCGCCAGTAAATAGTTGGGAATAGGGGAGAAAAATATAAATATGATTATATCCTGGCTTTCCCCTTCTCTTTTATTCTGTTGTTTTTCAAAATTGATATACACATGAATTTGCTTAAGTACTCAAAAATATAGAGAAAATAAAACCTGATAAATTAAATATAATGCCCATTTTATCATTTATTCATCGAACATTGATTGAATATCTGCTATGTGTAAGTGAATTTGCTAAGTGCTGGAGGTATAAGGATATATAATATATCACCAAAGACAGGAAGGTAGGAAATTGTAAGCCTCAAATTACTAATATTGGTTAAAGGGGATAGTGTAGGAAGAAGGTAAGAGGAAGTAGGGCAAACTGCTTTAATTGTTCACAAAAAAATCCCAAGTGTGCAAGTTAATTACACACACATACACACACACATATTTGTATGAGTGTGTGTATATATAGAAAAAGAGGTACATTAAAGGATTGTCACTATATTTGCTATTGCTGTCATTACAAACTACTACAAACTTAGTGTCTTAAAACAAAACCCATTTATTATCTCAGTTTTCATGGTCAGAAGTCTGGGAACAGTATGGCTTAAATGGGTTCTCAGCTTAGGGTCTCAAAAGGCTGAGATCAAAGTGCAGGCAGGGCCACATTCCTTTCTGGAGGTTCTGGGGGAAGAATCTGCTTCTAAGCTCATTCAGATTTTTGGCAGAATTTAATTTCTTGTGGTTGTAGGACTGAGGCTGCCATTTCTCACTAGCTGTCAGCCAGGGTCCTTCCTCCCAGGAACTTCAGACTGCCTGCATTCCTTCTCACACGACTCCATCCTCAAAGAAGCAACAGCCTATTGAGTCCTCATGCTTCAGATTTTTCTGACTTCCTTTTCTGTTTCCACCATGTACTTTTAAGGGCTCATGTGATTATAGCAGGATCAACTTAAAAATCCAGGATAATCACTCTATCTTAAGGTCAACTGACCAGTAACTTTAATTACATCTGCAAAGTCCATTTTGTTACGTGATACAACATATGCATGGGAATGAATAACACTAAAGAGTGAAGATTGATTATGGGGGCCAAACTTGTGCCTCTCATGGTCAGCAAAATATTAATTGCTATCACTTCAAAGTAGAGAAATTTCAAAGTGGAGAAATACTTTGAAATGATCTTTACATTTACTCACATGCATTTCTGAGTTGTTTGAATTTTAAAAAAATTCACATGTACTAATTATAATCAGGGGGAAAAGGCTATTTATTCCATAGGGAAATAAAGTACACTAGGGTAAGAGGCCTGGCTCTTCATTATGGATTATTGTTTGGTGGTGTGTGTGGGAATTCTACAGCTACCCAGTAGCCTTGCATCTAAAGGATGTTATTCCACTCTGTTACTCCCTTGCTTAAGATTCTTCATTTGCTTCCTTCACTTTCACAGTCTGGGAAATGGCAAGATCCATTTTTGTGAATTAAAGCCTAGGTGGGTATCTGTATATCACTCCATCCCAGGTGCCCAAGATGGTGTACTGAGCCTTTGAAGCAGGTCACAGGGCTTGAATTTTCCAGGCCATTTCCAAGAAAAGATCATTTCAGCAGAGTCCTATGGAGATAAGCAGCCCCAGAAAAGCCCATGTTTTTCACAGTCCTTTGGAAGAGAACAGGGGGACTAGTTCCCAAGTATCATGTGCCTGGTTAACAGGCCAATGTATTTCCTTCCCTGGCCACTCTCAGGGCCATGCAGAGGGAGAGGAGAGCAAACCCATATGTCTGCTTGTATTTTCAAGGTTAGAGGTTAGCATTTCCGGGAATCCAGTCTTCCAGGTCAAAATGATTTCTGCTTTCCCATAAGAGAGCATTATAAATGAGATCGCCAGGGAATGAAGCAAGTGCTGCATGTCCTTTTTGATAACTGGTGAGGTGACTGACTTGAATACTTTCTGTGGAGGAAGGGAAGTGTCATGTCCCACTACAAGCTTTGTGGGGTTACCCTCAAGTTCCGAGCTCAGCACTGTATGGGGATGAGAAGAGGTCTGAAATATAGCCAGGGCCATTCTTGGCCACAGCTGAGTGCAGGCTGCACAGAAGGCCTCTGTTCTGAGCAGGAAGGGTCTATTTGGGACAGACTTTGCAGAGACACTATGACTTTTCCTAATATGGGAGGGGCCTACTACAGGCCTTCTTTTAGGTATAGGGTAGAATATAACTCCATGTAAGGAAAATGAAAAAAAATGTTGATATGTGTCTATATTTACACATCTAAATATCTAGCTCTGCAGGGAGTATAGGCTGGAGCCTTCATAGTTGTTACCTCCGGCAGTGGTGTTGGGGGTCAGGAGAATATGAGGGAGATCATCCTCATTTTACACTCATTTTTGCCATCTGAAATTTTTAACAGGTGCTTGTACTATGGAAGAGAATAGCATTAATATCAAAGCCTAGCAGCTTGTCCCTTGGTTTTGTGAGACCTGTCCCTCTTCCCTGGTCTGTGGTCATGACCAGAGTTTTGGCAGTGTCTCCCAACCTTTGGATGGACTCTCAGTGCCAGGCTCAGTAGCCTCTGCTATTCAAAACACTGTTTGCTCCCTCAAATGGCAAGTTCTGCATGGAGCCCGCCACACCAACTAAGAACTTAGGGTAATTAGATGAGATCTTTCATCCTAGAGAAAGTGAAAAGCAATTCAGACTTACCCTATGGGAAGGCAAGCAGCAAAATCACCAGTTGTACGTCATGCTTCAGGAAGATGTGATGATCAGGGAAGTCTAGAGGGAATCCCTGGCAGCCACCAGTTGAGTTGCTCACTGTGCAGAAAAAAAGTGGTCTGTACCTTGCAATGATCTGCCTTGGCCCACCCTTAGACTGCAGAAAGGACCTTGATCAAAAGTTGATATATTTCTGATGTGTGGTTCAGATCGCCTCATCATTCTTTTTTTTTTTTTTTTTTTTTTTTTTTTTCTTGCGTTATGCGGGCCTCTCACTGTTGTGGTCTCTCCCATTTGCGGAGCACAGGCTCCGGACGCGCAGGCTCAGTGGCCATGGCTCACGGGCCCAGCCGCTCCGCGGCATGTGGGATCTTCCCGAAACGGGGCACAAACCCGCGTCTCCTGCATCGGCAGGCGGACTCTCAAGCACTGCACCACCAGGGAAGCCCCGCCTCATCATTCTTTCTCTAGTTTTTCTTTTTGCTGGGCCTCCTGGCCTTGTCTGAAATTTCCAGACTCAAAGTCATGTTTCAGCTTTGCTGAGCAGAATGGTAACAACAAAGCCCCAAACCTAAGAGATGTTGTTGGAAATACTTCCATTGCATTTAATTGAGCTAAAGCCTGTTGTTTTTCAAATATCTAGTAGCCTATTATGGTTTGTAAAAGAAAATATACAAAAACACACTTATTATATGGATATGAGATTATTTTTATTGTGAGATATAATATTATATTATAGATATACACACACATGTCTGTATATGTCAAGAAATAGCCATTAGAGCCTCCCAGATGTTTCCTGTGTTTCTTTTCCACTCACTAAGTCTTCATTTTTAAGGATAGCATTAAATATGTATCAGTAAATGGCAGTATACGATATAAAACATATGTGTGCACTCAAATAATAATTACAAAGCATACACTTGTGTAACTATGACCTAACTTAAAGATCACGTCATGTAATTAATAAACCCTTTAGTGTGCCCCTTCTCAAATACATCCCCACTCCATCAAACCTAAAGGTACCCCTTTCCTGGCCTTTGTAGAAATCTTTACCTTGCATTTATTATTTGTACTATCTTCACATACACCCCTAAACATGATAGTTTTGTCTGTTCTTAAACCTTTTAACATGCAATCATACTCTATGTTTACTCCTTTTGACTTACTAATTTTGCTCACTCTAAGTTGTTTATCTTGATGCTAGTAGCTATAATTTCTTCATTTGTTATTGTTGCATAAATTCCATTCTATGAACATTCCAAAGTATATGCACCAGTTCTAATAATGAGGAGCATTTGTGTTGTTCCCAGTTTGGGAGTATTACAAATAATGATGCTATGAATAGCATAAAATAACTTCACATTAAAAGAACTCTCAGATATTTGACACTTTAGTTCTCAGTATTTCTAATGTCTTAAATGACAGCTTTACTATTAAAAAAAATTCTTATACATGTATAACCAAAAGTAAGAGATTTTTAGCTTTTGACAAACATGTTTAATGTTCACAGAACAATCATAATTTTTCCTACTGATTATTACAATTGCTCTGCATAGCTTCAGCTTGAATGGTCTTCAACTACCATGCAAAGCAAAGACTGCCTGTGCTATTGAATATCTTCCTACCTTTTTCTTCCTCTCTGGTATTCTTGACCTACTGCACTACTGCATAATATTTAAAATCGCCTTGTCAAATGTCACATACAATGATTGTTGGGATTTTTGTTTGTGATTATATTGGATCTTTAAAATAATACAGAGAGAACTGATATCTTTACAATATTGAGTTTCTCAGTCAGTGAACATAGTAAATTTCTCTATTTGTTGAACCATTATTATCTGTATTGCTTTCCTATGTATTAGTTTGCAGTAACAAAGTATCACAAACTGGGTTGTTTAAATAACAGGACTTGATTGTCTCATGATTCTGGAGGCTAGAAGTCCAAAATCAAGGTATCAGCAGGGTTGGTTCTTTTCTGAAGGCTGTGAGGGTGAATCTGTCCCATGCCTCTCTCGTTTGCTCTTTTGCTTGTCTTGGTATTTCTTCTATGTATGTTTCTTTTTCCAGATTTCCCCTTTTTATAAGGACACCACTCATACTGGATTAGGGTACAGCCTAATAACTTTATCCTAACTAATTACAACTGCAATGACCCTATTTTCAAATAAGTTCTCATTCTGAGGTACTGGGGGTTAAGATTTCAACATATGAATTTGGGGTGGTGGTGAGGGGCACAATTCAACCTACAGCAGCATCTCTGAATAAAGTTTTATAATTTTTCCACATAGGTCTTTACTTTCTTAGATTTATTCTCTGATATTTGTGTCAGTTATCAATTTATTGCCTCTCAGCTTGGAATGATACTTTAATATATGATCTGTGATAGCAAATGTATTAATAATTCCATTAAGCATTTCTCCTTTTAAGTAAGCACAGTGTTAAGCTTTCCCAGTAGATGGCAATAGAGGGACATTGAAAGAGAGGCTTTCCTTCAAGTTCCAACTGAGGCAGGGTGAGTCCACTGTGTAAGTGTGAGGTCAGCTAGTAGACTTCTGCCCCAGCCACAGGCCCAGAACTCAGAATCCCTCAATGACCTTGCAGCTTCTGTCTAGCAATAATCTGTCCACGGAACCTCTCAACACAGAAACGGGAACGCCTAAGACTCTCTATGCCAGAATGCTTCTTTTTTTATGTTTTGAAAATTTTTATTTATTTATTTTCTTAATCATGTAACATTTTTATTTATTTTAACTGGAATATAATTGCTTTACAATGTTGTGTTAGTTTCTGCTGAACAATAAAGTGAATCAGCTATATGTATACATATATACCCTCCCTCTTGGACCTCCCTCCCCCCACCATCCCACCCAACTAGGTCATCACAGAGCACCGAGCTGAGCTCCCTGTGCTATACAGCAGGTTCCCACTAGCTTTCTTACCAGCATGTTTACTCAAAGGCCTCCCTCCTGTGCCTGTGTCCCCGAAGGCCACTCACCCACACCAGCGCTCTGATTCTTCTGCAGGCCACAGCACAAGCCTGCCTGTGGCCTGAAGGGGTCCCATCCTCTCTATCTACCCACTGTACATCCAAGTGACCAGTTTACTGATCACCTTCTCCCTGCCTACACTCCAGAGGGGTGTATTGCCTTCTGCTTGTCCAGAGACTGTAGACCAGTAGCAGCCTGGCTGAACCAGCCAATTTCTCTGTTATATAGAGGACTGGACTCTTGGCCTTAGGGTATCATATAGAGTTTCTTAATATCTTATAGTTATTCTTTTCTCACAGCTAATAATAATTTGTATCAAATTTACCCTCTTTCTTCTGCTGTGTGATGTGTCTTTCCTGATTAGACACATACTACTTCATATTTCTGATGAAATTGTTGTTCCTACATTTCAATTTTATTCATTCTCTATCTCTCATTTGCAGATGTATAGGGCTGCAAATTATATATATATATATATATATATATATATTCCAATATCCATAGTTCAGTTTATAGATTATTTTGAGTTTTCTAGTTCATAATCACGTCACCTATGAGTAATGACAGATTTATCTCTCCATTTATAACCCTTATACTTTTTATTATTTTTGCCTTACTGAAAGAATTAAGATCTCCAGTAGCATTGTCAAGAGGAACTATTTCTCAATCTCAAAAGGAAAACTTTTAATATTTCTCCATTTACAAGGATGTTGTAAGGATTTTTAAGATAAACTTTATTGGGTTAAGAAAGTTCCTTTCTATTTTTAAATATCTGAAAAAAATATTATGAATGAAGCTTGACTTTTGTCAGACATATTTTTTACTACATGTATATGATTTCCATGCTCTATCCTGTTAATATGGTGGATTACAATAATTTATTTCCAACCTTGGTCTTGATGTATCACTTTGTTTATACTTGCTGAATTTATTTGCTAATATTTTCTTGATGATTTTTCAACTATTTTCATGAATGTAATTCATCACTTACTCTCCTTTACTTATGTCCATTGCCATATTTACTATAAAATTATTCTTACCCCATGATATGAATTGGGGTAAGGATAATTCTTACCTATGTTATAATTCTTACCTCTCTTATGTTCCTTGGAAGGCTTTGTAGAAGACTGGGATTACTTTCTCCTTTAATATCTGGTAAGCCTAGAATATTTTATTTTTGCTTGAATTCTTTTGGAAAGATTTTTAAAAATACTTATTCATTTGTTTTAATGGCTATAGTCTATTCATGATTTCTGTATCTTCTTGAATCAAGTTTGTTAAGTTATATTTTTCAAATTAAAAAAAAACACTTTATTTATTTATTTGGCAGTGCCAGGTCTTAGTTGTGGCACACGGGACCTTCGTTCCTGGTTCAGGATCTTTGTTGCAGCATGCGGGATTTTTAGTTGCAGCATACGAACTCTTAGTTGCAGCATCTGGGATCTAGTTCTCTGACCAGGGATCGAACCCGGGCTCCCTGCACTGGGAGTGTGGAGTGTTAGCCACTGGACCACCAGGGAAGTCCCTCAAATATTTATTAATTGATTTAAATTTTCAAGTAGGTTGTCATAAAATTTTGCATATTTTCTCATTATTTTTAAGTTTTTATTTTGAAATATCACACATATACAAAATGTGAATGAAATATAGATATGCATATAAAAATGAACACCTATAGATTACCACCAAGGTCAAGAAATAAAACATTGCCAACATTCTTGAAATCCCCATGTGCCTCTTCCTTGCTACATGCATCACCTTAACTCCTTGAAGTATCCACTATTCTTTTTTAGTAATTACTTTGCTTTGCTTTGTAATTTTCCTACATATACATATCTCTGAAACAATATAGTTTCATTTTCCATGTTTCTTAGACTTATATAAAAGAAATCAGAATGTATGTGTAATTTGTGTTTGGCTTGACTTACCCAACATTATATTTGTGAAAAACATTCATGTTATTGCTGCATAATGTTCCATTATATTAGCATACCAAAATGTATTTGTGCAGCCCACTGTTAATGGACATTTGGGATTTTCCAGTTTTTAGCTATCATGAAAAATGCTGCTATTAATATTCACACCTATGTATCCTTCTGCACAGATGCATACTTTTCTGTTAGGTACATACCTAGAAATGAAATTAGTGAGTCATAGGAGAGTGATAGCGAGTCATAACCTCAACTCTGCTAGAAAATGCCAAAATGTTTTTCAAAGTGGTTGTATCCTTTTACACTCCTGCCAGCAATATGTAAAAGTTCTTGTTCTCCACATTGGTGACAACACTTAGTATTGTGAGATATTTTCATTTTGAGCAGATAGATGGTTTTCTCATTGTGGTTAAAATTGCTTTTCCCTGTGGGGTCTGGATCAATAAGGAGGAGTAGGAAGATCCTGAGCTCACCTCCTCCCACAGGCATACCAATATTACAACTACTTACAGAGCAACTGTCTCTGAGAATGACCTGAAGACTAGCAGAAATGATTTTTCACAATTAAAAACACAAAGAAGGAACCACAACAAAATGGGTATGAGGGGTGCAGATGTGTTCTAGCCAGGAACCACACCCCAGTGCAGCAACCCACAAAGAGGAGGAAAATCACAACCATGGAAGTCCTTCCCAAGGAGCAAGGAATCTGATCCCCACATCTTGCTCCCAAGCCCAGGGGATCTGCACCAGAAAGACGAGCTCTCAAAACGTCTGGCTTTGAAAACCAGCAGGACTTATGTTTAGGAGGGTCAGAGGTTATAGGAAATTAAGACTCTACTCTTAAACGGCATGCACAAAATCTCACTCACTCTGAGTCACAGTGCAGAGATAGCAGTTTGAAAGGTGCCAGGGTCAGACCTACTTGCTGATCTTGGAAAGCCTCTAAAAAGAGACAGGGGGCAGCTGGCACTCCCCATGGGGACATAGATGCTGGCATCGGCCATTTTTGTGATCTCATTCTACTGTGCTGACACTGGTGCTGGTGGATCCCATTTTGGAATCCTCCTTCTAGGTTATTAGTCCTGGGGGCATGCCACACCCACCAGCATATCTACAGCAGTTGTGTACCACTGGGCCACACAGTCAGCTGTCCCCGCAGGAGTTGCATGCTGTGGGGCCTCACAGTCTGCTGCACTGGGGGCCTGCCCCTCCAAATAGTGCACCCATAGCTGTTGCACACCTTTGGGTATCACAGCCAGCTGCCCAGAGGCCTGCCTAGCCTGCCACCATGCCAGCAGTAGTAGCATGACACTGGCTGCACAGCCAGCCATGATGGGGGTCTGCCCTACACACCCATGTGCCTGGAGGAGTCGCATGCTGCCAAGACTCACAGCCAGCTGCAGTGGGGGCCTATCCTGCCCACCAGCAAGCTTGCAGCTATTGCATGCTGGTGGATCTAATGGACAGCTGTGCTGGGGGCCTGCCTTGCCCACCAGTGTGTGCATAGCAATCAGCCTTGCCACAACAGAAAGGCACACACAACCCACATAGGGAATACTCTTGAAGTATTTGACTCTGGTGGCCAGAGAGAACCATGCTGCTAGGCCCCATAGGACATCTCCTACTAAAGGTCACTTATCCAAGATCAGGAGATGTAATGAAACTACCTAACAAAGAAATAAACACAGAGAACTAGGCAAAATGAGGAGATAGAGAAATATGTTCCAGATTAAAGAATAGGACAAAACCTCAGAAAAAGAGCTAACTGAAATGGAGATAAGCAATGTACCCAATATAGAGTTATAGGGTATGATCATAAAGATGCTCACCAAACTTGGGAGAAGAACAGATGAGCACAATGAGAACTTTAACAAAGAGGTAGAATATACAAAAAGAAACCAATCAGAGTTGAAGAATACAATACCTGAAATGAAAAATACACTATAGGGAATCAGCAGTATATTAGATGATATAGAGATCAGTGATCTGGAAGACAGAGTAGTGAAATTACCCCAGCTGAAAAGAGAAAAAAAAGAATTAGGAAAAATGAAGATAGTTTGAGGGACTTTTGCGACAACAACAAGCATACTAATATTTGCATTGCAGGAGTCCCAGAAGGAGAAGAGAGAGAAAATGGGGCAGAAAACTTAGTTGAAGAATTAACAGCTGAAAATTTCCCTGATCTGGAGAAAGAAACAGACTTCGAGGTCCAGGAAGCACAGAGAGTCTTAAACAAGATGAACCCAAAGATGTTCATAACATGACAAATTATAATTAAAATGTCAAGAAATGAAAGATGAAGAGAGACTCTTAAAAGCAGCAAGAGAAAAACAACTAGTTACATACAAGGGAACTCTGAGAAGACCATCAGCCAACTTTTCGTTAGAAACTTTACAGGCCAGAAGGGCATGGCATGACTTATTCAAAGTGGTAAAAAAGTAAAATCCTACAACCAAGACTACTCTACTTGGCAAGGTTGTCATTCAGAATTGAAGGCAAGATAAAAAGTTTTACAGGCAAACAAAAGCTAAAGGAGCTTATCAACACTAAACCTGTCTTACAAAAATTGTTAAAAGGACTTCTTTAAGGAGAACAGAAAAGGCCATAACAAGAAATATGAAAATTATGAAAGGCAAAATCTCATTGGCAAAGGCAAATATACAATAAAGGTAGTAGATCAACCACTTGTAAAGTTAGTAGGAAGGTTAAAAGACAAAAGTAGTAAAATCATCTGTATCTACAATAAGCAGTTAAGGGATAAAAAATTGTAAAATATGACATCAAAAACATAAAACATGGGGGGATTAAAAATGTAAGACTTTTAGAATGCATTGGACTTAAGAGATCATCAACTTAAAATGCTCAGTTATATACACAGGTTGTTACATATGAGCCTCATGTTAATCACAAACCAAAAATCTATAACAGAACCACAAAAAATAAAGAAACAGAAATGCAAACATAACACTAAAAATAGTCATCAAATTACAAGGAAGGAGAGCAAGAGAAGAGGAAAGAAACAGAGAAGAACTACAAAAACAACTGGAAAATAATTAACAAAATCGCAATAAGTACATACTTATCAATAATTTTTAAAAGTAAATGGATTAAATGCTCCAATCAAAATACATAGGGTGGCTGAGGGATTAAAAATATTAAGACCCATTTATATGCTGCCTACAAGAGACTCACCTCAGATCTAAAGACACACACACAGACTGAAAATGAAGAGATGGAAAAAGATATTCTATGCAAGTGGAAACAAAAAGGAAGATTTTGTCTGATATTTTGTCTGATACAGCAATACCTAGACAAAATAGATTTTTAAAAAGGCTATAAGAAGATAGTAAGAAGAACATTACATAATGATAAAGGGATCAATCCAACAAGAAGATATAACATTTGTAAATATCTATGCTCCCAACATAGGGACACTTAAATCCATAGAGCAAATATTAACAGACATAAAGGAAGAAATAGACAGTAACACAATAATAGTAAGAGACTTTAACACCTTGCTTGCATCAATGGTTAGATCATCCAGACAGAAAATCAATGTGGAAACATTGGTGTTAAATGATACTTTAGACCAGATGCACTTAATAGATACATAGAGAACATTCGATCTGAAAGCAGCAGGATACACATTCTTTTCAAGTGCACATGAAACAATCTCCGAGATATATCATGTGCTAGGCCACAAAAAAGTCTCAGTAACTTTAAAAAGATTGAAATCGTATCAAGTATCTTTTCCGACCACAATGGTATGCAACTAGAAATCAATTACAAGAAGAAAACTGGAAAACACACAAACACTGGACGCTAAACAACATGGTACTAAACAACCAATTGATCAACAAAGAAATAAAAAGGAAATTAAAAAATACTTTGACACAAATGAATGGAAACAAAATGTAACAAAATCTACAGGACACTACAAAAGCAGTTCTAAGAGGGAAATTTATGGTGATACGGACTTACCTCAAGAAATAAGAAAAACCTCAAATAAACAACCTAACATTACACACAAAAGAACTAGAAAAAGAAGAAAAAACAAAGCCCAACGTGAGTAGAATGAAGGACATAATAAAGATCAGAGTGAAAATAAATGAAATAGAGACTTAAGAAAAAAATAAAAACGCTCAGTGAAACTAAGAGTTGGTTCTCTGAAAAGATAAGCATAATTGATAGCACTTTAGCCAGACTCATCAAGAAAAAAGAGGGTTCAAATAACTAAAATTGGAAAAGAAAAAGAAGTTACAACCAACACAACAGAAATACAAAGGATCATAAGAAATTACTATGAACAATTATATGCCAACAAATTGGACAACGTAGAAGAAGTGTGTGGGGCTTCCCTGGTGGTGCAGTGGTTGAGAGTCCGCCTGCCGATGCAGGGG
>NW_006777287.1:3432784-3462444 GCF_000442215.2 Lipotes vexillifer | reverse complement strand
CCTCCCTGCAACTAGAGAAAGCCCGCGTGCAGCAACGAAGACCCAACGCAGACATAAATAAATAAAGTGCAAAAAAAAAAAAAAAAAAAAAGAAGTGTGTAATTTCATAGAAAACGTACACACTTATAAGACTGAATCAGGAAGAAACAGAAAATCTGAACAGACTGATCACTAGTAGTGTAATTGAATCAGTAATAATAATAATAATAAACTCCCAACAAACGTCCAGGAACAGATGGCTTCACAGGTGAATTCTACAAAACATTTAAAGAGTTAATACCTACATTACCTGATACCCAAACCAGAAAAAAACACTACCAAAAAAATGGAATTTACAAGCCAATATCCCTGATGAACATAGATGCAAATCTTCAACAGAATACAAGCAAACCAAATACAAAATAAATTAAAAGGATCACACACCATGATCAAGTAGGATTTATCCTAGGGATGCAAGGGTAGTTCAATCAATGTGATCCCCAAATCAATCAACATGATATACCACGTTAACAAGACAAAAGATAAAAATCTCATTATCATCTCAGTAGGTACAGAAAAAGCATTGGAAAAATCCAACATCCATTTTTGATAAAAACTCTCAACAAAGTAGATATAGAGGGAATATACCTCAACATAATAAAGGCCATATATGATAAACCCACACATAACATCATATTCAATGGAGAAATGCTGAAAGCTTTTCTTCTAAGATCAGCAGTAAGACAAGGATGCCCACTTTCTCCATTTTTAACCAACATAGTATTGGAAGCCCTAGCCACAACAATCAAACAAAATGAAGAAATATAAGGAATCCAAATTGGAAAGGAAAAATGAAAACTGTCACTATTTGCAGATGACATGGTACTATATACAGAAAACCATGAAGGCTCCACCAAAAACTATTAAAACTAATGATTGAATTCAGTGAAGTTGCACAATACAAAATTAATATACAGAAATCTGTTGCATTTCAATGCACTAACAATGAACTGTGACAAAGAGAAATGAAGAAAACAATCCCATTTACAATTGCAACAAAAAGAATAAAATACCTAGGAACAAATTTAACCAAGGAGGTGAAAGTCAAGTACTCTGAAAACTCTAAGACATTGAGGAATGAAATTGAAGATAACAAAAATAAATGGAAATATATAACGTGTTCATGGATTGGAAGAATCAATATTGTTAAAATACCCATACTAACTAAAACAATCTACAGATACCATGCAATCCCTATCAAAACACTAGTGGCATTTTTCACAGAACTAGAATAATCTTAAAATTCTTATGGAACCAAAAAGACCCCCAATAGCCAAAGCAATCTTGAGAAAGAAGAGCAAAGTTGGAGAGGTATCATGCTCCCTGATTTCAAACTATACTGCAAAGCTATAGTTATCAAAACAGTATGGTACTGGCACATAAACAAACATATAGATCAGTGGAACAGAATACAGAGCTGAAATAAACCCACACTTATATGATTAATTAATCTATGACAAAGGAGGAAAGAATATACAGTGGGGAAAAACAGTCTCTTCAATAAATAATGTTGGGAAAACTGGACACCTACAAGCAAAATAATGAAACTGAACCACTTTCTTACACCATATAAACTCAAAATGGATTAAAGACTTAAATGTAGAGGAGGAGTTTCAAGATGGTGGAAGAGTAAGACATGAAGATCACCTTCCTCCCCACAAATACATCAGAAATACATCTACATGTGTAACAACTCCTACAGAACACCTACTGAATGCTGGCAGAAGACCTCAGACCTCCCAAAAGGCAAGAAACTCCCCCATGTACCTGGGTAGGGCAAAAGAAAAAACAGAAACAAAAGAATAGGGACGGGACCTGAACCAGTGGCAGGGAGCTGTGAAGGAGGAAAAGTTTTCCACACACTAGGAAGCCCCTTCATGGGCGGAGGCTGTGGGTGGCAGAGGGGGGAAGCTTCGGAGCCACGGAGGAGAGCGCAGCAACAGGGGTGCAGAGGGCAAAGCAGTGAGATTCCCGCGTAGAGGATCAGTGCCGACCAACACTAACCAGACCTAGAGGCTTGTCTGCACACCCGCCGGGATGGGTGGGGTCTGGGAGCTGAGGATCGGGCTTCAGTCAGATCCCAGGGAGAGGACTGGGGTAGCCTGTATGAACACAGCCTGAAGGGGGCCAGTGCGCCACAGCTAGCCAGGAGGGAGACCGGGAAAATGTCTGGAGCTGCCAAAGAGACAAGAGATATTTTCTTGCCTCTTTGTTTCCTGGTGCGTGAGGAGAGGGGATTCAGAGCACAGTTTAAAGGAGCTCCAGAGAGGGGTGTGAGTCGCAGCTATCAGCGCGAACCCCAGAGACAGGCATGAGACGCTAAGGCTGCTACTGCACCCACCAAGAAGCCTGTGAGCAAGCACAGGTCACTATCCACACTTCCCCTCCTGGGAGCCTGTGCAGCCTGCCACTGCCAGGGTCCCATGATCCAGGGACAACTTCCCTGGGAGAACGCACAGAGCGCCTCAGGCTGGTGCAACGTCACTCTGGCCTCTGCCGCCGCAGGCTCGCCCCGCATCCGTACCCCTCCTTCCCCCTGGCCGGAGTGAGTCAGAGCCCCCAAATCAGCTGCTCCTTTAACCCTGTCCTGCCTGAGCGAAGAGCAGATGCACTCAGGTGACCTACATGCAGAAGTGGGTCCAAATCCAAAGCTGAACCCCAGGGGCTGTGCAAAGAAAGAAGAGAAAGGGAAATTTCTCCCAGCAGCCTCAGGAGAAGAGGATTAAATCTCCACAATCAACTTGGTGTACCCTGCATCTGTGGAATACCTGAATACAAAATGCATCATCCCAAATTGAGGAAGTGAACTTAGCGAGCAATGATATATATATTTTTTCTCCTTTTCTCTTTTTGTTAGTGTGTCTGTGTACACTTCTGTGTGTGATTTTGTCTGTATAGTTTTACTTTTACCATTTGTCCTAGGGTTCTGTCTGTCCATTTTTGTTGTTGTTGTTGTTCTTTGTTTTTTATTACTTAAAATTTTTTTTCATAATAATTATTTTTTATTTTAATTATTTTATTTTAATTTATTTTACCTTATCTTCCTCTTTCTTTTTTTCTTTAGTTTCTCCCTTTATTCTGAGCTGTGTGGAGTATAGGCTCTTGGTGCTCCAGTCAGGCATCAGGGCTGTGCCACTGAGGTGGGAGAGCCAAGTTCATGACACTGGTCCACAAGAGACCTACCAGCTCCACGTAATATCAAATGGCAAAAATCTCCCAGAGATCTCCATCTAAACGCCAAGACCCAGCTCCACTCAACAAACAGCAAGTTCCAGTGCAGGACACCCTATGCCAAACGACTAGCAAGACTGGAACACAACCCCATCCATTAGCACACAGACTGCCTAAAATCATAATAAGGCCACAGACACCACAAAACACACCAACAGACATGGACCTTCCCACCAGAAAGACAAGGTCCAGCCTCATCCACCAGAACACAGGCACCAGTCCCCTCCACCAGGAAGCCAACACAACCCACTGAACCAACCTTAGCCACTGGGGACAGACAGCAAAACCAACGGCAACTAGGAACCTGCAGCCTGTGAAAAGGAGACCCCAAACACAGTAAGTTAAGCAAAATGAGAAGACAGAGAAACACACAGCAGATGAAGGAGCAAGGCAAAAACCCACCAGACCTAACAAATAAAGAGCAAATAGGCAGTCTACCTGAAAAAGAATTCAGAATAATGATAGTAAAGATGATCCAAAATCTTGGAAATAGAATGGAGAAAATACAAGAGACGTTTAACAAGGGCCTAGAAGAACTAAAGAGCAAAAAAGCAGTGATGAAAAACACAATAAATGAACTTAAAAATTCTCTAGAATGGATCAATAGCAGAATAACTGAGGCAGAAGAACGGATAAGTGACCTGGAAGATAAAATAGAGGAAATAACTACTGCAGAGCAGAATAAAGAAAAAAGAATGAAAAGAATTGAGGACAGTCCCAGAGACATCTGGGACAACATTAAACGCACGAACATTTGAATTATAGGGGTCCCAGAAGAAGAAAAGAAAAAGAAAGGGACTGAGAAAATATTTGAAGAGATTATACATCAAAACTTCCCTAACATGGGAAAGGAATAGTAAATCAAGTCCAGAAGCACAGAGAGTCCCATACAGGATAAATCCAAGGAGAAACATGCCAAGACACATATTAATCAAACTGTCAAAAATTAAATATAAAGAACAAATATTAAAAGCAGCAAGGGAAAAACAACAAATAACACATAACGGAATCCCAATAAGGTTAACAGCTGATCTTACAGCAGAAGCAGGACATGTTTAAAGTGATGAAGGAGAAAAACCTACAACCAAGATTACTCTACCCAGTGAGGATCTCATTCAGATTTGATGGAGAAATTAAAAGCTTTACAGACAAGCAAAAGCTAAGAGAATTCAGCACCACCAAACCAGCTTTACAACAAATGCTAAAGGAACTTCTCTAGGCAGGAAACACAAGAGAAGGAAAATACCTACAATAACAAACCCAAAACAATTAAGAAAATGGTAATAGGAACATACATATCAATAATTACCTTAAATGTAAATGGATTAAATGCTCCCACCAAAAGACATAGACTGGCTGAATGGACACAAAAACAAGACCCATGTATATGATCTCTACAAGAGACCCACTTCAGACCTAGGGACACATACAGACTGAAAGTGAGGGGATGGAAAAAGATATTCCATGCAACTGGAAATCAAAAGAAAGCTGGACTAGCAATTCTCATATCAGTCAAAATAGACTTTACAACAAAGACTATTACAAGAGACAAAGAAGGACACTCCATAATGATAAGAGATCAATCCAAGAAGAAGATATAACAATAGTAAATATTTAGGCACCCAACATAGGAGCACCTCAATACATAAGGCAAATACTAACAGCCATAAAAGGGGAAATCAACAGTAACACAATCATAGTAGGGGACTTTAACATCCCACTTTCACCAATGGACAGATCATCCAAAATGAAAATAAATAAGGAAACACAAGCTTTCAATGATACATTAAACAAAATGGACTTAATTGATATTTATAGGACATTCCATCCAAAAATAACAGAATACACATTCTTCTCAAGTGTTCATGGAACATTCTCCAGGATAGATCATATCTTGGGTCACAGATCAAGCTTTGTTAAATTTAAGAAACTTGAAATTGTATCAGGTATCTTTTCTGCCCACAACACTACGAGACTAGATAACAGTTACAGCGAAAAATCTGTAAGAAATACAAACACATAGACGCTAAACAACACACTACTTACTAACCAAGAGATCACTGAAGAAATCAAAGAGGAAATCAAAAAATACCTAGAAACAAATGACAATGAAAACACGATGACCCAAAACCTATGGGATGCAGCAAAAGCTGTGCTAAGAGGGAAGTTTATAGCAATATAATCTTACCTTAAGAAACAAGAAACATCTCAAATAAACAACCTAACCTTACACCTATAGCAATTAGAGAAAGAAGAACCAAAAAACCCCAAAGGTAGCAGAAGGAAAGAAATCATAAAGTTCAGATCAGAAATAAATGAAAAAGAAATGAAGGAAATGATAGCAAAGGTCAATAAAACTAAAAGGTGGTTCTTTGAGATGATAAACAAAATTGATAAAGCATTAGCCAGACTTATCAAGAAAAAAAGGGAGAAGACTCAAATCAATAGAATTAGAAATGAAAAAGGAGAAGTAACAACTGACACTGCAGAAATACAAAGGATCATGAGAGATTACTACAAGCAAATATATGCCAATAAAACAGGCAAACTGGAAAATTGGAAAAATTCATAGAAATGCACAACCTTCCGAGACTGAATCAGGAAGAAATAGAAAATATGAACAGACCGATCACAAGCACTGAAATTGAAACTGTGATTAAAAATCTTCAAACACACAAAAGCCCAGGACCAGATGGCTTCACAGTTGAATTCTATCAAACACTTAGATAAGAGCTAACACCTATCCTTCTCAAACTCTTCCAAAATATAGCAGAGGGAGGAACACTCCCAAACTTATTCTACAAGGCCACCATCACCCTGATACCAAAACCAGACAAAGATGTCACAAAGAAAGAAAACTACAGGCCAATATCACTGATGAACATAGATGCAAAAATCCTCAACAAAATATGAGCAAACAGAATCTGACACACATTAAAAGGATCATACACTATAATCAAGTGGGGTTTATCCCAGGAATGCAAGGCTTCTTCAATATACTCAAATCAATCAAGTTATACACCATATTAACAAACTGAAGGAGAAAAAACATATGATCATCTCAATAGTTGCAGAGAAAGCTTTCAACACCCATTTATGATAAAACCCTGCAGAAAGTAGGCATAGAGGGAACTTTCCTCAACATAATAAAGGACATATATGAAAAACCCACAGCGAACATCATTCTCAGTGGTGAAAACCTGAAACCATTTCCACTAAGATCAGAAACAAGACAAGGTTGCCCACTCTCACAGGTATTATTCAACATAGTTTTGGAAGGTTTAGCCACAGCAATCAGAGAAGAAAGAGAAATAAAAGGAACACAAATTGGAAAAGAAGAAATAAAGCAGTCACTGTTTGCAGATGATATGATACTATACCTAGAGAATCCTAAAGATGCTACCAGAAAACTAGCTAATCAATGAATTTGGTAAAGTAGCAGGATACAAAATTAATGCACAGAAATCTCTGGCACTCCTATACACTAATGATGAAATATCTGAAAGTGAACTTAAGAAAACACTCCCATTTACCATTGCAACAAAAAGAATAAAATATCTAGGAATAAACCTACCTAAGGAGACAAAAGACCTGTATGCAGAAAATTATAAGACACTGATGAAAGAAATTAAAGATGATACAAATAGATGGAGAGATATACCATGTTCTTGGATTGGAAGAATCAACATTGTGAAAATGACTCTACTACCCAAAGCAATCTACAGATTTAATGCAATCTGTATCAAACTACCACTGGCATTTTTCACAGAACAAGAACCAAAAATTTCACAATTTGTATGGAAACACAAAAGACCCCGAATAGCCAAAGCAATCTTGAGAACAAAAAACGGAGCTGGAGGAATCAGGCTCCCTGACTTCAGACTATACTACAAAGCTACAGTAATCAAGACAGTATGGTACTGGCAGAAAAACAGAAAGAGAGATCAATGGAAAAGGATAGAAAACCCAGAAATAAACCCACCCACATATGGTCACCTTACATTTGATAAAGGAGGCAAGAATATACAGTGTATAAAAGAAAGCCTCTTCAATAAGTGGTGCTGGGAAAACTGGACAGCTACATGTAAAAGAATGAAATTAGAACACTCCCTAACACCATACACAAAAATAAACTCAAAGTGGATTAAAGCCCTAAATGTAAGGCCAGAAACTATCAAACTCTTAGAGGAAAACATAGGCAGAACACTCTATGACATAAATCATGGCAAGATCCTTTTTGACCCACCTCCTAGAGAAATGGAAATAAAAACAAAAATAAACAAATGGGACCTAATAAAACTTAAAAGCTTTTGTACAGCAAGGAAAACCATAAACAAGACCAAAAGACAACCCTCAGAATGGGAGAAAATATTTGCAAATGAAGCAACTGACAAAGGATTTATCTCCAAAACATACAAGCACCTCATGCAGCTCAATATCAAAATAACAAAGAACCCAATCCAAAAATGGGCAGAAGTCCTAAATAGACATTTCTCCAAAGAAGATATACAGATTGCCAACAAACACTTCAAAGAATGCTCAACATTATTAATCATTAGAGAAATGCAAATCAAAACTACAATGAGATATCATCTCACACCAGTCAGAATGGCCATCATCAAAAAATCTAGAAACAATAAATGTTGGAGAGGGTGTGGAGAAAAGGGAACCCTCTTGCACTGTTGGTGGGAAGGTAAATTGGTACAGCCACTATGGAGAACAGTACGGAGTTTCCTCAAAAAACAACAAATAGAACTACCATACAACCCAGCAATCCCACTACTGGGCATATACCCTGAGAAAACCATAATTCAAAAAGAGTCATGTTCAAAAATGTTCATTGCAGCTCTATTTACAATAGCCAGGACATGGAAGCAACCTAAGTGTCCATCAACAGATGAATGGATAAAGAAGATATGGCACACATATACAATGGAATATTACTCAGCCATAAAAAGGAATGAAACTGAGTTATTTGCAGTGGGGTGGATGGACCTTGAGACTGACATACTGAGTGAAGTAAGTCAGAAAGAGAAAAACAAATACCATATGCTAACACATATATATAGAATCTAAAAAGAAAATTTAAAAAATTGTTCAGAAGAATCTAGGGGCAAGACAGGGATAAAGATGCAGACGTACTAGAGAATGGACTTGAGGATACAGGGAAGGGGAAGGGTACGCTGGGACAAAGTGAGAGAGTGGCATGTTCATATATACAGTACCAAACGTAAAATAGATAGCTAGTGGGAAGCAACCTCATAGCACAGGGAGATCAGCTCGGTGCTTTTTGACCACCTAGAGGGGTGGGATAGGGATGGTGGGAGGGAGGGAGATGCAAGAGGGAAGAGATATGGGGACATATATATATGTATAACTGATTCACTTTGTTATAAAGCAGAAACTAACACACCATTGCAAAGCATTTATACTCCAATAAAGATGTTTTAAAAAAAGACTTAAATGTAACCATAAAATTCCTAGAAGAAAACCATAAAATTCTTAAGCTGTAAATCTTTGACATTGGTTTCTTAGCAACGTCTTTTTAGATCTGTCTCCTCAGTTAAGGGCAATGAAAGCAAAAATAAACCCATGGGACTACATCAAACTAAAGTTTTTTTGCACAGCAAAGGAAGTCATGAACAAAATGAAAAGGCAACCTACTGACTGGGAAAAGATGTTTGCAAATGATATATCCCATAAGGGGTTAATATCCAAAATATACAAAGACCTCATACAACTGAGTATAAAGAATCCCTCAAAACAAAAAACTGTCTGATTAAATAATGGGCATAGGACTTGAATAGACATTTTTCCAAGGAAGACATACAGATGGCCAACAGACACCTGAAAATATGCTCAATATCACTAATTATCAGGGATATGAAAATCGAAACCAAAATGAGATACCACCTCACACCTTTCAAAATGGCTATTATCAAAAAAACAACAAATAACAATTGTTTGAGACGTCATGGAGAAAAGGAAACCCTTGTACATGTTTGTGGGCATGCATATTGGTGCAGCCACTATGGAAAACAGTATGGAGGTTCCTCAAAAAACTGAAAATAGAACTACCATACAATCCAGCATTTCCACTTCTGTGTATTTACATGAAGACAATGAAAATACTAAATCAAAAAGATATATGTACACTTGGGTTCATTGCAGCACTATTTACAAAAGCCAAGATATAGAAGCCACTTGTGTCCATCAATGAATGTATAAAGAAGTTGTTTTATAAATATTCAAAACCAAGCAGAACCCTATGGGGCCTTCCTAGGACAGACCTCCTAGGCCTTCCCTGAATTCCAAAGAATAAATTTAATAAGAGAAGTGGGAAAATGCAGAAACAAAGAAAAACAGTCAAGCAAGACAAAATAATATCAGTTTAGCCATTAAACAAATTCAACGACATTTAGTTCCTTCTCAAGGGCTATAGATAATATTCTGTGCCAAATTCTTTGATCCTTTTTGCAGATATTGAAACCACCACCAGGTGGAAGAAGTTAACTGTATGCTCCTCACAAGCACATTAGACCCAAGACTGGTTGGAACCAGAAGGTTGATGATGTTGACTCTCCATTATCTCACCACCAACCAATCAGCAGACCTTCCATGAGCTGATCACACACCCCACAACCCTCTTCCTCACCCTATCTTTAAAAAAATCTTTCCCTGAAAGCCAACGGGGAGTGCTAGCTGCCTGGACTCCTTGCTTGGTACCCTGCAATAAATGCTGCACTTTCCTTCACCACAACCTGATGTCAGTAGATTGGCTTTACTGTGATTGGGTGGGCTGACCCAACTTTGGTTCAGTAACATTTTGTGTGTATATATATATATATATATATATATATATATATATATATATACATATATATATATACATATATACACACACACACAGATACATATATATATACATACATATATATAGTTATAGTTATATGTATATAATATATATATTTCACACACACACAGAATATTATTCAGCCATAAAAAAGAATGAAATCTTGCCACTTGTGGCAAAATCAATGGATCTGCTATTTTGCTAAGTGAAAAAAGTCAGAGGAAAACAAATACCATATGATTTTTCTAATATGTGGAATCTTAAAAACAAAACAAATGAACAAACAAAACAAAACAGAAACAGACTCATAGATACAGAGACCAAATTGGTGTTTGCAAGGGGGAAGGGAGAACAGACAATAGTTGAAGGGGATTAAGAGGTGCAAACTTCCAGGTATAAGTCACAGGGGTATAATGTACACGTAGGGAATATTGTCAATAATATTGTAACAAATTTTGTATGGTGACCAATGGTAACTGGATTTATTATGGTGATCATTTCGTAATGTATAAAAATATTGAATCACTATGTTGTACACCTGAAACTAATAGAACATTGTGTGTTGATTATAACTCATTTTTTAAAAAGAGTCAAAAAAAACTCTCCTCTTTCTTGATAAGTTTGTTCACCAGGAGGTTGAGTTTGGTGTAGATGTGAATCCTTCAGATAGATCTGTCATTTACTGTCTGGGCTTGCCATATGAGGACTGTAATTACTTGCCTGGTACTCTCTCCACCCATCAGGAGGTGATGTGGACCAGAAACTTGGGGTGGGGTAGGGAGGATAGGTCAAATGTGTAAGGGGGGGCAACAATATCCTAAATAAGGGAGCTGTGAAAGAATATCCCTCCTCTCACACATCTTTTTGGAAAGTTACATGACTCAAGGACATGGGAAGATACTTTCTTTCAGGATGTTTACTGGTTATCCAAATTTTTAATAGGGGTGTGATCATTACCAGAAAATATTTGCCTTTTGCTCCCCAGGAATGACCAAAGAGCAAAACCCAAATTAAACAAAACAAGACATTGTTATCTGAAGTCAACAGCAATCTCCCCAACTGAGTCCTCCTAGCCTAACCTATGGAGTTAAGCTTTACTTGGAACAGTCTGTATTCTTGAAAAAATTTATATAAATTACATCTGTTCCTTTGGTTATGCATTCATTCAACACTGTTCAAGGCAATATTCTAAGTACATATAATTGTGCTAAGAAAACTGACTGAAAAGGATTCTTGTCTTAGGCGGGAAGGTGGACCAAGTCCCTTTTAACTCATAGGACTCTTGTTTAAAAAAAAACCCACATTGATCTCTTTTATAAACCATAGCCTCTTGCACTTTATTTGAAAAATCTATATTTTTATATATTTTGCTTAATCATGGGCTACATGCATTCTTTTAGTAAAATTTAAAATATGGGTATATGTGTTTGTGTGCAGTTAGAATAAAATCTCAAGAGGTAGAACGGACCTTAAAGATTCTGTATGCAATCCTACCCAATGAGTGTTTTCCTTCTACAAGTTCTTTAGAGTAGGCATTTAACTTTTGCTTGAATACATCTGGTGACGGGAAGCTCATTACTGTGCAAAGCATTTTGTTGTAGAACACTCTTCTCCTTTAAATGATCCTTGCAATTTACATTTAGGATGAAATTACTGGCTTGCTGGTTTTTGATCTGGAAATGAGGAAAGAGAGTATACTTATGTGGTCTAGAGATGAACAGGGTACAGAGAAGCTTCAAGAAAGGAAAGGGGGTACTTGGGAGGAAGACCCTGAAGGTCATAAAAATAGCTGGGTCCATGGTGAAGCTGCTAGAGACTGGAGGAGTTTTCCTGGGTTTTATGAATTCGGTTGGCTGACTGGAATATCAGTGTGGCTGGAGCAGAATGAGAAGGGGAGCAGGCAGAGGGAAATGAGGTCAGAAAGGGAGATGGTCAGGATCATACAGCCATATAAGGGATTTTGATTTTATTCTAAGTTTGGTGGGAAGCACTTGGGTGTTTTTAAGCTGGGAAACTATTATCTTTTACCTTTTTTACACATTCCCACGGCATTTATTTTATAACTTTATAAGGAAGTTTTTACCTTTTGGCCCCCCCCATTATTTTCCTTTTAAAACACCACAATTTTATTTGTGCAATTCTCTCAGCATACCCCCTGCTTTGTCACTTTATACCTCACTCCAGAAAACCTGAACTATTCATAGTCCCCTGACTGCACCAGGTGGAGGAAGCATATCATATTTTCTTATACTTATGTGCATACCCACTTCTCTGTTCCTACAATTCCTTCCTCCCTGCCCTTGTCCACCTGGCAAATGCTCTCTTTGGTGCCAGACTTGGCTCAACTATCACCTCCTCTAGGACATCTTCTTTTACTTTCTTAAGCCAATCTTGGTGCTTTGTAAGTGTCTCCATTATTTCAACTAGTTACAGTTGGCAACTTATGTGACATCTGTGAGGGCCAGGGGGTATCTCTTTTGTCTCTTAATCTCCAGCATCTAGCACTGTGTCTGGGTTAATTAATCAATTAACAAATTGTTGAACTCTTCTAAAATGAAAAATAATATTTTAGGAGCAGAGATCCTCCAAAATATAACTAGTTTATATTCAATGATACCATGTAGTACATTTTTTTTCATTTTTCCTGGTTATATTTTGCAGCTATTTCATCCTGGTGGTATCATATAGAAATAACATAGCTCAAATCAGTTGTTCTTTGAAAGCATTATGGAGTCTTTTCTATAGTTGTGATAGATAATTGCTAACACCTGCTTTAAAAAGTTGCAGGTCAAAATCATTGGTACCATGTTTTAAGGTGTAGAATTTGGGGGTCTTAACTAATCATTTGTTCATATAGCTATAAAATGTAGAATTTACAAGAGTAACTGAAGAAACTAACCAGGGCAAGTAGCTGGAGACCAATAGCGATGAGCAGTTGGTAGGAAACCTAGTGAGTGAAAGCATGACCTCTGGATCCTTACTACTTAGGTTTGAATCCTGCCCCTTTCAAGCAATTACCTCACCCTTCTTCTGTGCCTTAGTTTCCTCGACTCTAAAACAGGCATGATAATAATACCTAGCTCACAGGATTTTTATAAGCCTTAAATTAAGTAATTCACTTAAGTGCAATCCAGGCTGTGGCTGGAGGAACACATAAACTGTCGTAGGGCAGCCCAGAGAAGGGAGGAACTAATTGCTGGGTTGGTTTAGGAAGGCTTCTTAGAGAGGAGACATCTGAGCTGGGGCATGAAAGATTGATAGAAGACTTTCCAAGGTAGGAATAATTCCGTCCAAGATAGCTTAAGCAAAAACTTAGAAAATTTTTTCTTCATTTCCAAGGTGGGGAAAAAAGCCCACATTAATGATGGCTTTTCCTGGGTATTCTATTAATCAAATCCCTGGGTTCTATTTTGTGCATCAGCAGAGTGGCCACCAGGTGGCAGCACAAAGTTATAAAATCGTGTATCCCAGAGAGACTGCACCCCTTTGCCTACAGGTCTCTCATAAATTAGGATTTTCTTAATTAATGTAATACAGAAACCAGGCTGAGCTCTCTAGAATATTCACAATGTCCTGCTCACCAAGATTAGGCAAGGGGTAACTGCATCCAGGTCTGCAGAAGCCTGTGATGGAACTCAAGGTGCTGGCATCTACTCTGAAGAACCTGGGCTGTAAGACCCCACAGAGCCTACTGGGTACAAGTGGAAGCTTGAAGCAGGATGAGAGACTAGTTGGACCTGTCAGTCAAGGTCTTTCACGTATTTGGAATAGCAGGTAGCCATGCAGAAAATGGCATTACAGGGCGGCACTGCCACTGGGGTACTCACCAAGGATGTCTGGTTGACAGAGCAGGCAGCAGTGACTTTTACCAGTCCCTAAAGGCATGAGATCACAGGCTGAGACATCTGGACAGGGCCTCATATATCAGAGTCCAGTCCTTCTGTAGTGGATGCTGTAATGCACTGGACAAATCCCCCTTCAGGACTAAAGGATTTATTTTCCTAGCTGCTGGAAGCAGTGCCTGAAGATAGCTCTTTGGGAATTGCCATTCACTGAAAACAGCTGCCTTGCCCAAAGCTGCATTCCCAAGGCTGCGTGTATTCAGTGCGTTATATGGAGGTAAAAAATCTGATTGCTGGCTCCAATTCAGGAGGGCCATCCCAATTCCAGAGTTCCTAGAGCCTTTGTTAAGGCTTTATCATAGTTCGGCATCTCCCTCTGCCCAATCCTGCTTCTTTCCTTCCCCCACAGAAGTCAGTTGTGAGAACATCCCAATAAACTTTCTGCACACTGAGCTCTAAGAGTCAGCTTCCCTGGGGAACACAATCCCACCCTTGTTTTACACGTGGGGAAACTGAGGCAATTTTGAGGGTCATATTTTGAGAGAGAAGTGATTATTTTCAATGACCAAAGACCTCAAATCTAAGAATAGCTGTCCTCAAAGACATGCTGAACATTAAGTGAGCAAGTCCCCAATAGCAGGGTTTGTCTGTCTTCTTCCCCACTGTATCTCTAGTGCCTCCACATAGTAGGTATTCAGTAAATGTGTGTTTAATGATTGAATGAATGAACACTGGTCACTAGATTGCAGATATAAGCAGGATTCCCTTAAACTCCTTTAATAGGAAGCTAATAAGACTAGGTTTTACTTCTCAATGTCTCTGGCAGGTGTTTTCTTCTTGAAATCCCGTAGCTGTCCTCAAAGGAAACATTCTTCCCAGTCCCCATTGAGAATGGCAAGAAGCTCTGGAGCAGCATGACCTACCCTATGTCAATCTTTGGATACATAGCCTATGTTGATTGTATAATACTCAAACTGAGAATAGACACCTAAACCATCTTCATGCACCCTAGCTGGAAGAATGCAAATATTAAGACAGACAGTGTCTGTATTTTTGAGGCCCCAGATCAAAACCAGAGAAATTAGTCCTAATTATATTCTAGTCAGTGCAGAGAGCATTCCTTTGACATTAGCTGAGTTTGACCTTGCTAATCCACTCTTTACACTGCCAATTTTTTTATTCTGGAACATCTAGGAGAGAATGGCCTAGGAAAAACGAAGCAGTGTAGTCCACAGCAGACTGATTAAGAGCATTGTTTCTAAACTCCAAGATGTTTTTGTTCAAATCTTGGTACTATTAGTTTAGTGGCAGTGTGACCCTAGGCTAGTTACTTAATCTCTCTTTACCTCAGTTTCCTCATCTATAAAATAGGGATAATAATAGTATCTCCTTGGAAGTTTTGCTGTGAGACTTAAATGAGTTAATATATATGTAATGTGCTTAGAACTGTTGCCCAACATCTAGTAAGTGTTTTATAAGGCTTGGCTATTATGCATATGTGGGATCCCACCTTGCCACATTTCTAAAGAGACTTTAGGAAAAACAAATATTGTATATTAATGCATACATGTGGAACCTGAAAAATTGGTATAGACGATCTTATTTACAAAGCAGAAATAGAGACATAGACATAGAGAACAAATGGATGGATACCAAGGGGAAAGGAGGGTGGGGTGAATTGGCAGATTGGGATTGATATATATACACGACTATGTATAAAATAGATAACTAATAAGAACCTACTGTATAGCACAGGGAACTCTACTCAATGTCCTGTGGTGACCTAAATGGGAAGGAAATCCAAAAAAGAGGGGATATATGTATATGTACAGCTGATTCACTTTGGTGTACAGTAGAAACTAACATAAAATTGTACAGCAACTATACTCCAAGAAAAAAAAATTTTAAAAGCCTCTAGGTACTGGAATATGTATTCCAAGGAGCCTGTGGAGTCCCAGATGCCCTTTGCTTTAGGATTATCTGGTTCTGTGGCTACTGTTTGTTTAGCTGAATAACTATGAGAAGCTGAGGTTTCTGGTCAGAAAATGGAACAAATACCTTAATTTAGCCACTCTCAAGTAACCGGTAAGCTGTGTGTGTGTGTGTGTTTTTAATTATAGCTCTCGAAGGTACAGGGTGTTTCTACTTACAGTTACCTCCATTCTATAAATACCATTGGAGGGATTTCCAACCCCGGCCCTAGTCAACTTATTCATAGCTTTTGGGGCAAAGTGGTAAGGGTGAAAGATGCGGAAATTCTACACAAATTGAATTCCCCCCTTAAGTACTCTGGATGTAAGGAGACACAGGGGATCAAGAAAATAAACTGATGGTGTAATTATGGGTCCTCTGCAAAGTGTACACCCATGGAATTTTATTGGGATAGTTCAAGGGTGCTTGCTTGCTAGTTAAGATGAAATCTGGTTTTATGTACTTCACAAGTTTTTTACAATGACTATGTAATTAAGAAAAATGGGGTGTTCCACTGAGAGTCTCTCCTTGGATAGAAATACTCATCCAATTCTTTCTGCTATCTCGGGAGAGGAATTATGGCTTATGGAGTTCTGGGATTGTTCAATTTTAGGGTTTCAGGGTCAAGGGTTTGGTGTTGGAGGGAGAAGGGCTTCCTACTGCCAGGGTCTGGCAATCAAAAGAAAAAGGTAACTGACCATCCCTCCCTTGGCTAAGAGCATGAAGGGTGCTTCCTTCTGGACATCCATACAAAGGGTGTCTTATAAATAGACAAATATTAGGTAGGAGTTTGTTTTACAAAGATAAAGATGGTTTAAAGCAAATAAGATCATGACAAAATGAAATTTATTAAATTTCATTTAGGGAACTACAGAAAGAAAAAGAAAGGTAGGAGTAAGTAAACATTAGCTAAGGTGCATACTCCAAAGATAATGAGGCAAATGTGAATAAATTTACATACCAGGGTAAAGTAAAAACAGATCAACTAAGAAAGAAAAACAGTGGTTATAAAGTCCAAAGCTTAATTTTTCCCTCACCTGCCCCCATCTCTGTTCCTGTCTGTGAACTTTATCTGCAGCTGAGGAACAGGTAGATAACCACCAGATGCCCTTGGACTCACCCGGAGGGACTCCAGGGAATTTTCATGCCTAAATAGAGACTCCCCTAGTGACCATCTCCACCAAGGGTTCCTCGCCCTAGGCAGCTGACATCTTTCTACCTGGATGTAAAGTGTATATATCTTTCCTAAGTGCCAGTGAGCTTGGGTCCTCTGCAGGGTGCCAAAGTTGAAATACAGGATCATAGGAAAAGAGGAAAGCCCACTTACAGACTGCCTCTAGCTCTGCCACAGGAAGTAATGGCTTGATACCTGTTGGAGATGAAAGAGGAAGCCAAGATGCTTTTTTAGACTATTCAACTTAAATTTTTGTAAGGTTTCAAAGGAGCTGCATTTCAATATTAAGATTGGGTGGGGGGATATTTCATATGGGGAGACTGGAATGTCTGCCTCAAACACTGAATTTCCAAAAAGGTGAAACCTCTTTTCTTAAAAGGAAGAGAACGATGTCAAGCAATAACAAGGATACTGTAGCATGAGACAACCTCTCCATTTCCAAGCAGGAAATCATACTCGACCTGCCAAGAGAGGGAGAAAATAAAAAGGGAAGGAGTAACTGCTTACAATCTGTGAGCTCCTATTGTTTGCCAGAAACTATGCTGGGCTTCTTATGTATGTTATCATCTACTAGGTGAGTTGGGTATTATTTTCATCTCCATTTTACAGACAAGGAATCTGAGGCTCAGAAAGGTTAAGTTACTTGCCTGTGGTTACACAGCAAGTAAGATACTACTAGAATTTGAAGTGAGGTCTGATTTCAACACCTATGTATTTTCCACTAAACGAAAGGAAAGCAGTACCATTATCTTTACTGAAGAGTGAAAGTCCATTGTGATTGTTGCTTACGCTCTTGATAGGGCAGTAAAATGTCTGTTATTTAGACTAGCTTTGGCCTTACACTGCCTGGTTTGAATCATTGTTTTGCTTCTTACTTGGCTGTATGACCATGAGAAAGTTACCCTACCTTGTTGCACCTTAATTTCCTCATCTGTCAAATGCCTCCTAAGGCTGTTGTGATGATTAGGAGGCATAATATCTGCAAGCATATAATAACTCATACTTGTTATTGTTGCTATCATCCTGCAAGGCCAATGAGATCAGAGAAGCCAGGGTTACATGGTTCTGCCATTGACTAGTTCTGTGATTCTGAATATGTCTCTTAACCTTTTTGTTCCTCAGCTTAGTCATCTATAAAATGGAGAGAATAACAGTATATACTTCGTAAGGGAGTTTCTGAGGATCAAATGAGTTAATACATATAAAACTCTTAGAATGGTGCCTGGCACATAGTAAGCACTCAATATTATAAGAATTATTATTATTGTTTAAGTGGAGGGTTCAGTTACTGCTTAAACTAACAAGGAACTTTGGAGCTAATTCAGGTGGCTGAATCATTGGGAATTTGAATTAGGAAATAAACATCGCAATCCTCTCCAAGTAATTATTTGGGGGTAGGGACGCTTCTTCCCACTAACTACATAGATGACTTGTCTCTTCCAAGCCTGAAGCATACCCCCAATTTGTAGCACAGTTGGGAGAGTCTCTTAGTATGCCAGACATGTGAGCTGTTCTTGTACTCAATTTTCCTTAGGTAAGTAAATGGGACACTCAGTATTGATCTCTAGGGCTATATCACAATTACTCAGTGATTTCCTGGTAGATGATCTAGAAATATTGAGCTAAGCAAGATCAACAAAATGGATTTAATAAAAGTAAATCACAATCAGAGAGATTTTACTCTAAATGAAATAGACAATAATTCCAAGTGTGAATGGTTGAGGAGGGGTTTTGCAAGTAGTGGAAGGGGCAATGATATCTGTGCTATGTAGTCATTTTGCCCTAGATACCAAGTCACAAAGGAATAAAGGAGAGAAAATCACAGTCCACTGTCAAAGGGAATGCATGAAAAGTGAAGAGGTGAAGCCTCTTTAGCTCATATACTTAGGTACTCAGAAGGGCTTGTTTCCACATCTGTAAAAGGAGGTAGTTAGAATAGGTCCCTTTGGGATTCAACATTCTCTTCTCCTGGGAGCATTTTCCCCCTATTTCACTACTTGCCAAGCCCAAAGAGTACTAAACAATACATGTGAACGCCTGCTACAGCAGTATGACATAGTGGTTATATGTGTAGGTTCAAGGGCAAAACTATCTGCTACTTACTAATTGTAGGCTTTACGGCACGTTATTTAATCTCTCTGTGCCTCAGATTCCTCATCTGTAAAATGAGGATTAATAGTACCTGCCTAATAGGGTTGTAAGGAATAAATGACAATACGTAAAATATGCTTTGGACAGAGCTTGAGAGATAGTAAAATACTCAATAAATGTTATCTATGACAAGAGAACCTTGCAGGAGCTCCAGCATTGACTGAGTCTATCATTGTAAGTATTTCCCAAATCCTGACATTTAGGACCTTCTTCCTTTCAGATATAGTAATGGCTCTCAAAGTCTTCTCCCTGAAACTCCTGCATCAGAATCCCTATTGAGGATTACTTTTAAATGCACCTTCTGGGCATCCACTACCAGTCCTACTGAATCAGAATTTCTGAGTATGGGGCCCAAGAATATGCATTTTCAACATGCCCTCTGAAATTTGAGCACTGCTGCTTAATAATTTCTGTAGCTTAATACTAGAATCCTTAGATTCTAGATTTAGAATCCTTAGATTCTTAGATTTAGAATCCTTCTAAAAATGGTGTTGAAGCCCTTCCTGCTAAACTTTAACCTCAGGAACACCACTTAGGACCTTCTTTTTTAAAATTTTTTTATTGGAGTATAGTTGATTTACAATGTTGTGTTAGTTTCAGGTATACAGCAAAGTGAATCAGTTATACATATACATATATCCACTTTTTTTTTTTTTTGCAGGTTCAGCTTTTTTTTTTTTGGCTGTGTTGGGTCTTCGTTTCTGTGCGAGGGCTTTCTCCAGTTGCGGCGAGCAGGGGCCACTCTTCATCGCGGTGCGTGGGCCTCTCACTGTCCTGGCCTCTCCGGTTGCGGAGCACAGGCTCCAGACACGCAGGCTCAGTAGCTGTGGCTCACGGGCTTAGTTGCTCCGCAGCATGTGGGATCTTCCCAGATCAGGGCTCAAACCCATGTCCCCTGCATTGGCAGGCAGATTCTTAACCACTGCACCACTAGGGAAGCCCTATATCCACTCGTCTTTAGATTATTTTCCCATATAGGTCATTACAGAGTATTGAGTAGAGTTCCCTGTGCTATACAGTAGGTCCTTCTTAATTAAGCAATCAGGTCTCTTAGTGATGGTATGTGTAAAAATCCTTCAGGAGACCTGAACTGGACTGGCTTGGTCCTAAGAGAGTTCTTAAGGTAGATGGATAGCTACTGAAGTACAGCTTATGTTTGGTAGCACCAAAAGTCCAGCAACTTTCCTTATACTACTTAATAGGTCATAGAGATGACCACCATGTTAGCATCTTTCTTCACAAAATTTTTCAACAGTTTCTTTGGAGAACTCTCCCCCACATAAACCCCATCTGATTTCCTAATGGGACCATGGAATTCAGTTTAAATGCTCTTCAGTTTTAGTCTTACAGGTGGAAATTTGTGGAATTAATCTAGCTCATAAAGCAAAGTATATGTGTTTTATACCATCAAGCAAATATAAATAATACTGATTCTCTGATCAACCACCCTACTCCCACCAGCAGAGAAATCAAATTGCTATGGGTTTATCTTTAACTCATTGGTGAAAATTATTTGAGCCAAACTAGCTCCCTGGCAGATATTTGTGAAGTTTAAAACATGTTTCTTATTTTATTGCCAGTTTTATGCAAGACCAAGTCCAAAGCTGGCTGAAGTGAAGATTTAGTTTAACATGTACTTGTTGTGTAGTCAGAGTCAATGATCCTAGGACCCATTTGCTTCTGGATGAACCCCATGGATTTGGATCAAAATCAGACCCTGGGATTTTATTGGGAGAAAAAAATCATTGAAAAAATGCAACTTGGTGTCTCCATAAGAGACAAGAGTTCAGGACTTTTAATCTCCAAAACTGACCTCAAATCTGATGCCCTTCTCAGTAGTCCTTAGGTCTTTATGGAAAGCAAGTCAGTGTGATCCTATGGTTAGGTCCTGAGCTCTGATATGGTTTCAAGTGTGCTGAAATTTCTGAGGAATTTAGAACAGGCCTAACTTCTCCAGGTCTAGTTGTCAGCTATCTGAACCCCTGGGCATCTCTAGAATAAGCAAGTTTCTGACTGAGGCTCAAGGTGCCTGCAAAAATCAATTTGTCAGGCATCTCACATGTTTAGACTCTTAGCAACTTCCATGACTTTGTAACATATATGAATTATATATCAATAAAGCTTTTACAAGTAAAAACCCATTCAGGGATGTGCTAGATGGACTAGGTATGCCCAAACCAGCCATGGCTAGTAATACTGGATTCCTAACTCTTAGCAGGACTACAACGTACGATTTTTCAAACTGTGTACTCTGCAATTCCAAGAAACACCATTATATAGACTACAATGTGAATGGCATCCCTGAAGTTTTGTAGTGTATAATATGCACAGCCTTAAGCTTTAGCACTGGCTCTTAGGAGAAGAATTCTGAAGCTGATGGTTATGGTTGACCAAAGTTCATTCCCAAGGATTCAGAAAGAAGCTAGCTTTCAAGGAAGGGGTATGAAAGGTAATTTTCCCCATACAGTTCTTAAACTCAGCATTCAGGTAAGCATTGTGCTCCCCATCTTTTATTTCTTCTATTCAAGTGAATTTTTTTCCTTCAATTTAAATAATTTACAATTAATACAGTAAATAGGTTTACCCATAATCCTCCACCCTGAACACAATTGCTTTTATATTTCTAGATCCCCTTCCAGTTTTTATTCATATGTACACATGCTTTAAAAAAAATCAAGACAACTTTTTAGAGCAGTTTTAGGTCCACAGCAAGCTTTAGGGAAAGGTACAGAGATTTCCCACATACTCCCTGCCCCACACATGCGTACCTTCTCCCATTATCATCAGCATCCCCCATAAGGGTGGTACATTTGTTAAAATTGACACATCACAATCACCCAAACTCTATAGTTTACTTTATGGTTCACTCTTGGTGTTGTACATTCTATAGGTTTAGACAAATGTATAATTACATGTATCCATCATTATAATATCACACAGAGTATTTACACTGCCCTAAAAATCCTCTGTGCTCCACCTATTCATCCCCCTCCCCCAATCCTTGGAAACCACTGATTCTTTTTTTTTATTTTCTCCATAGTTTTGCCTTTTCCAGAATGTTATTTGTCGGAATCATACAGTATGTAGATTTTTCAGGTTCTTTTACTTAGTAATATGTATTCCTCCATGTTGTTTCATGACTTGATAGCTCAAAACTCATTTATTTTTGGCACTGAATAATAATTGTCTGCATGTACTACAGTTATTTATTCATTCACCTGCTGAAGGACATCTTAGTTGTTTCCAAGTTTTGGCAATTATGAATAAAGCCACTGTAAACATTTGCATGCAGATTTTTGTGAGGGCATTCAACTCCTGCAGGTAAATATCAAGAAGTATGATTGCTGGATCCTGTGGTAAGCATATGTTCAGTTTTGTAAGAAGCTGCCAAAATGTCTTCCAAAGTGACTGTATCATTTTGTGCTTCCACCAGCAATGAATAAGGGTTCCTGTTTCTCCACATCCTTGCCAGCAGCATTTGGTGTTGTCAGTGTTCTGGAGTTAGGCCATTCTAATAATGAAGTGTAGCTTATCAGTTATTTATCTCATGGACCATGCCTTTGGTGTTGCCATAGTATTTTACATAGTTATAACCATAGTATATATGCAATTTGGTTCTATTTTTTCTATGTAACATTATTGCATAAACACTGATCTAAATTTCTCCATAGTCTTTGCATTTACTGTGTTAGTGAATATATAGCATTTCTTCCAGGTGATGTGCTATAATATATTTGATCCTTTCATTCTCTGAATGCAAGACAATTTGTGAAGTTACATAACAACC
This sequence comes from Lipotes vexillifer, assembly GCF_000442215.2. NCBI lineage: Eukaryota > Metazoa > Chordata > Mammalia > Artiodactyla > Lipotidae > Lipotes > Lipotes vexillifer. The sequence continues at coordinate 3,439,396 of NW_006777287.1, read as the reverse complement.
CCAACATGGAAACACCTATCGGCAAGGATTCTGCTCTATGCCCCCACCCCTGCTATTTCTTGTACCCATATATGCATAGTATCTAATTTACTCAATTATACTTATTGCTTATTATTGGTTCCTCCCACTTTGAATTTAATCTACAAGGGCAAGGTCCTTTGTCTTATTTGTTTACTGATGTATTCCATATCCTAGATGCTCAATAAATATTTGTCAAACAAATGGATTTTAAATAATTCTCTTAGGCTCAATTCTTAGTAGTAAGGCATTCAAAGGGAATCTTTAAAATGCCAAATTCATAGAAACAAAGAGTATAACGGTGGTTGCCAGGGGTTGGGGGTGGAGAAAATGGGGAGATGTTGGTTAAAGGGTACAAATTTTCAGTTATAAAATGTAAGTTCTGGGGCTCTAATACACAGCATGGTGACTATAGTTAACAATATTGTATTATATACTTGAAAGTTGCTAAAAGACTAGATCTTAAATGTTCTCAACACACCAAAAATAAATCTGTAATTATGTGAGATGATGGATGTGTTAACTAACCTTATTGTGGTAATCATTTTGCAATATATACATGTAACAAATCATCGTATTGTACATGTTAAACTTCCACAATGTTATATGTCAATTATATCTCAATAAAGCTAGAATAAAAAGTGCATGAACATTGGCTTTTCAGCAAGAAATTATAGTTGGAATTTTCTTCCAATTCTGTACCAGCCAAATGGACCTTCAGCTAGAGTTAGGAACATATGATTCTGGAGGTAGTACTTAGGTCTTTAACCTATGGCACTGTGGCCCACAATTAGCACCCTAGTTTGTGCAAAATGTTCATAGCTTGAAAAGATAAAATTAGAGGAGGGAACAACCATTTCTCTATTTAACATGAGAGTTTGAACTTAAGGCCAGGCTGAGGGCAGATCTAAAATATGTGTTTTGAAAGCCATCTTTGGAAAATAGACCCTCTTTTTCATGAGAATGGACCCAGTGCAAATGACAAGAACCATAAATACTGTTGTTCCAAATTTTTGTATTGACAACTTCTCTAGACTCCAGGAGACTTTTTATGGAGAAGAGGACCTTAGAGTATACTTGGAAACCTGAGCTCAGGTCCATTCTGTAGGAAAACAGTGATTAATCTATAGAAAAAAAGGTACTATCCCACCCCTATGCTACCATCTCACTCTAACACTCCCCATGTTGTCTGTCACAAGCGAACACAAGGACTCCATGAGATCTGGAAACTGTGTCATGATGTAATAGTAAGATTAGAGAAAGAGCACTGGATGAACAAAGAAAAAGCACTGACATTACTGAGCCATTACTGTCTGCCACACCCTTCACATCTATTTACTATTCACCACAATCCTATGAGATGGGTACTATTTTTCCACACAAGAAGTTGAGGCATGTAGATGTGAAGTAATTTGTCTAAGGTCAAAGGGCAAGTACAAGAACAGGGACTCAAACCCAGATTTGACCAAGTTCAAAGTCATACATTTTCTGTGGTAGCATTATGACATCATAATTCCACTCATAGGAGTGGCATCCTAATACCAGCTGAGTGGCTTAGAGTATGAGAAATATCCTTCTCTTGGGGCCTCAGGTTCTTCATCTATACAGTGAAGAAGTAGACACAGATTTGGATTTCTAAGTGCTCTTCTTTTTCTGATCACATTAGATTATCACATCATCCTACGAAAGAAATTGGGCAAATATTGTCTCCATTTTATAAATGAAAAATGGAAGTTTAGAGAGGTTTTGGGTCTTGGATACAGTCACATAACTAGTTTCTGGGAGTCAGACTGAACCCATGTTTCTGAACTTCGAGAATGAAGCATCACAGGCCACTGGTCAAGATCATGTGACCCTCTGTTTCTTCTCACCATGGGAAAATTCCCCATTCCCATAGACCAGGGCTCCCATGAATAAAATGTTTGCACATTATAGTATGATCTGAAATCCTCACATATTTTCTCTGAATCTAAATAAGTCATCAGTTAGAGGTTTGTTCTTGCTGTTCCAGAGATAGAATAACCCATTACTCACACCTTTTTCCAAAGGGTTTTGATGGGAAGAAGCTCCTTGACATTGGTCTTGGTGGTGACTTTTTTTTTTTTTGATATGACTCTAAAAGAAAAGGCAACAAAAGCAAAAATAAACAAGTGGGACTGCATCAAAAAGAAAATCTCCACAGCAAAGGAAATCATCAACAAAATAAAAAAGCAACCAACTAAATGGGAGAAAATATCTGTAAATCATATATCTGATAAGGTGTTAAGATCCAAAATATATAAAGAACTCATACAGCTTGGTAGCAAAATACAAAAAATACACCAATCCAATTAAAAAATGAGCACAGAATCTGAATAAATATTTTTCCAAAGAAACAAAAAGCCACCAATCAATTAAAAAATGAGCACAGGACCCGAATAAACATTTTTTCAAAGAAGACATACAGATGGCCAACAAGCATATAAAAAGATGCTCAACATCACTAACCATCAGGGAAATGCAAATCAAAACCACAATGAGATACCACCTCACACCTGTCAGAATGGCTGTTACCAAAAAGAAAAGAAATAACAGGTGTTGGCAAGGATTTGTACTGTTAGTGGGAAGATTAAAAAGGGGGAATGAGTTCCATACACCCTCCGAGCATTAGGAATTACCTTTCCTGATCCTCAAGACAGTAATAGAGGACTTCTGGAGCTCTTTGTCTGTGCCATTGTGCCCACTTCTGTGTTTCAGGCTGTGTTAAGACTACAGGATACTAAAGGGAAAAAAAAGGTTAAAAATGGTAAACTTACTGCTAAGAGGGTGATTCTAATTCTGGTATCCATTCTTAAAAAACTAAAAGTAGAACTACTGTATGACCCAGCAATCCCACTCTTGGGCATACACCTGGAGAAAACCATAATTCAAAAAGATACATACACTCCAATGTTCATTGCGGCACTATTTACAATAGCCAAGACATGAAAACAACCTAAATGTCCATCAGCAGAGGAATGGATAAAGAAGATGTGGTACATATATACAATGGAATATTACTCAGCCATAAAAAGGAACAAAATAGTGCTATTTGCAGAGACTGTCATACAGAGTGCAACGTTTATATGAGTATATGGAACGTATAATTTTTATATAAAGGAAAAATCATTATTTTTTTGCTCCTTTCTTCTGCCATTACTTTTCCCCTTTCACCTGCCAAAGCTATTGTTATTCCCTAATTTAAAGAAAAAGTACAAAATGTGTGCACCTTATTGTACATAAATTTTATCTCAAAAGAAACAAGGAAATGCAAAATATTGATCTCTAGTTAATTATATGCATCCAATAAAATATTCAGATGTAAAAAAAAGAATCTAATTCATGTATTTGTAGACTTGTTTATTCTCCTTTTTCCATGGAAATTTCAGTTCTCAGAGGGCAGAAATTCTCTTAGTCTTTCTTGTTCACTGCTGCATCCTCAGTATATAGAGTAGCACTTTACACACAGGAGATTCTAGGTGTGGCACATATAAACAATGGAATATTACTCAGCCATAAAAAGAAATGAAATTGAGTTATTTGTAGTGAGGTGGATGGACCTAGAGTCTGTCATACAGAGTGAAGTAAGTCAGAAAGAGAAAAACAAATACTGTATGCTAACACATATATATGGAATCTAAAACAAAAACAGGTTCTGAAGAACCTAGGGGCAGGACATGAATAAAGATGCAGATGTAGAGAATGGACTTGGGGACACAGGGAGGGGGAAGGGTAAGCTGGGACGAAGTGAGAGAGTGGCATGGACTTATAAATACTACCAAATGTAAAATAGATAACTAGTGAGAAGCAGCCGCATAGCACAGGGAGATCAGCTCGGTGCTTTGTGACCTAGATGGGTGGGATAGGGAGGGTGGGAGGGAGACGCAAGAGGGAGGAGATATGCAGATATATGTATATGTATAGCTGATTCACTTTGTTATAAAGCAGAAACTAACACACCATTGTAAAGCAATTATACGCCAATAAAGATGTTAAAAAATAAATAAGTAAAAAAAATAAAAATAATTTGTTCAGTGAATGAACATCTTTTGTATCTTACTTTTATGCATACATTTTAAAATTGTAAAACATTTTTGGTAAAGGCTATGTTTAGTAGGGCTTAATATTCTGTTTCATTAAATGTATTTCAACATTACCTCAAGAGCTGCTTCATTGCATTGGGTGCTTTTGCATGAAGTGGCATAAGAATCTGCATTCAGCCATTCCTCCGGTATCTAATTTGCGCTGGAATTATAATCTTGTCTTCGTTCATCTTGTCATTTTCTCATCCTTTTAAGATTTTAGATGTCTTTTCATAAAGCATTTCTTCACTGAAATCATCTTGTTTATTAGATTACTTGATTATTTTTATGCTTACCCCTTAACAATATAAGCTTCAGAATTGCTGTTTTGTTCACTGCTCTATCCCTAATTTCCAGAACAGGCACTCCATCAATGTTGGTTGAATGAATACATCATATTTAACTTCTTCAATTGCCTCACTTGTAAAACAGGGATGGTACTACCTATGTCATTGACTCTTAGAGAGGACAGTAGACTTGGATGCTAGAGGGCATGTGAGATACTCTGACTAGCTAAGGGTCTGGGTGCTACATACCGGCTTCCACAGCAACACTAATTCAAATCTGTGTTTCAGCAAAACTGCAAACTCTAACCTGAAGTTGAACATTGGCATTGCACTTATATAGTTAAAACTGCAAGTGTGAAATCCCAAAGTGTTTTTTCCACTCCATACGAAGACAATGAGTCCTGTAAAGAACTTTATATGCTGGGAAATAGGGGTGAAATCGATTATGAAACACCTCATTTCTAAAATCAGGGAATTTCAGAACTTGGGCTTGATGTAGTGGGCACTGGAAATAATTTTAAATTTCTGAGCAGGGGGCAGTGTTATAAAAATGGTGTTTGCACGAAGACTGCCTCCATGTCCTACCTGTCGTCTGCTGTGCGTGGTGGGGTGTCTCTCCAGGACCTTGCTTCAGGCGTGTAAGCTCGCCCATCCTGTAAACCACTGATGTCTCAAAAAAATGGTGTCTGTGTGTGAGTGTGTTTTTCATTGCCAAAGGAGAACCAACAGTTCCATGCTATTGATTTTGGTGGTGCTGTTGGTCAGGTAAATGGGAAGAGTAGTAGGTAGAAATGGGGCTTTCAGTATTGGGAAAAGCTTCCCAGCAGCAGTGTTTGGTGGTGGGGGAGGGGTGTGGAAGAGAGTAGGGATGAGGGACATTTTTGTAGCTGTGTTTGTTTGCAAATTTAGAATATTTTGCTATGTTTCATGATAGGTAAAATGCCAATAATATAAAGGTACTATGTGTTCGAAGTCTCCTCCCTTTCACACATATTTCTTGAGGCTACCTCAGCTTGGGTGGCTCTTTGCTTTTCACTCAATAATTACCTTTCTCAGTATGCTGCAGTGAGCTTGGAAAGTACTGATGTCTCATTCAGTGATTCATCCTATTTACTGCCTAATTTAGAAGGACAGTGAAAGCACTCATAATTACTTTGTGATTTTCCACATTGACAGCTTAGCTAAGATATGGCAAGTCCCAAAGTAATTCAAGTATTTTCAAGTTCTCTGCAGCCTGGCAGAGTGCGTGTCTAGAAAGAGAGAACTTTACAGGGATCCAGTCTTAACACTAGACTCTCCAGCAGTCTTTGCTGTCATTCCTCTGCCAAGCTAAGAGCTGTAAGGAGACTTCCTTAATCTTCTGCCTCCACCTGAATTGGCTTATCAGGAAGATGGCTGCCTTAAGTCTAAGGTCTAGAGTTTACACAAAGGTATGCTTTGGGAACATCCCTAAAAGAACTCCTGCCTCCAAATCCCTCCCCCACTATCTTGCCACACTGCCTAAACATTCCAACTGTATGAATTAATTCCTGTATGACATTACCAAGAACATATGCTAAAATTATTTATAACAAGGAGAAAGATAACTGTTTAATTCTGGAAGGCATCCTCTTTTGTCCATGTAAAAAATCTATCTTCATCATGATTCCTTCCATAGCCTAAAGAAATTACAATTTAACTTTAAAAATTCCTTCTTTTAGGGCTTCCCTGGTGGCGCAGTGGTTGAGAGTCCACCTGCTGATACAGAGGACGAGGGTTCGTGCCCCGGTCTGGGAAGATCCCACATGCCGCAGAGCAGCTGGGCCCGTGAGCCATGGCTGCTGAGCCTGCGCGTCTGGAGCCTGTGCTCCGCAACAGGAGAGGCCACAACAGTGAGAGGCCCACATACCGCAAAAAAAAAAAAAAAAAAAAAAAAAAAAAATTCCTTCTTTTAGACTCATGCTTTTTGCATCTACATGACTCCTGGTTCGAAATACAAACTCTGTTTAAGCTAGGAGTTAAACCATTTGAAGCCACAGGTATCTTGGGATGCATTAGTGTGGCAGAGTGGACAAAACCCAGGCTTAAGTCCCACATATCTGGGTTTGAATCCCTGCTATACCAGTTAGTAACTGTGTGGCTTTGGGAAAGCCCCTTTAACTCTTTGTGTTTCAGTTTCCTGAGGATGGTGTTACTTAATTCTTAGGATTTGATTAGGAGAGGGAAAG
>NW_006777287.1:3405924-3432534 GCF_000442215.2 Lipotes vexillifer | reverse complement strand
AGGGAAAGAGAAGAGAGGGCCAGTTTATGTGGGTAATGTAATTATGTGGCCATAATTTCTCTGTAAGAGGTTGATAATGGGGTGAAAAGAACAAAAGTGGTGGGCACAGGCTAGGGGGCTTGCTTGTTCTGTTTTAATGTGGCATCATACTGTTTTTACTCATATATCTATTGGGGGTAGCTAATGCTGATGTGGAGGAGAGGGGCTAATGCCCTCCAAGCTTCCTTCTGTCACTGGATCTCAAGAACAGACCAATATCAAAAGAGGTCTTGAATACAAATTTGCTGACTTCACACTATTGCAGAGGTTTCTACCTAGGATGCTGCTGCTGCTAATAATAATAATAGTAATAATAGTACTACTACTAATAATAGCAACAATAACAACAAAACCAGCTGATATACAGCTAACATTTATATAATGATTATTGATGTGCAAGGTATTGGTTTAAGCACTTTAATTCAATTTCATCCTCCCAAAACCCCTAAGAGGTAAACACAATTGTTATCTACATTCTATAGATGAGGAATGTCATCTGTTAGATGACAGATATATGACAAAGGTAGGAAAACTCTTATTTTTTAGTTCATTTGTAGGCAGGACTCTGATCTCTCTCCTTGCTTCTAACCTCAGTAATTTCCCTTCCAGGGACAGAGAGAGCATGGTCCAATATAATAGGCACTGCATTTTAAATCTGGCTGAGTCACTGAGTCTGGAGGTTCCAATCCTGATAAGCAATTTGGTGAGGCAGTAGCAGATTTTGTCTTTGGGGATCAAGCCCATGCTGTCCCAAAGATGTCCACTCCCCCCAAACACCCCATAATTGTTAGTTTTATGTGTTAATTTGGCTATACTACACTGCCCAGTTTGTCAAACACTAAACACTGTTTTTGTAGATGTGATTAATATTTACAATTGGTTGAGCTTTTCACAATTTTAAAATTTACTTTTATTTTTTTATTGAAGTATAATTGATATATAGCATTCTATTAGTTTCAGGTATACAACACAATTCAATATTTGTGTACATTGCAAAATGCTGATCATAATAAGTCTAGTTAACATTTGTCAGCATACATAGTTAGTTTTTTTCTTTTTTATGATGAGGGCTTTTAAGACCTACTCTTAGCAACTTTCAAATATGCAATACAGTATTTTTAACAATAGTCACTATGCTTTTGACCCCCCATTCACTTGTTTTGTCCATCTCCCCCTGCCATCCGACAACCACCAATCTGTTCTCTGTATCTATGAGCTTAAGTTTTGTTGTTGGTTGGTTGGTTTTGTTTTTAGATTCCACATATAAGTGAGAACATATGTTAGTTGTCTTTCTCTTTCTGACTTACTTCTCTTCATATGATAATCTCTAGGTCCATCCATGTTGCTGCAAATGGCATTATTTCGTTCTTTTTAATGGCCGAGTAATATTCCATTGTTTATATGTACCACATCATTTTTATCCATTCATCTGTTGATGGACACTTAGCTCTCACTTGAAGTATTTGGTTTCACATTCTATGGTCTAGCGCAAGCAGTCCCAACATATTTGCCATGAAGGATTCTATAGAATGTAGTCATCCTAACCACCTGGAGATGATTGGTAGACCCATGCCATCTAATGGTTTTGCCACAGCCTCACATCTTCAAAAACATTATCTTCAGTTGGGTTTGAGTAAGGGTCTGAAAAAAAGGAAAAAGGAGAAAGTAGATTCAATCTAGTGCTCAATCCCATCTCACACACCTGCCAAGGCTTAGCATTGTGAAGTTCTATCAGACTTACCAGCTGAGGTGCCAGCAGCAGTAGCAGCAGCAAAACATGTCATATTCCAGTAAGGTATAATATGCACATAGTGCCAGAAAAGAATCCTGGCAGATTTCAGCTGAGTTTCTGTTATTTCAGTGAGAAGTAGTACAGTTACACTAAGCTTCCTTATGCTCCATAGCCCATCACCCCACACCCACTCTTGAGATTGCTCCTCCTACCTAACAGACATTGTTCAAGTATTTGATACATTTCTGAGTAAGGAAATCCCTTTGCCTCTGCCTCTCTGACCCAAACACCTCCCATCTTCTTTCTCTGATATTTTTCTGTCGGTACTCCCAGGGTCAGATAAAAGCACAAAGTTTAAGGTCAATTTTCTGCTTGCTGAACATAAAAGCGCTCAAAATCACAAAGATGAGAAAGTGATAAAAGCATTTGATTCTCGTGTGTAGGGACACCATCTTCCTCCACGTTAATTCTACTTGCAAACGAATTCTAGCAATGAACTCTAGTTGCAAATGAGATTGCATATGAGACAGAAGGATGGATAAATGAATAGATGAATGGATGAATAGATAGATGGACATATATAGATTTATATCCATCTATAAATAAATTTATATATGTAGAAGATGGGATATATGTATAGGTATGCAGAAAAGCATAAGAGTATATAAACACTCTGGTTTCTAAGTCTATTTAAAACTTAGAGGATGATTAGAAATAGCTGAATTATACGGATCCTAAAGAAGAAGAGAAAAAAAAAGGGACTTAGAATATATTTGAAGAGATTATCATTTAAAACTTCCCTAATATGGGAAAGGAAATAGTTAAGCAAGTCCAGGAAGCACAGAGAGTCCCATACAGGATATATCCAAGGAGAAACATGCCAAGACACATATTAATCAAACTATCAAAAGTTAAATACAAAGAAAAAATATTAAAACCAGCAAGGGAAAAGCAACAAATAAAATACAAGAGAATCCCCATAAGGTTAACAGCTGATCTTTCAGCAGAAACTCTGAAAGCCAGAGGGAATGGCAAGACATATTTAAAGTGATGAAAGGGAAAAAACTACAACCAAGATTACTCTACCCAGCAAGGATCTCATTCAGATTCAATGGAGAAATTAAAAACTTTAAAGACAAGCAAAAGGTAAGAGAATTCAGCACCACCAAACCAGCTTTACAACAAATGCTAAAGCATGTGTTGTAAAAGAACTTCTCTACGTAGGAAACACAAGAGAAGGAAAAGACCTACAATAACAAACACAAAACAATTAAGAAAATGGTGATAGGAACATACATATCGATAATTACCTTAAATGTAAATGGATTAAATGCTCCCACCAAAAGACATAGACTGGCTGAATGGAAACAAAAACAAGACCGATATATATGCTGTCTACAGGAGACGCACTTCAGACCTAGGGACACATACAGACTGAAAGTGAGGGGATGGAAAAAGATATTCCATGCAAATGGAAATCAAAAGAAAGCTGAAGTAGCAATTCTCATATCAGACAAAATAGACTTTAAAATAAACACTATTAAAAGAAACAAAGAAGAACACTACATAATGATCAAGGGATCAATCCAAGAAAAAGGTATAACAATTGTAAATATTTATGCACCCAACATAGGAGCACCTTAATACATAGGCAAATGCTAACAGCCATAAAAGGGGAAATTGACAGTAACAAAATAATAGTAGGAGACTTTAACACCCCACTTTCACCAGTGGACCGATCATCCAAAATGAAAATAAATAAGGCAACACAAGCTTTAAATGATACATTAAACAAGATGGACTTAATTGATATTTATAGGACATTCCATCCAAAAACAACAGAATACACTTTCTTCTCAAATGCTCATCGGACATTCTCCATGATAGATCATATCTTGGGTCACAAATCAAGCCTTGGTAAATTTAAGAAAATTGAAACCATATCAAGTATCTTTGCAGACCACAACACTATAATACTAGATGTCAATTACAGGAAAAAAAAACTGTAAAAAATACAAACACATGGAGGCTAAACAATATGCTACTAAATAACCAGGAGATGACTCAAGAAATCAAAGAGAAAATCAAAAAATACCTAGAAAAAAATGACAATGAACATACGATGACCCAAAATCTGTGGGATGCAGCAAAATCAGTTCTAAGAGGGAAGTTTATAGCAACACAATCTTACCTCAAGAGACAAGAAACACCTCAAATAAACAACCTAACCTTACACCTAAAGTAATTAGAGAAAGAAGAACAAAAAACCCCACAAATTTAGCAGAAGGAAAGAAATCATAACTATCAGATCAGAAATAAATGAAAAAGAAATGAAGGAAACAATAGCAGACATCAAAAACTAAAAGCTAGTTCTTTGAGAAGATAAACAAAATTGATAAACCATTAGCCAGACTCATGAAGAAAAAAAGGGTGAAGACTCAAATCAATAGAATTAGAAATGAAAAAGGAGAAGTAACAACTGACCTTGCAGATGCATAAAGGGATGAGAGAATACTACAAGCAACCATATGCCAATAAAATGGACAACCTGGAAGAAATGGACAAATTTTTGAAAAGCACAACCTTCTGAGACTGAACCAGGAAGAAATAGAAAATATAAACAGACCAATCACAAGCACTGAAATTTGAGACTGTGATTAAAAATCTTCCAACTGGGCTTCCCTGTGGCGCAATGGTTGAGAATCTGCCTGCTAACGCAGGGGACACGGGTTCGAGCCCTGGTCTGGGAAGATCCCACATGCCATGGAGCAACTAGGCCTGTGAATCACAACTACTGAGCCTGTGCATCTGGAGCCTGTGCTCTGCAACAAGAGAAGCCGCAATAGTGAGAGGCCCATGCACTGCGATGAAGAGTGGCCCCCGCTTGCCACAACTAGAGAAATCCCTCACACAGAAACGAAGACCCAACATAACCAAATAAATAAATAAATAAATAAACTCCTACGCCCAACATCTTCTTAAAAAAAAAAAAATCTTCCAACAAACAAAAGCCCAGGACCAGATGGGTTCACAGGTGAATTCTTTCAAACATTTAGATAAGAGCTAACACCTATCCTTCTCAAACTCTTCCAAAATATAGCAGAGGGAGGAACACTCCCAAACTTATTCTATGCGGCCACCATAACCCTGATACCAAAACCAAAGATGTCACAAAGAAAGAAAACTACAGGCCAATATCACTGATAAACATAGATGCAAAAATCCTCAACAAAATACTAGCAAACAGAATCCAACATCATATTAAAAGGATCATTCACCACGATCAAGTGGGGTTTATCCCAGGAATGCAAGGATTCTTCAATATATGCAAATCAATCATATGGTACAGCATATTAACAAACTGAAGAATAAAAGCCATATGATCATCTCAATAGATGCAGAAAAATCTTTCAACAAAATTCAACAGCATTTATGATAAGAACCCTCCAGAAAGTAGGCATAGAGTGAACTTACCTCAACATAATAAAGGCCATATATGAGAAAGCCACAGCCAACATCGTCCTCAATGGTGAAAAACTGAAACCACTTCCACTAAGATCAGGAACAAGACAAGGTTGGCCACTCTCACCACTATTATTCAACATAGTTTTGGAAGTTTTTGTCACAGCGATCAGAGAAGAAAAAGAAATAAAACCCAACTCAGAAAAGAAGAAGTAAAGCTGTCACTGTTTGCAAATGACATGAGACTATATATAGAGAATCCTAAAGACTCTACCAGAAAACTTCTAGACCTAATCAATGAATTTGGTAAAGTAGCAGGATACAAAATTAATGCACAGAAATCTCTTGCATTCCTATATACTAATGATGAAAAATCTGAAAGAGAAATTAAGGAAACACTCCCATTTACCACTGCAACAAAAAGAATAAAATACCTAGGGATAAACCTATGTAAGGAGACAAAAGACCTGCATGCAGAAAACTATAAGAAACTGATGAAAGAAATTGAAGATGATACAAACAGATGGAGAGATATACCATGTTGTTGGACTGGAAGGATCAACATTGTGAAAATGACTATACTATGTAAAGCAATGTACAGATTCAGTGCAATCCCTATCAAATTACCAATGGCATTTTTTACAGAACTAGAACAAAAAATCTTAAAATTTGTATGGAGAGAAAAAAGACCCTGAATAGCCAAAGCAATCTTGAGAAAGAAAAATGGAGATGGAGTAATCAGACTCCCTGGCTTCGGACTATACTACAAAGCTACAGTAATCAAGACAATATGGTACTGGCACAAAAACAGAAATATAGATCAATGGAACAGAATAGAAAGCCCAGACATAAACCCATGCACCTATGGTCAACTAATCTATGAAAAAGGAGGCAAGGCTATACAATGGAGAAAACACAGTCTCTTCAATAAGTGGTGCTGGGAAAACTGGACAGCTACATGTAAAAGAATGAAATTAGAACACTCCCTAACACCATACACAAAAATAAACTCAAAATGGATTAGAGACCTAAATGTAAGACTGGACACTATAAAACTCTTATAGGAAAACATAGGAAGAACACTCTATGACATAAATCACAGCAAGATCCTTTTTGACCCACCTCCTAGAGAAATGGAAATAAAAACAAAAATAAACAAATGGGACTTAATGAAACTTAAAAGCTTTTGCACAGCAAAGGAAACCATAAACAAGATGAAAAGACAAACCTCAGAATGGGAGAAAATATTTGCAAATGAAGCAACTGACAAAGGATTAATCTCCAAAATTTACAAGCATCTCAGGCAGCTCAATATCAAAATAACAAACAACCCAATCCAAAAATGGGCAGAAGACCTAAATAGACATTTCTCCAAAGAAGACATGCAGATTGCCAATAAACACATGAAAGAATGCTCAACATCACTAATCATTAGAGAAATGCAAATCAAACTACAATGAGGTATCACCTCCCACCAGTCAGAATGGCCATCATCAAAAAATCTAGAAACAGGCTTCCCTGGTGGTGCAGTGGTTGAGAGTCCACCTGCTGATACAGAGGACACGGGTTCGTGCCCCGGTCTGGGAAGATCCCACATGCAGTGGTGTGGCTGGGCCTGTGAGCCATGGCCACTGATACCGCGCGTCCGGAGCCTGTGCTCCACAACGGGAGAGGCCACAACAGTGAGAGGTCCGCGTACTGCAAAAAAAAAAAAAAAAAAATCTAGAAACAATAAATCCTGGAGAGGGTGTGGAGAAATGGGAACCCTCTTGCACTGTTGGTGGGAATGTAAATTGATACAGTCACTATGGAGAACAGTATGGAGGTTCCTTAAAAAAGTAAAAATAGAACTACCATACGACCCAGCAATCCCACTACTGGGCGTATACTCTGAGAAAACCATAATTCAAAAAGAGTCATGTACCACAATCTTCATTGCAGCTCTATTTACAACAGTCAGGACATGGAAGCAACCTAAGTGTCCATCAACAGATGAATGGATAAAGAAGATGTGGCACATATATACAATGGAATATTGATCAGCCATAAACAGAAATGAAATTGATTTATTTGTAGTGAGGTGGATGGACCTAGATTCTGTCATACAGAGTGAGGTAAGTCTGAAAGGGAAAAACAATACCGTTTGCTAACACACATATATGGAATATAAAAAAAAAAAGTTCTGAAGAACCTAGTGGCAGGACAGGAATAAAGATGCCGATGTAGAGAATGGACTTGAGGACACAGAGCAGGGAAGGGTAAGCTAGGACGAAGTGAGAGAGTAGCATGGACTTATGTGCACTCCCAAATGTAAAATAGATAGCAGGTGGGAAGCAGCCGCATAGCACAGGGAGATCAGCTCGGTGCTTTGTCACCACCTAGAGGGGTGGGATAGGGAGGGTCGGAGGGAGACCCAAGCGGGAGGAGATATGGGGATATATGTGTATGTATAGCTGATTCACTTTGTTATAAAGCAGAAACTAACACACCATTGTAAAGCAATTATACTCCAATAAAGATGTTTTAAAAAAAATGAAATAGCCTATTATCTGGAGAATTTTGTATCTGTTGAACAAATGAGTGAGTAGAGAAGACATGGAGCTATAGATCTCTGGCGAAATTCACAGTGAAATGGGGCTAATAGAAGACCACTTCAGCAATGGTGCAGCAAGGAGCTCCAGAAATCCACTCAATAAAATCAGTAAACATAGGCAAAAAAATATATATATATAAATCAACTTTTGGGTAATTCCCTGGTGGTCCAGTGGTTAGGACCCCGTGCTTTCACTGCCGAGGGTGCACGGGTTCCATCCCTATTCAGGGAACTAAGATCCCGCGGCACTTCACCCCCACCCCCCTAAAAAATCAACTTTTTCAGAATTCTGTATTTAACCAAAGGCTTGCAACAATCCAAAAAGCAATTATTCAAGGAATGTGACTGAACCTCCATGAGAATACTGAGCTGTATGGCATTTTAACTTGTTCTATTCTAATCCCCATCTCGTCACCTCCATAGTAGCCTTGAAAAATAACAGCCTGACAACAACCAGTAGTGAAAATCTGTAGCCTAGAAGCCAATGGAGGGGGCAGACTGGGTTTGAGGTCCCCAAAAAGCCCCATTCCCAGAGAACTGTCACAATTTGACCTGTCTGGCAGTTCTTGGAAACACCCACTCACATGACTCATCATTATTTGCCCTGGCTCAGAGCTCACTGCACACAAAAAAGCCTTTTTTTGTTTTAATAGACTTTTTTTTAAGAGCATTTTTGGTTTTAGAGAAAAACAGAAGAAAGTACAGAGAGTTTCCATATACTACCCTTCCTTCCTCTCTCCCTGCCACAGTTTTCCCCTATTATTAATAGCTTGTATTATTGTGGTACACTTGTTACAGCTGAGGAACCAATATTGACGCATTATGATTAACTAAAATCCATAGCTTACAGGAAGTTCACTCTTTCAGTTGTATATTGCATAGGTATTTTGACAAATACGTATTCCATGTATCTACCGTTACAGTGTCATACAGAAGCATTTCACTGTCCTAAAAATCCCCTATCCTCCATGTATTCATCCCCCATTTCCCTCCTTCTGAACCAGTGGCAATCACTGATCTTTCTTACTGTCTCTATAGTTTTACCTTTTCCTGAATGTCATATGAATGGAATCATACAATATGTAGCCTTTTCAGACTGGCTTTACTTAGCAATATGCATCATAGCTCATTTATTTTTATTGCTGAATAATATTACATTGTATACATGTACTAATCTGTATATCCCATTTACCTATTAAAAGACATCTTGGTGGCTTCCAAGTTTTGGTAATTATGAATAAAGCTGCTGTAAACATTCACATGCAGGTTTTTGTGTGGACATAACTTTTTAACTCATTTTAATAACAAGGAGTGTAGTTGCTGGATTGCACGGTGAGACTATGTTTAGCTTTGCAAGAACTGTCAGACTGTCTTCCAAAGCATCTGTTCCATTTTGCATTCCTACCAGCAACTGGTGCTGTCAGCGTTTTGGGTTTTAATCATTCTAATAGTTGTGCAGTGGCATCTTGTTGTTTTAATGACATATGATGTGGAACGTGTCTTCATATGCTTATTTGCCACGTATATGCCTTCTTTGATGAGGTTTCTATTCATATATTTGGCCCATTTTATAATTTGGTTGTTTGTTTTCTTACTGTTGAATTTTAAGAGTTCTTTGCATGTTTTGAATACAAGTCCTTTATCTAATATGTGTTTTGAAAATATTTCCTTCTAGTCTGTGGCTTATCTTTACATTCTCAACGGTATCTTTTGCAGAGCAGAATTTTTAATTTTAATGAAATCCAACTTATCAGCTTTTTCCTTCTTAGACCATACTTTTGCTGTTACATCTAAAAAGTTATCATCAGGGCATCAAACAGATTCAGGTTAGGATCCAACTACCCACTCATTTGCTATGCTTTATGACTTTGGGCAAGTCTCCAGAAACCTTCGTTTCCACAAATGTAAAGTGAGATGATACTTGTTCAAGCCAAGATGAAATAAAATGATAAAAAGCCCTAAAAGAGCAAAAAGTAAAATTAGGAAAGAAATAAAAGTCATCACCAAAGCAAAGTTTACCTATGTTATCTTCTAGAAGTTTTATAGTTTGTGTTTGACATTTATGTCTATGCTCCATTTTCAATTAATTTTTGTTAACAGGTATAATGTCTTTGTACAGATTCATTGTTTTGCATGCGGTTGTCCAGTTATTCTAGCACCACTTGTTGAAAAGATTATTTGTTATCCATTTAATTGCCTTTGCAGCTTTGTCAAACATTAGTTGACTATATTTGTGTGGGTCTGTTTTGGGGTTCTCTATTCTATTCCATTACTCTATTTGTTTATTCTTTCACGAATAGCACACTGTGTTGATCAGTATAGCTTTAAAGTAAGTATTGAAGTTGGGGAACTATGAAAAACCAAAGTTAACAAATTTATTGGTAAAAGACTGAATATTTTCCCTCTAAGATCAGGAAAAAGAATGTCTGTTCTCACTACTTCTATTCAACATTGTATTGGAGGTTCTAGATAGGGTAATTAGACAAGAAATAAAGAAGAAATCCAGATTGAAAGAAGTAAAACTATATATATTCACAGATGACATGATCTTGTATATAGAAAATTCTAAGAAATCCAAACTATTACAGCTAATAAATGAGTTTAGTAAGGTTGCAGAGTACTACTAGTTCAGTATACAAAAATAAATTGTATTTCTATATACTAGCAATTAATGGCCTGAAAAATTTAGAAAAAATCCTTTAATAATAACATCAAAAAGAATAAAAAAACTAAGGAATGGATTTAAAGTGTAAGACATATACTGAAAAATGACAAAACTGTTGAAAAAATTAAAGATGTCCTAAATAAATGGAAAGACATCTCATTTTTACAGATCAGAAGGTAATAATATTAAGATGGCAATACTCCCCAAACATATATAGATTCATTTCAGTCCGTAATCAAAAAAAACTCAGCTGGTATTTTTTTAGAAATTGAAAAGCTGATTCTAAAATTCATATGGAAATACAAGTGACCCAGAATAGCCTAAACAATCTTGGGAAAGAAGGAACCATTTGGATGAATCACATTTCCCAATTTCAAAACTTACACAAAGCTACAGTTATCAAGACAGTGCTGTCTTGGCATAATAGACATATGGATCAATGAAACAAAACTGAGAGTCTAGAAATAAACTCTGATGGTCAATTTTCATCAAGAGTGCCAAGATAATTCCATGGGGGAAAAATTAGTCTTTTCAACAAATGGTGCTGTGACTATTGGACATCAACATGCAAATTAATGAAGTTAGACCTTTACCTCACATAATATGCAAAAATTAACTACAGTGGATTAAACACTTAAACGTTACAGCAAAAACTATAAAACACTTAGAAGAAGACATAGGTGTAAATTCTCATGATCTTAAATTATTCAATGATTTTTAGATGACACCACAAGTGTAAGAACAAAAGATAAAAACAGATAAATTAGATTTCTTCCAAATTAGAAACGTCTGTGTTTCAGAGGACACCATCAAGAAAGTTAAAAGACAATCCACAGAATCAGAGAAAATATTTGCAAATCATACATCTGATAAGAGACTAACATCCAGAACATATAAAGAACTTTTACAACTCAACAATATGAGAAAACCCAATTAAAAATTGGGCAAATGACTTGAATGGACATTTATCTTAAGAAGATATGCAAGTTGCAAATAAGCACATGAAAAGATGCTCAACATCATTAGTCATTAGGGAAATTCAATCAAAACCACAGCAAAATACCACTTTACCTCCACTAGTATGGTTAAAATAAAAAAGGCAGACAAAAGAAGTGTTGGTGAGGATGTAGAGAAATTGAAACCCTCAGACATTTCTGGATTGTAAGATGGTACAGCCACTTTGGAAAACAGTTTAGCAGTCCCTCAAAATGTTAAACATGGACATACCATGATTCAGACTTAACACTCCTAAGTATATATGCCAGAGGATTGAAAATATATGTCCACACAAAAACTTCCACATGAACATTCTTGTCAGCATTATTCATAATAGCTGGAGTAGAAACAACTCAAATGTCCATCAATTGATGAATGGATAAATAAAATGTGGTATATACTACAATGGAACTTTATTCAGGAAAAAAAAGGAATGAACAACACAGATGAACCTTGAAAGCATAATCCTTATTTGAAGACAGTCACAAAAAGCTAAATATTGCATGATTTGACTTGTATGAATATCCATAATCTATAGAAAAAGAAAATGGATTAATAGTTGCCAGGGGCTGGGGTCAGTGAAATGGAGATTAACTGCTGCTAATGGGCATGGGGTTTCTCTTTGTGGTGAAATCAGTTGTAGTGTTTTTTGCACAACTCTGAATATACTAAAAACCACTGAATTGAACACTTAAAAATGGTGGCTTCTATAGTATACAAATTATATCTCAATAAACCATTCTTTTTTTAAATGGGGCTAATAGCTCCTGCTTTATAGTGCTGTTGGGAGCATTAACTGAAGATGTTTGAAAACTTGCAAAATTAGGCATCCAAATGTTTGGTGAAACTGAAGATAAATTTCACCTGCTTCCTAACTTTGCCCAGAATTGGACAAAATATAATACCTAGGTAAATGTAACAGAGCTCCAGGGTCAGAAGAAAGCTTAATCACCTGCTCCTTTTGCACCCACACATTGAATGGAGTTCTGGCCTATTCACTGGGGGAGCTGGGACAAGGTGGACTTTGCACTGTGCTTTCCCTTTCTGGACCAAGTAAATATTTCTCCCCACCCACCTGGGCAGAATCCCATACACATACACTCCTTCACTAGCAAGCATGTCTCCTTCCTCCCAGAGAAAGATTTGAGGTACAGATCTCTCACTTTGGACTTGAGAAAAAGTGCTGAGCTGAAAGAAATGTTTCAAAAGCAAAGAATCCGTAACATCAGCCACAACTGATTCTGTCCTGCCAGTGTTTTCTTTGGGTATTCTGACAACTCAGGGCTTAATGGATAAGGGGGCCAATTAACCCTGAGCCCTCCATAAACAGATTAAGTTTCAGACATATTCAGGACTCAAGGGTAGGAGACCATGATTTCCTGAAAATTCCAAAGAACACTGAGATGCTGAATTCAGAATCTGGTCTGGTGACCAAGGTCTGTTTTCAGGCCTGTTAGGTATTTGTGCCTACCCCAGCTAGGCTGGGGAAATGACTGGCCTGGAAGCCCATATTTACATTCCCATTTTAACTCCCAACATATATAACAATTCCATGAACTGCCTTACTCAAGAACACAGCTGTCACATTCTATTGTAACTTGAATCACGATTTTGAAATAATGGGGCACAAGAATTCATCTTACTTTACATACAAAGTATATCTTGTATTGCATTTATTCCAATGGAAAATGAGATGTGAACATTGAAATAGTCCATGTTAGGAAGGATGCGTCCCTCACAAAAAAAATAGTGTGACTGTCCTATGTTTGTATCCATCAAGGACCTACTATGTGCCAGGCTCCAATAATATGGAAATGGATAAAACACAGTTGAAACTCTCAAAAGGAGCTCCATCTTTTGGCAACAAAGACAGTTACACTAGAGTGTGTTAAAGGAAAGCAAATAATGCTGTGAGCACAGAGAGGGAGATCCTACCTGAGTCTGGGGTATTATGGGGGCGTTGAGATGAAGAGAAATACCTGAGCCCATTCCTAAAGATACAGTAAAGAAGATAGATCGACAAAAGGATGCTAAGGAATAACTCCTCAGGCAGTAGAATAAAATTTGTGTATTTATAGACATGTAAGATGTTTAGCTTAGCTGGAACCAATTTAAGGGGGTGGTAAAAATGAGTCAATCTACAATGGATAGGGGAGAAAGAGATAGGGATTTACATTTGGCAAATATATGAAGCCACCCTAAATCAGTACCATTCCACTGATAATGACCATAAGACAAGTCAAGGAACAGTTGGGCAGGGGAAATGCCTTACTGGGCTTCCTCAGAGGGGCCCTTTGGTGAGGGCTGATTGCTAGCAGTGCTGCCTTAAGAGAGAACTTCATTGGCGCTTCCAGCCCCACCATGGGGGATTAGGGTTGAGTTCCTGGCCATAGCTAAAGGGAACAAATGAAATAAATCCCTTCCACCCACTCTCTCCCAATCCCCAAAACATTCAAGATTTTCTTTAACAACAACAAATGATTTATTTGCAACA
The DNA here is from genome assembly GCF_000442215.2 of Lipotes vexillifer. Lineage (NCBI taxonomy): Eukaryota > Metazoa > Chordata > Mammalia > Artiodactyla > Lipotidae > Lipotes > Lipotes vexillifer. The sequence goes on along the minus strand of NW_006777287.1, from coordinate 3,418,553 downwards.
CAGCCCAGTCCCCATCATTTCAATACAGCACAGGAGTAGGAAAGAGTCACACTGCAAGCGTCATTTAGTCCAAGGCAGAGTTCCATGCCTCCCAATACAGCAAGCCCGTCTCCCCCAGAGACCCCTGCCTGGAGCCCAGCTGAACACACAAGGCAAGCTCAGAATGAAGTTGGCCCCAGGCCTCATCACATTTCACCTTCCCCCACAGCCCTTTTAAGCTTCCTAACTGCAGCCTTCTACCCTTCCACTTCCAACCAGGCCAAGTCCCAGCCTCCTAGCCACCAGGGAGCTTTCTTTGTGGGATCATTATCAGGGGTTTAAGGGTTACCTAAGATGAGAAAATACCCTGTGAAATCTATTGTTCCATAGAAAGTTTAAAACGACTCACCCATACATAATCCTAATCAGCAATGACAGCTCTTTATCTCTTCACTATAGACACAGGCGATTTTGAAATGATTGTCATCTCAGCTCCATACACATTTCCCTACTGGCCTTATTAAAGACTGCTCTCCTCACCCTAGGGTGTAAAGGAAACCCAGGTATTTCCCCCAGGTTCAGAGCCTGAGAGGAAAAGCCCTGATGGCTTAGAAAAAGATTCCCTTCCTTCTGTTCCCCTCAAAAGATTTTTATGGAGATTATTGCCTAAAAATTTTCTAGTCCATCTGAGAAACGGTTTTAGATTTAGAGGGAAATCCAAATACAGAAGCAGGCAGTCTTTCTGATATGGTACTAGTTTCTAGGATTCAGGAGGCAAGGCAGAGGAATATAAAATCTCAAGCTGCTTTCTTCACCCCAAATCTTCTAGATCCTCAGAAGATGGACTCTAGGATGATTCCACCTTTCCCAGGACTTGGCAGTACAATTCCTAAAGTTCTACCATCATGGACTGGTGACATTTGACAAAGTCACAATAAAGAAAAGACAAGAAAATAGAGAGGGCCTCTCCAAAGGAAGATCTTAAACATTAAGGGCTCTGACTAATGGTCAAAACATACTGATGTTTGATATCAGAACTATTTTTATAAAGTAAAGTAGGGGAAGAGACTTAAGTAACAACACTGAAGGCAAGGAATAGAACCTATAGATTGGGTAGAGCATCACTTGCAGCTTTAACATTAATATTAGTTTATTTTAAACCCTTTTCTAATTTCTCAGGCAAACCTGAGCTAGCTGTACTTTTGCTATCACCTGCACGTGCAGGACTGGGCAATCATATCCTCATATTCCTTGTACAGGATACTCCCATTTGCTTCAATCAGAAGAATGCTAATGGGAACATACTTATAAGGGACACAGGAGGGCTGAGGGATGCTCTGGTCCACCAGCTCATTGACAAGGTTCTGGATAATGGCATGATTGGGAGAATTGAGACCATAGTGTAGTACCCGAGGGCAGACTCCCTTACAATAGTTTGGAGTATAGAGATGGGGAGCAATGATCCAGTGATCCCAGCCCAGCTGCCGGAAGCTGACTTGGAAAGGGTGGAGGGAACACTGGTTACTTTCAGGCCCATCACGCTCCCTGGAGCGGCCAGGAACCTCAGATGCGATACTGCCTGCTTGACGAGCCCTCCGCAAGAGAAGAGAAGGATCTATTTCCGTAAACTCTTCCAGGCCTCTTGGGAGAAGTTTGGCCTTCTGAACACTCTGAGTGTCATTGAAATAGAGTAACAAGAAAGCAGTGTCCAAGGATGAAGTGCCATGCCACCGGAACTCAAGAACCTCACTACCTCTTGGCTGCTGACACAGGAAGCGGAGTCGTAGAACCCTGCGCCCCTTGTGATTCCAGAGATTTTGCCCAACATGTTGCGTGATATCCATCTCTGTCCAAGCTTCGGGCAGTAGGGAAGGCTTTGAGGAGCCACTTCCTGAAGAAGGAAAGTGATCGGTTGGGCTTTTCTGGACCCAGGGCTCCACATGGCAGGAGAGGTGGGAGTGAGCTAGGTGAAGTTGATGGCGGTAAACCACAGTGGCTCTGACTAGTTGGTATGCTACCCAGTTTGGTCTCAGAGGAAAGTCCAGGGTCTGTTTGTGCCAGGGGCCTGCATCAGTAAGAGGGAACAAGAGCAGAGCATTAGCTTCTTACCTCCTAGCCTGAGTCTCGCTCACAAACCTGCTCAGTGCAAACTGACAAGCAGCCCTAAAATGAATTCAAGATCATAATAATGGCTATCATCTATTGAGCACTTACTAATGTATTAGATGCTTTACATACATTAGCTCTTGAATCCGCAAGAGACTTATGAGATAGTTATTTTCCCCATTTTGTAGACAAGGAAATTGAAGCTCAGAGAAGCTATGCCAGAGGACACACATCCAGTGTGTTAGAATAAAGATTTGAGCCCAAGTATTTTTCCCTTAAGACAAATCGTGTCTAACTTTTAGATCACTCATAGCACCAGGCTGAGAAAACACCTCAAATGCAGAATTGTGTGCATATATTGTATGTATTATTAGCTGACTATTAAAGGTGACCAATAAGGAGGGTCATTGGGACATACATGAATAACAAATCCTCATGCTATATCACTATACAGATGCAGCTTTAGGGTGACAGTCCAATACTGGGGGCTATGGTCCACCATCATTTCAAATCCTGGGCTGAGATGGCACAAAATAATTTTGTCTATCCACTCCTAGTGGGGGCAGGTATTTACCATTTCTGCATTCTATTTGAATTTCTTCTTGAGCAGCTATTCCCTTCTTGGGCCATTTCCCCCTTAACCCTCAGTCTCTCCCTTTTCCATTCCTTACTGGAGATGATTCTTCATTTACCCCATTCATTATAAATACCATTTTCAGCAAGGCCCTGTTCATGTAAATATTTCATTAGCTAAGAAGTCTACTTAGAAGCTATATGCCTTTTAGTGATTAAGAGTTTTAATCTAAACTGTGATGCTGACACCCAGTGGCCAAAGGGTTGGAAAGCTGGGCCTGCAGTGCTCTGACCTTCTGCGCCCTCTCCTGGCAAATGTCAAGAGCAACAATTACGAAAACCACGCACAGCAAGAAAAAGCCTGTCATCTTCACACATCAGTAAACATTCCCAAGTTAATTTACATATTATTCACCTAACCTTCCTTCTCCACTGAATCCAGGAGCCTGGAATTCTTCAGTAGGCCTGGGACGTTCAATATAGAAACTCTTTAATGTTTTGATGCATCAGGATTTTTTAAAATATTATGTATCTAAGTTTCAGGTGTAAAGCATCATAATTCAACATCTGTGTACACTACAGTGTTATCACAATCACAAGCCTAGTTACCATCATTTGTTACCACACAGTTGACTCCCTTCACCTATTTCACCCACTCACCCCCCACCCCTTTCCCTGGTGGTAGCCACTAATCTAATCTCTCTACCTGAGTTTGTTTTTATTTTTTGTTGTTCATTTGTTTTGTTTTTTTATATTCCACATATGAGTGAAATCACACATCAGGATTTTTTTTTAAGTTCATGTTCCAACTCATGCTTAATACACCCTCAAGTTTGGGGCACTTAGATATCATTCAGACAAGGCCCAAGCCAGGCTTGTATTTGCTTTCTCAAATTACTCCATACTCCCATCCTACAATAATCTTTCCAAGAGACCCACGCATACATCTGCCCCACCCTGCCTGAAAAGGAATCCAAACCCAGCCTCTAACAGGCTGTCTGGTGAGGAACTGCCCTTTCCTTTCAGACCCTGACATCACATATTTCCTGAAGCAGGGTGGGGTTGCTAAGGATCAGAGCCAAGAAGGGTCTGCTCAGAACTTTTCAGGGAAATGGCTGACTCACACATCCTGTGTGATTGAACCTGGAATAGCTCTCCAGGCAAGCTCGATTCAGCTGGGTCATCTCCTGATGGGAAGATCAGGCCCTGCTCTCTTGTCATCCATTTCTGGATCCTTTCCAGAGTCCCTAGATGCCGGTATGTCCCACAGTCAGACCAGGGTACTGGCCTAATTCTAGGCATCTTCCTTTCTAGCCTCATATCATCTATACAGAATTGATTTGTGCAGCTCCCAGTTGCACTTGGGAATGAAACCCAGATCCCTTGTAATGACCTCTGAGTCTCATATCCCATTGCTCTCCACAGTCTCAGTAGGTTCCAACCATCCTGATCTTCCTTCTGTTCTTCAAGTCGGACAAGCTTCTTTCCACCCTTTAGGCCTTTGCACATGTTGTTCCCTCTGCCTAGATCAGACTTCTTCTCACTCGCCTTCTCATGCAGAGTTTCTTATCTTACAGACCTCAGCTCAAATATCACCTCTTCAAAGATGCCTTCCCTGACAATCCCATGCAAAGGGAAGATCTCTTTGCTATTCTCTATCAAAACCACCTATTTCATTCTTTGATAGCATTTACCACAATTTACAACTATCTGTGTTTACTTACTTGTCTCACCCATGAGAACCATGCCTATCTTGATCATATTCCCACCACCTAGTACAATGTCTCGCACTTAGCAGTTGCCAAATAAATATTTGTTGAGTAAATCTCCACCCACACCAAGTTATCTTCTTTTTCCTTAATCAGAATGCATTCCCCTCCTTGTATGCATAATCTCTTTACTCCTTACACAAAAGTCCAGCTCAAATGCCACCTCCCAGTGAGGCCTTCCAACTGTCTCACTGCTTCCCTCTCCTTGCACTAAGCAGCAACCTATTTCTTCTTTGGAGTCCCGGGAGCCCTACTGCTTATCCATTTCAAAGCATTTGCCACACTGCACCACCATTGTGTGATTACTTATCTATCTATTCTACCATAGTGGGGGCTCCTGGAGGTCAGGGGAGCGGTTATTTGCCTCTTTATACCCAACCCAAACACAGTGCTTGGTGCTCAATTAAAATCTGTTAAGCAGTCAGCACAACAGGGTAATTAAAAGCACAGGCTCTGGAGCCTGAAACCCTGGGTTAGAAACCCAGCTCTGTTAATTACTAGCTGTGTTACATTGAGCCTCAGTTTCTTTACCTATAAAATGGGTATGTTCATAGTACCTACCTTGTATGATAGTGGGGAGGATTAATGAAAATAATGTTTGCAAAGTACTTTGCCCAATGCCTGGCACATGGTAAGCTCACAGTAAAGGTTGGTTTAGGGAAATGGTAGTTGTTTTACTTGGAGGGAAGGAGGGTAAATCGTGTCTGTTGTAATCGCTGAGACTAGCAAAGGCTTAAGATTGATCTCACCAGGTTCCCAAGATTTCCCTGAATGATGGCTTTCTGCATTTCACAGAGAGCCCCACACTGCAGGAGCCCACTGCTGCCCTGGAACAATGTCTAATGCAGATGTTTAAAGCAGAAGCAACCATAATAGGAACAAAGAAAACTCCAAAATACATTTGGTACCAAAAACCCGAAGTAGCAACCACAGTCTCAATAGAAAAGCTGTTTGGTGTACAAGGATATCAGGGTACCACATTCAAACACAAGTAGTTACAGACAGACAGACTTGAACTCAAATCCTGTCTCTGCCACCCACTGTCCTTGTGACCTCTGCAAGTTATTTAACTTCTGTGTTTTACTTTTCTTATATTTAAAAATTAGGCTAAGTGCTCCAGGACAGCTAATGAGAGTAGCTGTCATTAAGGATTAAATACGATAGCAAATTCTCACGGAGCCAGGTATACAGACTCTCAGATGTGAGCCTGTTTCTGTCCTTTCTGAGGCCTTGTAAATTTCCCCACTTCAGCATCCTGTACCCTTTGCCTTCTAAGAAAACAACACAAACAGCCCTGCACAGGAATGTATATGGCTATTTCTCAATTATAGCTTTCAGTGATATAACAAGCATTAAGACTTTCTTTGAAAGATAGGAGCTGACACATTGCTCAGTTGCCCTGGGGCCTGGGAGAGCTTCCTCAGGTAGGCCCCAAGGCAATCTGTTCTTAAATTGGGCCCCTGAAGGGAAACAGGGTTTGGAGCCAGCTTCTCCCAAGTTTGCCATCTTTTGAAAACCAAGCCTGAGAAAACCACCTTCCAGGCAATGAAGCCTGACAGTAAACTCGCAGATCCCCTTTTCTCTACACTCTTCTTCCCCATTTTTCTCCCCTCTAGGACAATATGGTATGATAACTCACCTCTGAGAGGTCTTGCTACATTACCCAACGGCCTCACCAGCCTCACCATGGTGGCCCCAATGGTGCGGTTCTCCCTAGGGTGCCCGCTCTCATCAGCTGAATGCTGGTACAACTCCAGCATATACCGCAAGGGAGGCCCTAGGACCCGTGGTTTCCTCTGCTGCTTGCCAGGGGCTTCTTCTAGCAGCTCCTGAATCAGGGGCAAGGTAGGGGCCTCAGGCAGGAGGGCAACAGAAGGCTGCCCTACCTGTGTCATTTGGACCCCGTGTTCCATAAAAAACACCAGTCCCCAAAGAAGAAGGATTCTAAGGATGCTTAGGAGGACCATCTTGAAAGGCTTGGTGTTCAGCAACATTTTCCGGCACAAACCCAAAGGATGCCACTCTGACCCTTTCCTTTCACACAGGTAACAGCATCCAGGCTCCACTACCACAAAGGATAGGGCAAGAAAAAATGAAAGGCAGGCAGGCAGGTCCTATGTTGCTTCCTCTAGGAGGATCTCCTTGACCAAAAGGAGGTCTTCTAAATTGTCCTCTTTGCATCAAAACAAACAGAAATGCAGGAGGGACAAGGCAACATGCCCCTCCTGCTCTCCAGGGCCAGGAACAAGATAGCACTTAAAAGGAGAGGTCCATCCCAGGACCTGCTCCCTTACCTTATCCACTAGGATGAAAAGAAGCAGCCCTATCCTGCTCCACTCCAGAGATTTAAAGGCAGCCTCTTAATCAGACCTTAAAGGGCCAGAGGCTTCCTGCTCCCATCCCACTTCCATGCAGTACTTTTCCTAATGCATCATTTCCCAAAATGAGGTGTACTAAGGACTTGCAGTGAGACTATCTGAGGTGATTGTTAAGAATTCAGGCTCCGGGGCCCAGCCCAAAACATGAACTCTCTGAGGGTAGGCTCCAGAAATCTGAATCTTAAATCCTCCAAGAAGTTCCCACTAAAATATGGGAACCTCTGTGTGAGTATGGCTGCTGGAGCTTGAAGAAGATACCTTAACAGTGGTTCTCAATCTTGACTCTACACTGAAATCACCTGGGGAGTTTTAACTATTATGCATTCCTGGGTACCATCCCCAAAGATTCTGATGTTGTGGGTCTGGGGTGTTACAAGGGCATCAGGATTTTTTAAAGTTCTGCAGGTGATTTTAATGCACGGCCAAGTTTGAGAACTCTGACTTAGAATTTTCTGGTTTCCTCATGGAAGGTGTTGAGATCCTGAGTGGGCTTCATCAGAGAAGCCTGGGGCAGTGGAAGATGAATCTGTGGAAGTTGGCTGGGAGCTGACCTAGCTTGGCTGGTTAATGGAGGCATCAGGGTTGAGCCAGTTAAGGCTACCCCAGACCAGGATTCTTCAGAAAAACGGTAGATGTAGTCCTGTCCCTGTCCAAGTAGAATCAGTTTGCTGGGGCTCTAAGGAGAAGGTGGGGAAGGAGGTCAAGATGTGGCTCTTGTGGAACAGGCATGGACTTTGTAAACAGACAGACCTGTGATTCTGTCTCTTATTAGCAGTCATTTAACCACTCCAAGGCAAATCTCTTCGTTTCCCTGAGCCTCAGTCTCCTCACCTGTAAAATGGAGATAACATATTTTATCTCATAGCTTGTTGTGAGGATACAAGGAAATAATCTGTGTTAATTCCACAAAACCTAATTAGGCATATGATATATGGTTACATGCTTGAAATTATTTGTTTCCTTCCTCTGTTTTTTCCAACATGGCCTTGGTCCCTGGCATGTATCGTAAAACAAAAGATATGGGCCCTCTAGTTCTGGACTCAAATCCCAAGTCAACAACCCATTAGCTGGTGACCTCAAGCAAGGTTACTCCCAGACTGAGTTTCTTCATTTGCACTGCTGGCTCCTACAGAGAGTTGTTGTGAATGTTGTATTGTGTACATTTTTATTTTATACAATGACATACAAGTAAGAGATATAAGCAGATGATTCACAATAGGCAAAACCTGAATGGCCAAAGCATGAAAAGATGTAAAAGAAATCAGAAAAATGCAATTTAAAACCACATGTGCTTCCACACTCATTGAATTGGCAACATATTAAAAGTCTGATGCTATTAAATCCAGGTGAGGATGTAGAATGCAGGTAACTCTCTTACACTGCTGGTGGGAATGTGATTTGGTACAATTGTTTTAGAGAGCAATCTGGCATTACCTCTACTGAGTTTGAAGATGTGCAATTCAGGTATTGCTACTATTGCTAGAACAGTAGCTTTTAGATATTTTGGTCTGTGACTCACAGGAATAAATATATTTTACATCAGACCCAATAGAAACACAAGCACACACACACACACACACACACACACACACGTATCTGAAGTAAACATTTCTTGCAACAATTTTTATCTTTCCAACATGTTGGGAGGGATAATATATCATGATGGGTAAGAACACAGCTCTGGAGTCAGGATCCTAATTTCAAACTCCAGCTCTACCACTCATTAGCTTGACCTTGGGCAAGTTACTCAACTTCTCTGTGCCTCAGTTTTCTCATCTGTGAAATGGAAACCATAGCCTATCTCTTCTTCAATTTTGTAATATATATGTAAAATGAGGTTAATCAAAAGACTTACCTCATAGGATTTTTGTGAGTATTTAATGAGTTAACACATGTAAGGCACTTAAAAGAGTGCCTGGCACAAAGTAAGTACTAGACACAGGTTAATAATTATTACATTTCATGCAAGTTGTGCTCTCCAGAAAGCTGGGCTTACCCTGAAGTGCTAGTTCTGACCTCATATGAGCTGTGGAGAGGTAGCCCATAAGTTTCTCTGTCCTCCATGTCCACACCGCTTCTCCCTGCTTCCTTTCCCCCTTCTCTGCCTCCCGACATTCTCTTTGGCCCTTGACCTCTGTTACCAATTTAAACTTCCTATTTTCTATCCAACATAACTCAGTAAAAGAGCAAGTTATTAGGACAACTAGCAAAGGATCCATACAAGAGTTCCCAGCACAGTTTTCTTTGATGTTTCTGTGGTATTTGAGTGGGATTATATACGTCAAGAAGATTTTTCTGCCATAGTAGTAAGATTTTGATACAGGATCAAAAGAAGTAAAAAGAGACAACATATTCACTGGAAATAACATGATTTGGGTTAGAATTCCGGGTTCTGCCATTTTTGTCTGTTGCTTAATCTCTCTGCATCTCAGCTTTCTTAACTGTAAATTTGGAATATTCTTTAGGGCTGTGGTGAGATTTAAATGAGATAATGTATACAAAGTATTAGCATATAGATACTCTTAAATAAATGTTAAAATTTATCATTAATAACCTATGATTTTAAACTGTATGTAAAGTGTAACTGACTGAAGGAAATATCTACTCAGCATCCTTTTAAGTTCAGCTGAATTTTTATTCCATCCCTCTACTCACCAGGGCTTCAGAAGACTCACCTGAATGAATAGGTCAGCTTTCTTATTTTCAGAAAAAGATCCAAAAACTAACTCCATTCTTATCACCAGAATTGAAAGAAGCTGACATGATTATTTCCTGGAAATGCCCCCTCGTGGGCCTGATGTATGCTACTGCCCCAAACCCCCAGAAGAGGGCACCAACTGTCTTTCCAGCCTTTATGGTTGGAGCGGTGGGGTGGAGTGGAGGGGCAGGTTATAGGTGATTGGAACAGGATCTACTAAATGATATTTACCAGGCCTTTCTGCTTTAGAAAAAGACAGTATGTGAAAACACTAATTATTTAAATTGGACAGTTTAGGAGGTGATTATTGACATGACTGAAAGTGTTCTTGACACAACAAAATAGGTCACCACAAGTTGCTTTGAGCAGCAGGAAACCTTAATGCACACTGTGGGTTAACTTTTCAAACTATAATGTGCTGGGCACACTGGTAAAAGGCATGAAATTTACAAAAGAATAGATTTTTATCCAATTTGGGGGAGCATGGGTATTGTTTAAAGTACATATGTACTTTAAACATCATCTTTTACATGATTACAATTTACATTTCCTTACAATTGTGTTCATTCAACAAATATCTAATAAGTACCTCCTATGTGGTTGTGTAAGGTGTTAAGGGTGCAGGCCTATTGCCGGACTGCCTGGGTTCAAATTCCAGCTCTACCATTTAACTAGCTTGGTAATTTTTGCAATTGACTTAACCTCTCTGTACCTCAGTTTCCTCATCTAATAACAAGGATAATAATAGCAATATTTTAGAAGACTGTCGTGAAGATTAAATGAGTCAATGCATATAATAAGCATACTATGTTCTAGATACTGTACTAGACACTAGGAGTACAGAAATTAATAAGACAAGTTCTTGGTCTTTAACATTCCCAGTACTATGCTTGGCACTGCAGTAGGTTGGGGGACACCACGATCAAACAGTTTCTATCTCAAGAAGATAAGAACCTTGATAGAGACATAAAAGATAGGAAATATTTCCCATAACCATGATATTTCCTCTGATTACTCTTCTGAGTTCTTAAAATATAGACCTATTTTCTAGATGTTCTGTTAAAAAAATCATTTTCCTTAAAACAGAGAGTATGGTATATTTCATAAAAATATTTATTTGGCACTAGACTGTATCATTTTACATATTATATCTCATTTTATCTTCATATCAACTCTGTGAGTTAAGTACTATATTCCCATTTATAGGTAAAGAAGTTGAAAATCAGAAAAGGAAACTTGTCCAAGGTTGTACAGCTCACAACTGGTGGAATCCACTGGGATTTGGACCCAACTCAGAGGAAATTTCAGAGCCCCTCTCTTTGTATCTTGTAGGTTGACAATGGACATTTAGCCCCTTAAGAAGACTCAGCTCCCCAATAAGATAATCCCACAAAGATTCCTGAGTACAGAATTTTAACTCTCATCATTGCTTATAGACCATAACATTCCCAGACAACTAGAAGACCAGGTTTTCTTTTAGCCAAGTAAGCAAGCGAGAGCTAAGTAAGAGCTAGGCATGATACACCCTGAAGTTCCCTTTGGCCTCAGAGACACCTGCTGTCTTTGGAGCTTTTGGTCATTTTTGGGTAATCAAGTCATCAGTAATCATTGACCGTATTCCCATTCTATAGCCTCCCTCTGTTTAATCCCAGTAGCTACTTGTATTTCTTTAATTTGATAATAAAGCAGATGACTAGGTAACTGACTTCCCACATTAAAGGTAGGGAGACTGTGCTTCCCCTGAAAGACCTACAAAGACTGGTTGCATACGTATCACTCCATCTTCTATTGTATGTCAGCTTCGCAGGGATTGGCATGGCTGAATACAAATGGATCCTGGGCCACAACAACTCAGTACAAGGAAGACATTCTGGATACTTGGGACAGGGAAGAAGGACATTAAGAGTCACCTCTTCAAAGATTCAGCAGCTATTCTTCTGTTCTGCAGGTCTACAAGCCCTGCCCTCACCATAAAAGTAGAGTCTGGTGTTAAAAAGGAAAAGATCTAGAGCATAGACCTAAGCCAAGCACTTGAGATCAACAGTGGGGAGTATAAGGGCTTACTTTATTTTATTTATTTTTATTGGAGTATAGTTGATTTACAATATTGTGTTAGTTTCAGGTGTACAGCAAAGTGAATCAGTTATAATTCTTTTCCCATATAGGCCATTATAGAGTACTGAGTGGAGTTAAGGGATTATTTTAGAATGGTCACTTTCTCTCTCTAAATAAATTGTTGACACTGTCTTGCTGAGTCAGACAGGGCTAGTAATGACTTTATCTAACTTTTCACTTCTGATGTCAGTAAGAAAATGTGCAGGTTGATGTTTCTTCTGTCCATAAGAAGTATTCCCTTCCCCTACTACTATGGCAAGACTTCTGGAAAGACCAGAGCATAAGCCCGCATTGACCTGGGAGCCAGAATCCGGGACACAGACACTGTGGGTCATGAGGTTTGGAAGTACAGATTCCTTGTCTCACCTTTTACACCTTAGACTCTAAGATTTACTGCTCCACTGGGGCCATGAGGAGAGTCCAGTTCCATCCCTCACCATGAAACAGAAAGTTGAAGGAGAAGCAAATTTGTGAAAGATAAATTAGTTGCATAAACTTGGAGACATCCCCAAACTTCAGCCAAATTTCAAAGCAGACTTCAAATCTTTTGGATTCTCAGGAAAATCTAGTGACCACTTTAAGGCTATTTTTCTTTTTATCTCTTCTCAGGTTAAGGAAAAGCTGGTAGATTCTATTTGACATAATATTAGAAGTCCTATCCACAGCAATCAGACCCGAAAAAGAAATAAAAGGCATTCAAGTTGGAAGGGAAGAAGTAAAACTGTCATTTTGCACATGACATGATACTATATATAGGAAACCCTAAAGTCTCCACCAAAAACTATTAGAACTAATAAACAGATTCAGTAAATTTGCAGGATACCAGATTAATATACAGTAATCTGTTGCTTTTATATACACAAATAGTGAACTATCAGAAAAAGAAAGCAAGAAAACAATCTTGCTTAAAATCACATCAAAAAGAATAAAATATCAGGGCTTCCCTGGTGGCGCAGTGGTTGAGAGTCCACCTGCCGATGCAGGGGACACGGGTTCATGCCCCGGTCCGGG
>NW_006777287.1:3398714-3405802 GCF_000442215.2 Lipotes vexillifer | reverse complement strand
AAAAAAAAAAAAAAAGAATAAAATATCTAGGAATAAATTTAACTAAGGAGGTGAAAGACCTATACCCTGAAAGCTATAAAGCACTGATGAAGATATGAAACCATAAAACTCCTAGAAGAGAACATAGGCAGAACACTCTTTGACATAAATTGTAGCAATATTTTTTGATCAGTCTCCTAAGGCAAAACAAACAACAGCAAAAATAGACAAATGGGATCTAATTAAAAGTAGCACAGCAAAGGAAACCATTGAGAAAATGAAAAGACAGCCCATGGAATGTGAGAATATAATTTGTAAATGATATGACCAATAGCGGTTAATGTCCAAAATATATAACCAGCTCATACAAATATCAAAAGCATTAAAATATCAAAAAACCCAGACAACCTTATTAAAAGATGGGCAAAAGACCTGAATAGGCATTTTCCCAAAGAAGACATACAGGTGGTCAACAGGCACATGAAAAAATGCTCAACATCACTAACCATCAGAGAAATGCAAATCAATACCACAATGAGATATCACTTCATACCTGTGAAAATGGCTATCATCAGAAAGAACACAAATAGGTTGCTTCCATGTCCTGGCTATTGTAAATAGAGCTGCAATGAACATTTTGTTACATGACTCTTTTTGAATTATGGTTTTCTCAGGGTATATGCCCAGTAGTGGGATTGCTGGGTCATATGGTAGTTCTAGTTTTAGTTCTTTAAGGAACCTCCATACTGTTCTTCATAGTGGCTGTATCCATTTACATTCCCACTAACAGTGCAAGACATTTCCCTTTTCTCCACACCCTCTCCAGCATTTATTGTTTGTAGATATTTTGATGATGGCCATTCTGACCAGTATGAGATATCTTATTGTAGTTTTGATTTGCATTTCTCTAATGATTAATGATGTTGAGCATTCTTTCATGTGTTTGTTGGCAATCTGTATATCTTCTTTGGAGAAATGTCTATTTAGGTCTTCTGCCCATTTTTTGATTGGGTTGTTTGTTTTTTTGATATTGAGCTGCAAGGGCTGCTTGTAAATTTTGGAGATTAATCCTTTGTCCATTACTTCATAGCAAATATTTTCCCCCATTCTGAGGGTTGTCTTTTCGTCTTGTTTATGGTTTCCTCTGCTGTGCAAAAGCTTTTAAGTTTCATTAGGTCACATTTGTTTATTTTTGTTTTTTTTTTCCATTTCTCTAGGAGGTGGGTCAAAAAGGATGAATGGATAAAGAAGATGTGGCACATATATACAATGGAATATTACTCAGCCATAAAAAATGAAATTGAATTATTTGTAGTGGGGTGGATGGACCTAGAGTCTGTCATACAGAGTGAAGTAAGTCAGAAAGAGAAAAACAAATACCGTATGCTATCACATATATATGGAATCTAAAAAAAAAAAAATGGTAATGAAGAACCTAGGGGCAAGATAAGAATAAAGACACAGACCTACTAGAGAATGGACTTGAGGATGCAGGGAGGGGGAAGGGTCAGCTGGGACAGAGTAAGAGAGTGGCATGGACATATATACACTACCAAACGTAAAATAGATAGCTAGTGGAAAGCAGCCGCATAGCACAGGGAGATCAGCTCACTGGTTTGTGACCAACTAGAGGAGTGGGATAGGGTGGGTGGGAGGCAGAGAGACACAAGAGGGAACAGACATGGGGACATATGTATATGTATAACTGATTCACTTTGTTATAAAGCAGAAACTAACACACCATTGTAAAGCAATTATACTCCAATAAAGATGTTAAAAAAAAGATGTTAAAAAAACAAAAAGGAAAGGAAGAACACAAATAACAAATGTTGGCGAGGATGTGAAGAAAAGGGAACCTTTGTACACTGTTAGTGGGAATGTAAATTGGTGCAACCACTATGGAAAACAGTATGGGGGTTCCTCAAAAAACTAAAAATAGGACTGCCATATGACCCAGCAATTCCACTCCTGGGTATAATATATCTGAAGAAAACAAAAACACTAATACATGCACTCCAATGTTCATAGCAGCACTATTTACAGTTGCTAAGATATGGAAGCAACCTAAGTGTCCATCAATGGGTGAATGGATAAAGAAGATGTGGCACATATATACAATGGGCTATTACTCAGCCATAAAAAGAATGGAATTCTGCCATTTACAACAATGTGGTTGGACCTAGAGAGTGTTGTGCTTAGTGAAATAAGTCAGACAGAGAAAGACAAATACTCTGTTATCACTTATATGTGGAATCTAAAAGATAAAACAAATGAATGTATATAGCAAAACAGAGTCACAAGACATAGAGAACAAACTAGTGGTTCACAGTGGGGAAAGGGAAGGGGGAGGGACAATATAGGGGTAGGAGATTAAGAGACAAACTATTTTGTATAAAATAAGTAAGCAGCAAGGGTATATTGTACAGCACAGGGTAATATAACCTTTATTTTGTAACAACTTTAAATGGAATATAATCTATAAAAATATTGTACACCTGAAACTAAAATAATACTGTAAATCAAGTATGCTTCAATTAAAAAAAGAAAACTCCCCAGGGAGAGACCTTGGGGCAAAAAAAGAATAAGGGATTATAATAGCCAGGTCTAACTTGGGAAATGATTATAAAAATGTTTGAGAACTTTGTTGAGAACTTCAATGTGTTGTCAAAAACAGATGTCAATCTTTCAGACTATCCACTCATCAGATCCTGAAGTAGGCCCACCAAACTCAGAAGGCCTTTCTTCTTTAGTAGAAGGGTGTATGTTCTTTGAGAAAAACCTGTACTCATTCACTCATTCATACCTATATTCACTGAATGAATATTTATTAACTACCTGATATGTGTCAGTTCTCAGTGTGGAGGACATAGAAGAGAACAATACTGATAGTGTCCCTGTCCTCGTGGAGCTTACAGTCAAGTAGGGGAGACAGATAGTGTGTAGACATCCTCAAAATATGAATAAATATTTCAAATTGTAATGGAGTGCTAAGAAGAAAAATTATGGGCCTCCGGGAGTGTAATTCAGGGAGAGATTAAAGTGTGATGGAAGAGCCAATTTAGTCAGATGGGTCCAGGAAGGTTCATGCAAGGAAGCGACATTCAAGTTGAGACATAAAGGTTAAGCAGGAGGGCTTCCCTGGTGGCGCAGTGGTTGAGAGTCCTCCTGCCGATGCAGGGGACATGGGTTCGTGCCCCGGTCCATGAGGCTGGGCCCGTGAGCCATGGCCGCTGAGCCTGCGCGCCCGGAGCCTGTGCTCCGCAACGGGAGAGGCCACAACAGTGAGAGGCCCACATACCGCAAAAAAAAAAAAAAAAAAAAAAAAGGTTAAGTAGGAGCTCACCAGGTAAAAATTTGCGGAAAGAATGTTCCAGGAAGAAGATTCATCAATATAAAGAGTTTGAGGCCAAAACAAAACAAAAACCACCCGGGTGTCCTCAAGGAATGAAAGAAGGCAAGTTCGGCATGAGCATAGAACATAAAATGAGGCTGGAGAATTCAGCAGCGGCCAAACCATGCAGTCGCCATTTAGACTATATCAATTATTTTGTATTTGGGAAAGGAAGGTATCAAGAATAGTTGAATTCTGGTATGCTTCACTGGAGGAATGGTGGTCTTTTTACTGAGTTGCAGAGCACTGGAAAATGAGCAAGTTTGAATAAGAGGGAAGATAATGAGTTTGATTTTGGATATTAATGATTTTGGGTGCATGTTAAGTAAGTGATTGAATAAACTATTTTGAAGTTTAGAAGAGAAATCTAGAAATACTGGGAGTTGTTGGCATATATGTTATTATTGAAGACATGGGGCTGGTTGAGCTCATCTGGAGGAGAAAATACAGAGTGAGAAAAGGAGAGGGTCTAGGGTGAAACTTAGATGATTCCAACATTTTAAGATTAAGTAGAAGTTAAGAGGTCTGAAGAGGCAGGAAGAGAGCCAGGAAAAGGCTGAACCCAGAAGCTAAAGAAAGATAATATTTCAAGAAGGAAATAATGAACTGTATTGAATTATGCACAGAAGTAAAGAATATGAGAACAAACAAGTGATCATCAGATTTAGCATCAACGTCATTGACAACTTTAGTCAGAGCTGTGTTTGGTGAAGTAATGGTAGCACTAATCTGATTGTATTGGGTTGGGGAGTGAACAGGAGGTGAGACAATAAAAATGTGAGACTAGAAATTCTTTTCAGAAGTGTGGTTGTAAAGGAGAAAAAAAAAAGAAAGTGATAGCTAGAGGAATGTGTGGGATCCAGGAAGTTTTTTTAATGGGAGAAACTCATAAGTGCTGATGGGAAAGTATCATGTGCAAACTCTATTTTTCAGGCTCCAAGGACCATAAATTAGTCAAGGTCCGACCATAGATAGAATGCTTGGGCCCACTGCCAACAAAAGCAGATTCCCTTGGGGTGTCCTGAGCAGACACAACTGCACTGCTCTCAGCTGCTTTTAAATAAGCTATACTTTAATTTTTCTGATGACACCTATAAAGGAAGAGGGGGTTTCCTGTAACTTTTATAGGCTAAGGACCTATTTTTCACTTGGATGATATCTTGAAGCTGTCTTTCTCCACTACCTTCAAGACAAAGTCCCAGACTCCTCAGAATGACAAGCAAGGCCCTTTCTGATCTGACTTGTAACTATTTCTCAGGTCTCGTCTATATTCACATGCACATTTGCATCCTACACTTCATTTAAGCTCAAGAACTTACAGTTCTTGGAATCAGGCAAGCTCTCCCTTAATCCCCCCATCTTTTCTCATGCTGTTCCCCTTGCCTATAATGCCTTCAGCTGAGGTGCTTAACAAAAACTGTTAAATAAATGATTAAGTGAATGAGTGAATGGATGTTTATCTGTTTCCTTGGCCATTTTTGAGAGCGGCTACATGGCTGTGCATGATCATGAGTGGGGTATTTATTTGGGGAAGTTGGAGGATATTTACATGGTAGGATTTCAGGGAATCATTGAGATCCTCACTGCATTAAACCATCATTCCTGTTAGCTTATCACTGGACCTTATCCCATGAGCTTTATTTCCCTGAACAAAGGCTTAGTGTTACTGGAAGTCTCTGATGGAGGGAGGAGTGCTAAAAAAGAAAGAGGGGGCCAGACAGAGAAATTGGAAGTGGGAGGCAGCTGATGGGAAAAGCTAACAGTACCACTTTGCCCAGAACAGATGATGTTGTGATGACACTGGAGCAGAAACAAGCCAATCTGAAATATAACAAAGTGCAAAGGGAAAAAATTGATGACTTAGAGCCTAAAATATACTGTGGGCAGTTTTAATCATCCTGTTGTCGACCTAAAAGGCAGATTAAAATCACGTATACTCCTAATCCCAGATACCTAAGGTAGAGAACTAAGTGGAAGGCAGCAGGGATTTGGGCCATTTCCAGAGATAGATCATTTTCAGTAGAGCCCTTTGGGCTTGAGAAGGAACAGCATGGAGCATGGGTGGGTTAGGATCCCCTAGCAAAGCCAAGTCCATTAGACAAACAGCTCTAAAAAACCACAGGCTTTTCATAGTCCCTGTGGAGGGACAGGAGAGGCCTGGATTGCAGATATCAAAAACCTGGTGAAAGACCAAGATATGTCCTCTTCTGGCCACTTTCAGGCCTACCCAAAAGAAGATCAAACTCATCTAGTCTGCTAGGCCTTTCTGGGATGGCTAGGGTTGATGTTTATGGGAGTCCAGTATCCCAGGTCAAAAGATTTCTACCCTTTTCCAAGAGCCTGGACTGGAATAGTAGGTGAGAAATGAGAGAATCAAATCAAGCTCCACTGTACTTTCCCTCTATACTCTGCTCCCTGTCAACTACTAAGCATAACTTCCTTCCATTGGTGAATTTTATTAGTTCATTGAAGAAACAGGAAATTGGAGAATTGAATAGGAGATAACACTTGGGAAAACATAGGATAAAATGAGCATTCTGGGCCTGGTTAAATAAAGGTCCCATAGAAGTTGTCCCATAGAGGGGTAGTGGAAAGAATACAGACCTTGGACTCATTTTGTTCAAATTCCCCCTTGCCAACTTATTAGGTACATAATCCTAGAAAAGCCCCTCATTGAGCCTCAGTTTCTCACCTGTAAAATGAAACTAATAGTACCAACTTTGCCCATATGAAGGTTGAATGCCTGGCACCTAGGTTGTAGTCAATCAATGTTAGTTAATTTTCCCCTATTTGTGGAAAATCGTGGAGTGGTAGGTGAATCTGGTCCTGAGAGACAAGAATTTTGAAATCCTGAGTTCTGGGTTGAGCAGAAAGGACTTGGCTAGGCGCTCAGGTCTTATAGATTTGGTATGTAGAGAGGAAGGTCATTGGATGGATGAAGTACAACTCTAGATGGGAACTATTGTCTGGGTACTTTCTATATGGGTAAGCTGAGTTTGGGGGGTAATATGTAAGTGGATGATGTAATAAGGCCTGTGATACCATAAAATCTGGGCTTCTCATCCTGTCTGGCTCAGCTTTGCACTTGTTGTGTTATCTTGCATAAGCCGCTATGTTTTCCCAGTTCTAATCACTTTCTCTCCCCTCTTGCCCTCACTCCCACAGTCAAATCAAGATATTATACACAGTAATTATTATTTACAAACTATGAAGCTCTGAATTCTCTGTGGAGAAGGATAAAGGAGAAAGGAAGGTAAAAACTGAGAGAGAACAGAAAAAGAGAGAGAGAGGCAGGGTGTCATCAGTGGGAGAAGGACGTTTAGAGAGGTGCTCTGGAAAGATGTTTTGCATAAGAAGGAATATGGTTTGGCATTTAACATATGGAATTTGAGACCAGAAGTCGTAACTATCTCTTCATCAAGAGTGGAATTTGATTGATTTGCCCAATTGGAGGGCCTTGCTTTGAGCCATGTAAGATAGAGTTTGAGAACATGAATTTATATTGTATGACATGTACATTTTTACAGGATTGGTAAGGGTTTATGGTGTGAGTAGAGGTGGGGAGGACTGGAAAATAATATTTGCCATGCAATCAATTGGGTGAATTTTAAAAATTGCTCAGTCACTTATGTAAGGAACTCTACAAGTAGCTATATTAAACAAGCTTGTCTCTCAATGTTTCTACTCCTTAGAGATATATTTCTGTCTCTTTCCCTCC
>NW_006777287.1:3381773-3398318 GCF_000442215.2 Lipotes vexillifer | reverse complement strand
TCTTTCCCTCCTTTTGCCATCAAACTTCTGGCTTCATAATACATAATTGTATACTGACTTCTGGTCCTGCTATTCAACCAATACTATTATCTCAGATGTTTCAACAATCTTCACATAGTGTAAATCTCTGTCCTCCTTTTTTGTGATCCTCTAATGCTTCTGATTTCTTCATCTTTGAAATTATTTTTTCTTCCCCCTAGGATTCCATGAGCCAGCACACATCAGGTTCTCTTATTACCTTTCTGACAGCTCTTTCTTTGCCTCTCAAGGCTCCATTTTTCCTCTGGCCCACTCAGAGTAGATTTTCCTCATGATTCTCTTCTCAACTCTCTTCTCTTTCTGCAGATTCTTTCTTTGCCATCACATTCCCACAACATCAGCTATCCTCTCTGAGTGATTTTGGTCTCCTTATTTCAATCTCAAGCTCCAGTTAGTATTTCTAATTGCCAGCTGAGCACCTCTGCCTGAATTTCCTGCTGTCATATGCTACTCTTGTCCTAACAACACATATCTACTTTCTCAAGCCAGTTCTCCATCATGTATTCCCTTCTCTTATTGCACTACCACTTTCTCCGTCAAAAAAACCCCAGTCATCCTTGAATCATTTCTCTCCTTCAGCCTTCATATTTGGTCCCCACATCCTATTGATTCTACCCCTCAAAAGTATCTTCTCCCCCAAGAAATTACAATAACTTCTTTATACATTTCATTACTGTTACAACAACTCATTTCTTCAACAAACATATATTGAGTCAATTACAGGGTGCTGGGCATTGAGTATACCACTGTGTATCTGATATCAATGAACATGCAGTCCAGTAGGGAAGGCAGACAACTAAAAAGGAAATAAACATACAGAGATAAGTGTCAGGATAGATGTAAATATAGGAAACTGTGGGACACAGAAGGACAGTTCCTAAACCATATTGCAGGGTTAAGGAAAGCTTCACAGAGAAGTGTAAGAGTTTATCTGGCACAGGAGGATTAATGGAACATTCTAAGCAGAGGGGTAAGCACGAGCAAAAGCATGGGAAAGAGAGCACACTTTTGGGAAATATAACTTATTAGAGATGACTAGAGTGCAGGAAGAGAAGTGGGGCAGGACACTAGACTGATTGGCAGGGGTCAGATCATGAAAGGTCTAATATCCCTGCTGAGGAGTTTAGAGAGTTTGGGAAACTCAAAATATTTTAATCAAGAGAAGAACAATATCTGTTTTGTACTTGAAGTTTGTCCTGGCGGTAGTGTGGAGCCTGAATTGGATGAAGGCAATTCCAATGGAAATCCTAATAATAATTAGAATCCATAAAAATACAATTGGAAAAGTAAAAGGCAAAATAATTAAGAAAGTTGTACGAAGGGCCAAGTAATAAGCATCAAGGAGGGTGGGCACTAGTAAAATATTCCCATGGTTAAACCCACTGTGATGGCTAATTTTGTGTTAACTTGATTGAGCCAAGGGGTACCCAGACATTTGGTCAAACATTATTCTAGGTGTGTTTGTGAGGGTATTTCTGGATAAGATTAACATTTGACTTGGTAGACTGAGTAAAGCAGATTGTTTTCCCTAATATGGGTTGGACCCGTCCAATCTGTTGAAGGCCTGAATAGAACAAAAACTTTGACTATTCTGTGAATAAGAGGGAACTCTTCATGCCTGAGTGCTTGAGCTAGGACATAGGTCTTTTCCTGCCTTTGGACTGTAATTGAAAACTCAGTTCTTTTGGTGTCTTGAGCCTGCTGGCTCTCAAACTGGAACTTATACCATTGGCTCTCCTGGTTCTCAGGCCTTTGGACCCGGACTGGAACTACACCATCAGCTCTCCTGGGTCTCCAGCTTGCCTACTGCAGACCTTGGGATATCTCAGCCTCCACAAACATGGGAGCCAATTCCTTATAATAAATTATATATAAATATAAATATCCTGTTAGTTCTGTTTCTCTGGAGAATGCTGATTAATACAGATTTTGGTAAATAGAAGTAGGGTGCTGATATAACAAGTACCTAAGAATGTGGAAGTGGCTTCAAAGTTGGGTAATGGGTAGAGGCTGGAAGAGCTTTGAGGTACATACTAGAAATATGGTGATTCTGGTGAGATCTCAGACAGAAATGAAGAATAAGTTATTGGAAACTGGAGGAAAGGCGATCTTGTTATAATGTGGCAGTGAACTTGGCTGAATTGTGTTCTAGTGTTTTGTGGAAGGTAGAAGTTGAGAGTGATGAAATTGAATATTTAGCAGAGGAGATATCTAAGCAAAGTATTGAAGATGCATCTTGGGTCCTCCCTACTTTTTATAGTAAAATGTGAGAGAAGAGAGATGAATTTAAGAAGGAATTGTTAGGTAAAAAGGAAGCAGAACTTGGAGATTTTGAAAAGTCTTAGTCTAGCCATATTGCAAAAAAATGAGAAAGCTTGTTCTGAAGAGAACATAAAGGGTGTGGCTGAACAATCATTTGATAAGGAGATCATGGACGCAACTCATAAATTTGATCAGCCATCTCAGCAGAAGCTAGGAATAGAGATGGGATTACACCAACAGAAACACTGCCAGTTGGGCCTAAAGAGGACAGAAAAAATGAAATGAAGAAAGGCTGTCAGACTTCCTAGGTCTCACAGGACCAGCCCATAGGACCCTTTGGCTGCAAACATGCACTATTCTTCAAAAAAAGGGGAAAATGGCCCTGAAGGTGATTCAGAGACCATCAGGGCTTCCTCCTTGGTTTCAGAGTATCATTGTCCCCTCAGTGTCAGCAAGCCAGATGGCCCTCAACTAGAGCTGTGGGGAAAGGGCTGCCTGGAGCCTTTTGTGTGGGACTGCCACCTCTGTGGGTCCAGAAGGCAGGATATCAAGACAAAGAGGATTATTTTTGAAACTTAACATTTAATGGAATTTGCCTTGCTAGGTATGGACTTGCTTGAAACCCTTCACTCCTTCCTTCTTTCCTATTTCTATCTTTTGGAGTGGGATTTTCTATCCTATGCCTGTTCCATCACTGTATTTGGGAAGCATGTAACTTGCCTGGTTTCACAGGTTCACAGCGGGAGAGGAATTTTGCCTCAGGATCAATTGTACCTCAAGTCTCACCCATATCTTATTTAGATGATATTTAGATGAGACTTTGGACTTTAGACATTAGAGTGATGCTGGAATGTATTAAATCTTTGGGGGCTATTGGGGTGGAATGAATGTATTGTGCATGCAATAAGGACAGAAATTTGGCGGGGGCAAGGGACAGAATGCCATGAACTGATTTGTGTCCCCCTAGATTCATATATGGAAGCCCTAATCCCCTGTGTGACTGTATTGGAGATAGAATCTTTAAGGAGATGATTAAGGCAACATGAGGTCGTAAGTGTGAGGCCCTGATCTGATAGAATTGGTATCCTTAGAAAAGAGGCTGAATCACCAGAGATTTCTCTCTCCACTATGCAAGGACACTGCGAGAAGGCTGCTGTCTGCAGCTCAGGAAGAGAGCTCTCACCAGAAACTGAACTCTGCCAGAACCTTGATCTTTGACTTTTCTGTCTCCAGAACCATAAGAAAATATATTGCTGTTGTTTAAGCCACCCTATTTATGGTATTTTGTTATCGCAGAGTGAGCAGACTAAGACACCCACAGACTCTGCTGCATTGCTTGAGTTCAAGTCCCAGCTTCATCATTTACTGACTGAATGAACTTGGAGAACTGACTTGGCTTTCCTGTGTTTTAGTTTCTTTATCTCTAACACATAGTTTCATGTTTCTGTACAGTTTTCATAACTATCATTTAAAATTTGAATAGCCTTTACTGTGTTGTTGAGTTTTAGGTGTTTTCTGTATACTTACTATTATAAAAAATATTCATACATTTAGCTTTTTTGTTTTCTATTGAGTTTTCCCCATAGGATTGACTCTCAGGAGTAAAATTACTAGGTCAAAAAATATTTTTATTGCTGCAGATGCATATTGCCAAATTGCTTTCCAAAAGGACCAAACCATTATGGACCGATTTAATAGATATAAAAAACTTCCTATTTATTATTTCACTTCACATTTCCTTTGTTATTAGTGACCTTGAACTTGCCCCCAAATGTTTGTTTACTCTTTATATTTCTTATTTTGTGAATTATCTTCATGTTTTTTGTCTATTTATCTAGTACATTCTCAATACCCCTATACATGTAGGTATTAATCTTTTTCTATCATATTTTATGTATATATTTCCTTAACTATTTTTCCTTACTTTTTAGTTTTGTTCCATTTCTCTAAACAGAAGATTTAAAATATATAGTAAATTCTACTGAGCTCTAACTTTATAATTTTTAAAAACAGAATTAAAACGTTAAAATAATTCCAAAGGACATCCAAAAATTATTCCAATCCTCCATTTTCAAAGTTTCTTATGATTGAGTTTTAAAATGTATTCTTTAATCTACCTTGAATTTACCTTTGTGTACATCATAAGGCTTAAATCAAAATTTTCTTTTCCTGATTGTTAAATAATAAATCAATATAATATCAATAATATTGATATCAATATTTAATATCAATATTTAATATCAATATCTAATATCAATAATTAAATATCCTTTCCACACCCCCATTGATATATATTTTTTACTTCAATGTATAGGCAATTATGTTAATAATAATTAATATAATAATAATTATATATATTTGTTCTGGTGATCTGTATTTGGCTAAGAACCATTATATTTGCACTATGGTTACTTTATTTTTTCATTCCAATATTATTTATTTAATTTTGATAGTTCTCATATGGTTATTGTTTTTTTAACATCTTTATTGGAGTATAATTGATTTACAATGGTGTGTTAGTTTCTGCTGTATAACAAAGTGAATCAGCTATACATATTTCCCCATATCTCCTCCATCTTGCATCTCACTCCCACCCTCCCTGTCTCACCCCTCTATGTGGACACAAAGCACTGAGCTGCTCTCTCTGTGCTATGCGGCTGCTTCCCACTAGCTATCTATTTTACATTTAGTAGTGTATATATATTTTTGCCACTCTCTCACTTCGTCCCCGCTTAACCTTCCCCTTCCTCACATCCTCAAGTCCATCCTCTATGTCTGCATCTTTACTCCTGTTCTTCCACTAGGTTCTTCAGAACCTTTTTTTGTTTTTAGATTCTATATATATGTGTTAGCATATGGTATTTGTTTTCCTCTTTCTGACTTAATTCACTCAGTATGACAGACTCTAGGTCCATCCACCTCACTACAAATAACTCAATTTCGTTTCTTTTTGTGGCTGAGTAATAATCCATTCTATATATGTGCCAAATTTTCTTTATCCATTCATCTGTTGATGGACACTAAGGTTCTTCCATGTCCTGGATATTGTAAATAGAGCTTCAATGAACATTGTTGTACATGACTCTTTTTGAATTCTGGTTTTCTCAGGGTATATGCCCGGTAGTGGGATTGGTGGGCCGTGTGGTAGTTCTATTTTTAGTTTTTTCAGGAACCTCCATACTGTTCTCCATACTGTTCTCCACAGTGGTTGTATCAGTTTACATTCCCACCAACAGTGCAAGAGGGATCCCTTTCCTCCACACACTCTCCATCATTTATTGTTTGTAGATATTTTGCTGATGGCCATTCTGACCGGTGTGAGGTGATACCTCA
The DNA here is from genome assembly GCF_000442215.2 of Lipotes vexillifer. Lineage (NCBI taxonomy): Eukaryota > Metazoa > Chordata > Mammalia > Artiodactyla > Lipotidae > Lipotes > Lipotes vexillifer. The sequence goes on along the minus strand of NW_006777287.1, from coordinate 3,392,684 downwards.
TTGTAGTTTTGATTTGCATTTCTCTAATGTTTAGTGATGTTGAGCATCCTTTCATGTGTTTGTTGACAGTCTGTATGTCTTCTTTGGAGAAATGTCTATTTAGGTCTTCTGCCCATTTTTGGATTGGGTTGTTTGTTATTTTGATATTGAGCTGCCTGAGATGCTTGTAAATTTTGGAGATTAATCCTTTGTCAATTTCTTCGTAGACAACTATTTTCTCCCATTCTGAGGGTTGTCTTTTCGTCTTGTTCATGGTTTCCTTTGCTGTGCAAAAGCTTTTAAGTTTCATTAGGTCCCATTTGTTTATTTTTGTTTTTATTTCCATTTCTCTAGGAGGTGAGTCAAAAAGGATCTTGCTGTGATTTATGTCATAGAGTGTTCTTCCTATATTTTCCTCTAAGAGTTTTATAGTGTCCAGTCTTACATTTAGGTCTCCAACCGATTTTGAGTTTATTTTTGTATATGGTGTTAGGGAGTGTTCTAATTTCATTCTTTTACATGTAGATGTCCAGTTTTCCCAGCACCACTTATTGCAGAGACTGTCTTTTTTCCATTGCATATCCTTGCCTCGTTTTTCATAGATTAGCTGACCATAGGTGCATGGGTTTATGTCTGGGCTTTCTATTCTGTTCCACTGATCTATATTTCTGTTTTTGCACCAGTGCCATATTGTCTTGATTACTGTAGTTTGTAGTATAGTCTGAAGCCAGGGAGTCTGATTCCTCCATCTCCATTTTTCTTCCTCAAGATTGCTTGGGCTATTTGGGGTCTTTCATGTTTCCATACAAATTGTGAAATTTCTTGTTCCAGTTCTATGAAAAATGCCATTGGTAGTTTGATAGGGATTCCATTAAATCTGTAGATTGCTTTGCGTAACAGAGTCATTTTCACAATGTTGATTCTTCCAATCCAAGAACATGGTATATCACTTCATCTGTTTGTATCATCTTTAATTTCTTTCATCAGTTTCTTACAGTTTTCTGCATATAGGCCTTTTGTCTCCTTAGGTAGTTTATTCCTAGGTATTTTATTATTTTTGTTGGAGTGGTAAATGGGAGTGTTTCCTTAATTTCTCCTTCAGAGTTTTCATCCTTAGTGTGTAGGAATGCAAGAGATTTCTGTGCATTAATTTTGTATCCTGCTACTTTACCAAATTCATTGATTAGGTCTAGTAGTTTTCTGGTAGAGTCCTTAGGATTCTCTATGTATAGTATCATATCATCTGCAAACTGACAGCTTTACTTCTTCTTTTCCAATTTGGATTTTTTAAATTTCTTTTTATTCTCTGATTGCTGTGACTAAAACTTCCAAAACTTTGTTGAATAGTAGTGGTGAGAGTGGGCAACCTTGTCTTGTTCCTGATCTTAGTGGAAATGGTTTCAGTTTTTCACCATTGAGAACGATGTTGGCTGTGGGTTTCTCATATATGGTCTTTGTTATGTTGAGGTAAGTTCCCTCTATGCCTAGTTTCTGAAGAGTTTTTTTCATAAATGGGTGTTGAATTTTGTCAGAAGCTCGTTCTGCATCTATTAAGATGATCATATGGTTTTTATCCTTCAATTTGTTAATATAGTGTATCACATTGATTGATTTGTATATATTGAAGAATTCCTGCATTCCTGGAATAAACCCCACTTGATCATGGTGTATGATCCTTTTAATGTGCTGTTGGATTCTGTTTGCTAGTATTTTGTTTAGGATTTTTGCATCTATGTTCATCAGAGATATTGGCCGGTAGTTTTCTTTCTTTGTGACATCTTTGTCTGGTTTTGGTATCAGGGTGATGGTGGCCTCATAGAATGAGTTTGAGAGTGTTCCTCTCTCTGCTATATTTTGGAAGAATTTGAGAAGTATAGGTGTTAGCTCTTATCTAAATGTTTGATATAATTCGCCTGTGAAGCCATCTGGTCCTGGGCTTTTGTTTGATGGAAAATTTTTAATCACAGTCTCAATTTCAGTGCTTGTGATTGGTCTGTTTATATTTTCTTTTTCAGTCTCTGAAGGTTGTGCATTGCTAAGAATTTGTCCATTTCTTCCATGTTGTCCATTTATTTGGCATATAGTTGCTTGTAGTAATCTCTCATGATCCTTTGAATTTCTGCAGTGTCAGTTGTTACTTCTCCTTTTTCATTTCTAATTCTATTGATTTGAGTCTTCACCCTTTTTTCCTTGATGAGTCTGGCTAATGCTTTATCAATTTTGTTTATCTTCTCAAAGAACCACCTTTTAGTTTTATTGATCTTTGCTATCATTTCCACGATTTGTTTTTTTATTTTTTTCTGACCTGATCTTTATGATTTCGTTTCTTCTGCTAACTTTGGTTTTTTTTTGGTTCTTCTTTCTAGTTGCTTTAGGTGTAAGGTTAGGTTGTTTATTTGAAATGGTTCTTGTTTCTTGAGGTAGGATTTTATTGCTATAAACGTCCTTCTTAGAACTGCTTTTGCTGCATCCCATAGGTTTTGGGTTGTCGTGTTTTCACTGTCATTTGTTTCTAGGTATTTTTTGATTTCTTCTTTGATTTATTCAGTGAGCTCTTGGTTATTTAGTAGTGTATTGTTTAGCCTCTATGTGTTTGTACTTTTTACAGAATTTTTCCTGTAATTGATATCTAGTCTGATAGCCTTGTGGTCGGAAAAGCTACTTGATACAATTACAATTTTCTTAAATTTACCAAGGCTTGATTTGTGACCCAAGATATGATCTATCCTGGAGAATGCTCCAAGAGCACTTGAGAAGAAAATGTATTCTGCTGTTTTTGGATGGAATGTCCTATAAATATCAATTAAATCCATCTTGTTTAATGTGTCATTTAAAGCTTGTGTTTCCTTATTTATTTTCATTTTGGATGATCTGTCCATTGGTGAAAGTGGGGTGTTAAAGTCTCTTACTATGATTGTGTTACTGTCGATTCCCCCTTTGATGGCTGTTAGCATTTGCCTTATGTATTGAGGTGCTCCTATGTTGGGTGCATAAATATTTTCAATTGTTATATCTTCTTCAATTGATCCCTTGTTAATTATGTAGTGTCCTTCTTTGTGTCCTGTAAGAGTCTTTATTTTAAAGTCTATTTTGTCTGATGTTAGTATGGCTACTCCATATTTCTTTTGATTTCCATTTTCATGGAATATACTTTTCCATCCCCTCACTTTCAGTCTGTATGTGTCCCTAGGTCTGAAGTGGGTCTCGTGTAGACAGCATATATACAGGTCTTGTTTTGTATCCATTCAGCCAGTCTATGTCTTTTGGTGGGAACATTTAATCCATTTACATTTAAGGTAGTTATTGATATGTATGTTCCTATCACCATTTTCTTAATTGTTTTCCATTTGTTTTTCTATGTCTTTTCCTTCTCTTGTGTTTCTTGCCTAGAGAAGTTCCTTTAGCATTTGTTGTAGAGCTGGTTTGGTGGTGCTGAATTCTCTTAGCTTTTGCTTTTCAGTAAAAGTTTTATTTTCTCCATCGAATCTGAATGAGATCCTTGCTGGGTAAAGTAATCTTGGTTGTAGGTTTTTCCCTTTCATCACTTTAAATATGTCCTTCCAGTCCCTTCTGGCTTGCAGAGTTTCTGCTGAAAGATCAGCTGTTAACTTTATGGGGGTTCCCTTGTATGTTATTTGTTGCTTTTCCCTTCCTGCTTTTAATATTTTTTTCTTTGCGTTTAATTTTTGATAGTTTGATTAATATGTGTCTTGGCGTGTTTCTCCTTGGATGTATCCTGTATGCGACTCTCTGCGCTTCCTGGATTTGATTATTTTCTTTCCCATATTAGGGAGGTTTTCAACTATTATCTCTTCAAATATTTTCTCAGTACCTTTTTTTTCTCTTCTTCTTCTGAGATCCCTATAATTTGGATATTAGAGTGTTTAATGTTGTCCCAGAGGTGTCTGAGATTGTCCTCAATTCTTTTCATTCATTTTTCTTTATTCTGCTCTGTGGTAGTTATTTCCACTATTTTATCTTCCCAGTCAGTTTTCTGTTCTTCTGTCTCAGTTATTCTGCCATTGATTCCTTCTAGCAAATTTTTTATTTCATTTATTGTGTTGTTCATCATTGTTTGTTTGTTCTTTATTTCTTCTAGGTCCTTGTTAAACGTCTCTTGTATTTTCTCCATTCTATTTCCAAGATTTTGGATCATCTTTACTATCATTATTCTGAATTCTTTTTCAGGTAGACTGCCTATTTCCTCTTTATTTGTTAGGTCTGGTGGGTTTTTGCCTTGCTCCTTCATCTGCTGTGTGTTTCTCTGTCTTCTCATTTTGCTTAACTTACTGTGTTTGGGGTCTCCTTTTCACAGGCTGAAGGTTCCTAGTTGCCATTGGTTTTGGTGTCTCTCCCCAGTGGCTAAGGTTGGTTCAGTGGGTTGTGTTGGCTTCCTGGTGGAGGGGACTGGTGCCTGTGTTCTGGTGGATGAGGCTGGACCTTGTCTTTCTGGTGGGAAGGTCCATGTCTGTTGGTGTGTTTTGGGGTGTCTGTGGCCTTATTATGATTTTAGGCAGCCTCTCTGCTAATGGGTGGGGTTGTGTTCCTGTCTTGCTAGTTATGTGGCATAGGGTGTCCAGCAGTGTAGCTTGCTGGTCTTTGAGTGGAGCTGGGTCTTAGCGTTGAGGTGGAGATCTCTGGGAGAGCTTTTGCTGTTTGATATTATGTGGGACCAGGAGGTCTCTGGTGGACCAATGTCCTAAACTTGGTTCTCCCACCTCAGAGGCTCAAGCCTGCCACCTAGCCAGAGCACCAAGACTCTGTCAGCCACACAGTTCAGAAGAAAAGGGAGAAAAAAGAAAGAAAGAAAAAATAAATAATTAAAATAAAGTTATTAAAATGGAAAAAAATATTAAAAATTAAAAAGTAATTTGAAAAAGAAAGAGAGAAAGAAAGAAGAGAGCAACCAAACCAAAAAACAAATCCACCAATGATAACAAGTGCTAAAAACTATACTAAAAAAGAAAAAAAAAAAAAAACGGACAGTCAGAACCCCAGGACAAATGACAGAATCAAAGCTATACAGACAAAATCACACAAAGAAGCATACACATACACACTCACAAAAAGAGAAAAAGGAAAAAAAGTATATATTTATATATATAAAAGGAAGAGAGCAACCAAATCAATAAACTAATCTACCAATGATAATAAGCTCTAAATACTAAACTAAAATAAACCTAAAACCAGAAAGAAATTAGATACAGAAAGCAAACCCCAAGTCTACAGTTGCTCCCAAAGTCAACTGCCTCAATATTGGGATGATGCATTTTGTATTCAGGTATTCCAGAGATGCAGGGTACAACAAGTTGATTGTGGAGATTTAATCTGCTGCTCCTGAGGCTGCTGGGAGAAATTTCCTTTTCTCTTCTTTGTTCACACAGCTCCTGGGCTTCAGCTTTGGATTTGGTCCCTCCTCTGCATGTAGGTCTGTTCCCCACCCAGAAAGGACGGGGTTAAAGGAGCGGCTGATTATGGGGCTCTGGCTCACTCAGGCCAGGGGGAGGGAGGGGTACAGAATGTGGGGTGAGCCTGTGGTGACAGAGGCCAGCATGATGTTGTAACAGCCTGAGGCGTGCCATGTGTTTTCCTGGGGAAGTTGTCCCTGGATCATGGGACCCTGGCAGTGGCAGGCTGCACAAGCTCCTGGGTGTGGATAGTGACATGTGCTCGCACACAGGCTTCTTGGTGGCTGCAGCAGCAGCTTTAATGTCTCATGCCCGTCTCTGGTGTCTGTGCTGATAGCCATGGCTCATGCCTGTCTCTGGAGCTCATTTAGGCAGTGTTCTGAATCCCCTCTCTTCATACACCCTGAAACAATGGTCTCTTACTTCTAGGCAGTTCCAGACTTTTTCCCGGATTCCCTCCCAGCTAGCTGTTGCGCACTAGCCCCCTTCAGGCTGTGTTCACCCAGCCAACCCCAGTCCTCTTCCTGGAATCTGACCTCCGAAGCCAGAGCCTCAGTTCCCAGCCCCCAGCCACCCCAGCGGGTGAGCAGAGAAGCCTCTCAGGCTGGTGAGTGTTGGTCGGCACCGATCCTCTGTGCGGGATCTCTCCCCTTTGCCCTCTGCACCCCTGTTGCTGCGCTCTCCTCTGTGGCTCTGATGTTCCCCCCCACCCACCTTCCGTCTCTGCCAGTGAAGGGGCTCCCTAGTATGTGGAAATATTTCCTCCTTCACAGCTCCCTCCCACTGGTGCAGGTCCTGTCCCTATTCTTTTGTCTCTGTGTTTTCTTTTTTCTGTAGCCCTACCCAGGTACGTGGGGAATTTCTTGCCTTTTTGGAAGTCTGAGGTCTTCTGTCAGTGTTCAGTAGGTGTTCTGTAGGAGTTGTTCCACATGTAGATGTATTTCTGATGTATTTGTGGGGAGGAAGGTGATCTCCACGTCTTGCTCCTCCGCCATCTTGAAGGCCCATTATTGTTACTTTATAAGAGGTTTTAATATCTTTTTGGGAGCCTACCTCTCCCCATTATTGCCCTGCCTTTTCCAAACCTTCTTTGATAGTAGTTCCTGTTTATTTCTCAGTTATATTTTAGAAATCATCCAGAAGAATAAAGACTGGAACATGGTCCCAGTGCTTTCTTCTATATTCTTCTTCCTCTAGGCACTCAATAAACATTTGTGGAATTAATAAAAGATAGAAGAAAGTATACAGCATGGTGTTTGCTGAAGAATGCCAAGGTAAAAACAAGTTTACACCTGCTTCCCCAAACCCCTCACACTTCCAAAAGACACTTGGACTCTAGGATGTGTATTTGAGAAACCCTACTCTGCTGTTGGAGGATTACTGTTTGCTCATGCATGCAGCAAATATTTACTGAGCACCTACTTTATCCCCAATATTGTTCTAGATACTGGGGATAGAGCAAATGAAAAAAAGAGACAAATAAAATAAACAAATGAATAAATTATATAAACCATTTATATATAGTTTATGAATATATTTATATAAGTAAATAAACACACATGTACAAAGTATGAAATAAATATATAATTCAAAAATAAATAACTATATAAAATAAATAATAAATAAAAATATAACCTAAAGTTGATATAAGTGCTCTAAAGTAAAATAAATCAGGGTGAGGACATAGGGAGTGACTGAGTTGAGGATAACATTAGAGGGGACAAAGAAGGTTTCTCAAGAGGTGCCTTTGGGCTAAGACCTAAATAAGAGGCAGGCATGGGAAGACCTGTGGGAAGAGCATTCTAGTCCGAGGGAACAGCAAGCATAAACATTCTTAGTCGGAAATAAACTTTATGCTCAAGGAAGGAAAATATAACTATTGTGGTTAGAGTCTCATAGACAAGAGAAAGACTCTCAGCAGACGTTGCTCAGGTCTGGGTTACTCTTTGGCCCATAGATTCCCTAGTCCTGAGCTTCTCTTTTGATAGCAAGCTTGCTGGGCTTGAATGAAGAAAGTCCTGGGGAAGAGTTGTTTTTTTCCCATGGTTATAAACCATTCAAGCTACTCTACATGACAAGTGTCATGGCTGGCCCTTTCAGGCTGATGTTTGCAAGTCAGCGTCTGTTGAGTTATTGGTTTGGAACTATCAGGCCTAGGATCACCAGCCTTTCCTCTGCTCCAGGAAAGGCAAAATCAAAAGTTTCTATCTGTCATCAAAAAGTCTACAAATAATAAAAGCTGATGAGGTTGTGGAGGAAAGGGAACTCTTGTACACTGCTAGTGGGAATGTAAATTGGTGCAGCCATAGTAGAAAACAGTATGGAGGTTCTCAAAAAACTAAAAATAGAACTATCATATGACCCAGCAATTCCATTCCTGGGTGTATATCCAAAAATAAAGCCCCACTAATTCGAAAAGATACATGAACCCCAAAGTTCATGGCAGCATTATTTACAATAGCCAAGATATGGAAGCAACCTAAGTATCCACCAATAGATGAAGGGATAAAGAAGATGTGATATGGCTTTTCAGGGTCTTTTGTGTTTCCATACAAATTGTGAAATTTTTTGTTCTAGTTCTGTGAAAAATGCCAGTGGTAGTTTGATAGGGATTGCATTGAATCTGTAGATTGCTTTGGGTAGTAGAGTCATTTTCACAATGTTGATTCTTCCAATCCAAGAACATGGTATATCTCTCCATCTATTTGTATCATCTTTAATTTCTTTCATCAGTGTCTTATAATTTTCTGCATACAGGTCTTTTGTCTCCTTAGGTAGGTTTATTCCTAGATATTTTATTCTTTTTGTTGCAATGGTAAATGGGAGTGTTTTCTTGATTTCACTTTCAGATTTTTCATCATTAGTGTATAGGAATGCCAGAGATTTCTGTGCATTAATTTTGTATCCTGCTACTTTACCAAATTCATTGATTAGCTCTAGTAGTTTTCTGGTAGCATCTTTAGGATTCTCTATGTATAGTATCATGTCATCTGCAAACAGTGACAGCTTTACTTCTTCTTTTCCGATTTGGATTCCTTTTATTTCCTTTTCTTCTCTGATTGCTGTGGCTAAAACTTCCAAAACTATGTTGAATAAGAGTGGTGAGAGTGGGCAACCTTGTCTTGTTCCTGATCTTAGTGGAAATGCTTTCAGTTTTTCACCATTGAGGAACATTTTGGCTGTGGGTTTGTCATATATGGCCTTTATTATGTTGAGGAAAGTTCCCTCTATGCCTACTTTCTGCAGGGTTTTTATCATAAATGGGTGTTGAATTTTGTCAAAAGCTTTCTCTGCATCTATTGAGATGATCATATGGTTTTTCTCCTTCAATTTGTTAATATGGTTTATCACACTGATTGATTTGCGTATATTGAAGAATCCTTGCATTCCTGGAATAAACCCCACTTGATCATGGTGTATGATCCTTTTAATGTGCAAGACAAATACTGTATGCAAACACATATATATGGAATTTAAGAAAAAATGTCATGAAGAACCTAGGGGTAAGACAGGAATAAAGACACAGACCTATAGAGAATGGACTTGAGGATATGGGGAGGGGGAAGGGTAAGCTGTGACAAAGCGAGAGAGGGGCATGGACATATATACACTACCAAATGTAAGGTAGATAGCTAGTGGGAAGGAGCCGCATAGCACAGGGATATCAGCTTGGTGCTTTGTGATCACCTGGAGGGGTGGGATAGGGAGGGTGGGAGGGAGGGAGACGCAAGAGGGAAGAGATATGGGAACATATGTATATGTATAACTGATTCACTTTGTTATAAAGCAGAAACTAACACACCATTGTAAAGCAATTATACTTTAATAAAGATGTAAAAAAAAAAGAAAATGTGATATATATAATGGAATCTAACTCAGTCATAAAGAAGAATGAAATTCTGCCATTTGCAACATGTGGATAGACCTAGAGAGTATTATGCTTAGTGAAATAAGTCAGAAAGAGAAAGAGACTCTGTTATCACTTATACGTGGAATCTAAAAAATAAAACAAACCGATGTATATAACAAAACAGAAGTAGACCCTTAGATACATAGAACAAACTAATGATTACCAAAATGGAGAAGGAAGGGGGGAGGGGCAAGTTAGGGATATTTGATTAAGAGGTACAGACTACTATGTATAAAACAGAGAAACAACAATGATATATGGTACAGCACAGGAAAATATAACCATTGTTTTGTAATAACTTTAAATGGAATATAATTTATAAAAATACTGAATCACTATGTTGTATACCTGGAACTAATATAATATTGTAAATCAACTATACTTCAATTAAAAAAATGAGTTGTTATTTGGGAGAAGATGGGTTCCCCCCCTCCCCAATTGTTTCTTTGAGCCTAGATGGAAAAATCAGTGAAACTAGTTTTAACTGTTTTGCTCAGAGTGACTGGTTATCGGCTATCCATAGTCTTTGAGAAATCAACTTCAGACCTCAGGGTTGGTTCTCTCCCTATGGATAAAAGGGAAGCTCCCACACAAGAGTGCTATGTAAACAAGTAAATATCTGTCTATAATGTAAAAAGACACAATGTAAGTGTCTACAAAAATCCTATTTGTAGAGTGGAAATTCCATTAGAACATTGCTCAATAGGACTTCCATTCAGATATATCACTTGGCAAGTAATAATGGATGGCATGGGCACACAGCCTAAGAGTTTATAAAGCACTTCCACTCCTATTATTTCATTAAACTTCACAACAAATCCACAAGATGGAGGGCATTCACTTCTGTGAATGAGGGCATTCAGTGGCTTAAATCAGTGAAAGCATTTTTTTTTACTCAGTATAGGGGCAGGACAGGAATAAAGACACAGACATAGAGAATGGACTTGAGGACATGGGGAGGGAGAAGGGTAAGCTGGGACAAAGTGAGAGAATGTCATGGACTTATATATACTACCAACTGTAAAATAGATAGGTAGTGGGAAGCAGCCGCATAGCACAGGGAGATCAGCTCCGTGCTTTGTGACCACCTAGAGGGGTGGCATAGGGAGGGTGGGAGGGAGACACAAGAGGGAGGAGATATGGGAATATATGTATATGTATAGCTGATTCACTTTGTTATACAGCAGAAAATAACACACTATTGTAAAGCAATTATACTCCAATAAAGAAGTTAAAACATTTAAAGAAAAATAAATATAGAGTGTGTACTCATTCTGTATTGCTGGTCAGTGGAGGATTCTGGTCCATGTCATCTTCACACAGAAACCCAGGCCAAAGGAAGCATTACCATTTTGAATGTTGTCCAAGGGGAAGAGAAGACAGTGAGTCATGTGATCTCTGAAATGCTTCCACCCTAAAGTGACACACATCACTTCTGCTCTTATTTAATTGGTCAGAGCAAGTCAATGGCCACATTTAACTTAAAGGGAGCAAAGAAGTATAATAACCCCATATTCCTGGAAGTAGAAAAGAAGTGAATAGTGGTGACAGTAGTAATTTCCACCACAGCCTTATTTTACAGCCGAGAAATCCAAGACTCAGAGGTATGACATG
>NW_006777287.1:3275002-3381763 GCF_000442215.2 Lipotes vexillifer | reverse complement strand
GAAAGAGTTTGGAATTGTTGACCGAGCTTACAATAGAGGATGTTTAGGTATTGTTACTAAGAGATAGTATGATTTCATTTGAAAGAAGGTTCTTAAAAGTTGAGAATATGAGAACCTCAAATCGTGCCACTCACTCAGTTCCTTAAGCAGGTGATATCACTTCTCTGAACCTCCATTTCCTCATCTATAATATGCGGCTACAAGATTAAAAAGAAAAGCTTGCAGGGTTGATCGATAATTGGAGTTAATTGGAATTAATGTGGATAAAGTGCCTGAGCCCAAACTCAGTTATTCTAACCCCAAATTTATCCTCCTTGACTCTCTTAGGTGTGCCAGAACATGGAAGTCTCATGGAGCAAGTCTTAGTCCAATTCTTCTCTGGCTATTTCCCATTGTGACATGTGAAAAGGTGAGAGGATAGAAAGGAAAAGGAAAACGTGAGACAAGAAGGAAGGTCAAAAATTAAAAATTAAAAAAAGAAGGAATATCATTTTTACCAAGAGTTCAGAAATACCTTTTTATACCCCATTCCCTCTCTTTACAATGCCCTCTCCTGTCTCCTTCTTCCAGTCAACCCCTACTTATCCTTCAAGACTTAGGTCAATCCAATCAGTTTTCTGGGAGGTACTCCCAGACTCCCTCATGCTAAATTTGATGCCCCTTCTCTAAACCTCCAAATCACCTTTTGTCTAGGTCTATCTCAGCACTTAGCACATGATGTGTAAGTATTTGGCATATAGCAAGCACTTAATAAACATCTATCTAAGGAATGAATAATATCATTGTGTGGCATAGAAGTATCCTGTTGATTTTTCTATCTAGCCTCATTTCTCTCTATCCATCTCCTTACCCTGCCTCACCTATTCCTCACACCAGCACCCCAAACACACACTTGTTATTCCAGAAATACTACACCGTTTACAGACCCTGAATTCCCTCAGAATCCCCAGCCCTCCATCTTTGCACATCCTGCTTCCTCTGCATGGCATGCTCTCTCACCACCTTTCAAACCCTTAATCATCTTTTGGAAGAAGCTGAGGACATGGTAGTTTCTGAAACTAGGCCACCTGTGTTTAAGTTCCAGCTCTGGTTATTAGCTGTGTGACTTCAGGCAAATTATCTAACTTCTCTGGGTCTCTGTTCCCCTTTTATAGGGCTAATAAAAGTACCTACCTAATAGGCTTGTTATGGAGAGTAGATGAGTTACTACATTTGAATTGTTTATAAGCATACCTGGTACACAGTAACCTCTATAGAAGAGCTTGCTATTATAATTTAAATCTTAGCATCAGTACTACCTCTGTCTATGCTGGGATGACAAATGGTCAGGTTGCAGGCTATATTTTATTAGGATCACATGGTGTTTACATTTTATATTGCAATGCCCTCCAATTAAGTAGAAACTCTACCACTCCCTGTATCCACCTGTTTGATTCATTTGCCTGGTCTTGGAAGCTTTGGGTTTGCAATCTTGAGTAATCACATCTCTTTTCTGACCCCCTTGGACAAACTCCCACAGGTTCAGTGCATACCTCCATTAAAGCAGTTCTACAAATAAGTTCATTTGTATCATTTTTTTAAGATTCCACATATAAGTGATATCATATGATATTTGTCTTTCTCTGTCTGACTTACTTCACTTAATGTGATAATTGTTTAGGCCCATCTATGTTGCTGCAAATGGCATTATTTCATTCTTTTATTATGGGTGAGTAATATTCCAATGTATATGTATACCACATCTTCTTTATCCATTGATCTGTTGATGGACATTTAGGTTACTTCCATATCTTAGCCAGTTACCAATGGGGAAATATTGGGGGAGGGATAAATGAGGAGTTTGGGATTAACATATACATACTACTATATATAAAATAGATAAACAACAAAGACCTACTGTAAATCACAGGGAACTCTACTCAATATTCTGTAATCACTTATATGGGAAAAGAATTTGAAAAAGAATGGATATATGTATATGTATAACTGAATCACTTAGCTGTACACCTGAAACTAACACATTATAAATCAACTATACTCCAATATAAAATAAAAATTAAATTAAAAAATAAATAAATTACATGTGCCATAAATGAATGGCTGACTTGCACAAAATTATGATAGATTATACTAATTTTGTGTGGCATATTTGTATTTAGTGATTCTTAAACACAGCATGTAAGTGCATATACAGTGGGAAAACTGTGAAAGCATGAGTGCTATTCTTTTCAAATAACTCTGTGACACTGACTTCCAATTATTAAAAATTTAGAATATCAAATTAGTAGTAGTTAGAGAGAAGTTTTACACTGCTGACTAAGTTGGGAATCTTCACCTATACCTTATTTTTAATCTTACAAATTATTAATTACCTGGAGTATAGTTTAGATGCATTCTTTCTGTAAGACTGTTTAAAAGAACCACATGACTGTAAATAGGGTCTGACACAATCATCACTGTGCAATAAGCCAGACAGTATAATAAACTTACCCTGTTATTTCAAACAAACAAACAAAAAAGCAGTTCTACAGCCTTCTGATTATTTTCTTGTCTGTCTTCACTCCACTGTGAGCTTCTTGAGCAAAGGGATGGTGATCTCAGTATTGCTAGTACCTAGAAAGTTGCCTTACACAAAGAATTGCTCAATAAACACTTATTGAATGACTGAATGAATGAATGAAATGAAATGAATAGTTGATGTAGCCCCTATTGTCAGTTAAGAACAGGCTTCTGGTGAGAGTTATAGGGTTTCTTTGCAGGCAAACCTAAACTTTAGAAACCATCTGCAGGGAGCTTTCTGGTCCTGGCTGGCTGATTTAAAGAGCTCTCTTTAATTCCTTTCCTCCAAGGTCTCATCTTCTCTGACAGTCATTAATGGGATCAAACTAATGAGACTTAGCCACAAAGGCAAAAGAGGCACAACACAGCACAACTCCCTTTGCCTTTGTAAATAACGTGGAATTTGTCAGGATAAGAGCTGAGGTCTCCTAAAATGAAAAGACATGCATCCTTTTTTGGGAAAATAACAAGCTCAGGGTTTGCACAAAATTTTCCCAAAACAGCATTCCATCTTTAGAAGTGATGAATTGTTTTTTCTAAGTTAAGAAAGTGGGGATGTGTCCATATGTCATTTGGCTAGGACCCTAGGCTGTGTGACCCAGGCCACAGGTTTACAGGCAGAGCAGGCTTCATGGATTTACGCTACTCTGTGCTTGGGAAATGCATCTTTAATAGGTGTACATACATTTGGGAGTAATAGGACTGGATGTCATGCATCCCTAGTGGCTACAGTGTGATCCAGTGGAAAGATCACTGGATTTGGAATCAGACAAAGCTGGATTGGAGTCTATGGCAAACAGACGTTAATGTGGCAACCTTAACCTCCACTTCTGGCACTGATATGCCTGTGTAATGCCCTCCCCTTGAGTAGGGGTGTAACCTGTGATTTGCTCCTCACCAAAAGAATATGGCAAAGGTGATGAAATATCTCTCTCTCTTATATTATGTTACACAGTCGTCCCTCAGTATCTGTGGGGGATTGGTTCCAGGACTGCCTGCAGACACCAAAATCTGTGGATGCTCAAGGTCCTTATACAAAACAGTGTAGTTTTGGCATAAAACCTACGTAATCTTCTTATATACTTTAAATCATCTGTAGATTACTTATAATAACTAATAAAATATAAATGCTATATAAATAGTTGTAAATACAATGTAAATAGTTGCCAGAGCACAAGTTTTGCTTTTTGGAATTTTCTGGAATTCTTTTTCTAATATTTTTGATCCATGGTTGGTTGAATCCATGGAAGTGGAACCCACGGATATGGAGGGCCGACTGTTAATGACCCCATCTTGCTAGCCAACTCATTCTCCCCTTGCTGGCTTTGAAAAACAAGCTGCCATAAATCCTACAAGGAACTGAATGCTGACAACCACATAAGTGGGGAAGCAGATTGTTCCTTAGTTGAGTCTCCAGAAGAGAACCCAGCCCTGGCCAGCACTTTGATTGTGGCCTTGCAAGACCCTAAGCCGAGAACTCATCTAAGCCATTCCCAGAGTTCTAACAAAATAAATTATGAGATAGTAAATGTTTGGTGTTTTAAGCTGCTAAGTTTGCGGTAATTTGTTACACAGTACAGCAAACCAATACAGAGTTGTACCTCTACTACTCCACCACATGACTCTGAGCATGTGCCTTCCCCTTTCTTGGCCTCTATTTGCTCATCTGTAAAATAGGAAATGATAACCATGCAAATCCTTACCCTGCCCCCTTTCCAGGGGACTTTAGAATCCAATGAATGTGGGAGCTCTTTGTAAATCATAAAGCCTGATACAAACGTGAGGAATGCCTGTTATTTTTCTTTGCAGACTCTCCAGGGCATAGCAGCTCAAGTAGATGACCTTGAAAAAAGAGAAAATGGGAAACAAATAACAAAAAAACTGCAGTGGCCTTAAAATTGACACTGGATTATCTGGCCCATGTTGGAGTATATGATTTTATGAAAATCAATCCCTGTGGGTAGACTGAAACATCTCAAACTGTTTGGAAGACATCCTAGCTAGATCCTTAAGGTGTCTGGCTCCTTTGGCTTCAGACTACCCAGCAGCCAGGTGCAATGTCCCATCTGTTTTCTCTCCATCCACCCCACTCCCAGATCCTCACTTTACAGACATCAGCTCCAAAAGCCGTCGTCTAATAGCCTCATTACTTCTAGGTCACTGCCTGAGGCCATGGAGGTTATATGGGGATGCAACGGCCTGAAGCTCTTGCCAGATGGAGCAGAAAGCTGCTGACAACCGAGGGAAGGCTGAGTTCCTTTCTCTTTTTTTCTTATAAATTTATTTATTTTACCTTTGGTTGCGTTGGGTCTTCGTTGCTGTGCATGGGCTTTCTCTAGTTGCGGTGAGCAGCGTGCAGGCTTCTCATTGCGGTGACTTCTCCTGTTGCGGAGCATGGGCTCTAGGCATGCAGGCTTCAGTAGTTGTGGCACATGGGCTCAGTAGTTGTGGCTCACGAGCTCTAGAGCGCAGGCTCAGTAGTTGGGGCACATGGGCTTAGTTGCTCCGCAACATGCGGAATCTTCCCGGACCAGGGCTTGAACCCATGTCCCCTGCATTGGCAGGCGGATTCTTAATCACTGGGCCACCAGGGAAGTTCCTGAGTTCCTTTCAAAACAGACCAGCAGTTCATAAGGCCACACACAGCCATTCAATCTTGTGAACCTGAGCTAGGGAAAAAGGTTTGCTGCATGCTGGGGTCACTAGACCACATGTACAGGTTGATCACCCAGCCTGCTCTTCCTTGAAATAGCAGAAATGTAGGTGTTGGTCAACCACCTCTTCAGAGACCCTGCTCCAAACCCATTCTGCCACATTGCTTGGAATAATGCATGGCATTCAAGGCACTGAATGATCTGGCCCCTGCCTGTCTCTTCTTCGTCCTCCTTCCAGGCATCTTGTGGCTCTTTCTCAAACACTGATTTAGGGCCTTCTCTTAGCCATTGGGACTCTACCATAGAACAGAGAAAGCACCCCCTCTGCCACCACCACCACCAGTAATAAAACAGTAATAGCATCTAACACTTATGTGCTTCGTAAGTTTATTGCATGTATTAATCCATTCATCACCATAACAATCCTATTAGGAATATGCTGATATTATCATCTCCATTTTATGGATGAGGATATCGAGGTGTAGGTCCTATTGCTAATATGTAGTGGTGCGATTTGAACCCAGATACATTGAGCAGGAAAGTATGTTCTTAACCATCATGCTATGCTTTGCTTTTGTTTACTTGACTATCTCTCCCACCAGACTGTGTGCTTCTTATGAGCAGTAATTTTGTGCCCAGTTCCCAGTACATTGTCTGTCACACAGTAGTGTTTAAAAAATGTTTATTGGATGAGTGGATAAATGAATACACAGTGAAAAGAGCACAGAATTTGGAGTCAGAAAGCCTAGTGTCCAGCCTAGTAATCTATCTTCTAACAATTTTTGTGGCTTTGAGCAAGTGAGTTTACCTTTCTAAATCCAAATAGCATAGTGTCCACACTTGTGGGCTCTGGAGCCAGGATGCCTATTTTCAAAATGAGGCACCACCACTTACTGGCTGTGTGACCTTGAGCAAGTCCCTTAGCCTTTCTGAGCCTCAGTTTCCTAAACTTTAAAATTAGATAATTGTAATAATGAGGTCGTGGCTTGTTGTGAGGGAAATATGAGTTAATACATACACAGTGCTTAGAACACTACCTGGGATGTAGCAAGTGCTTGATGCATGTTGGTCATTTATGTTATTATCACGCTTTAATAGTTTCACATATGAAAATGGGGATGAGAATATTTGTCTCACCAAGTTGTCGTGAGGATCATATGAGACAAAAGACGTGGAAATGCCCTGTCCTTAATAGCACAATGTAGATACTACAACTAAACTTAGAAAACATCCCAAATCAGTTCAGGACCTGAAGCTCAGATTCTGTGTAGCTTAATTTCACACTCACAGGTGAATGGCAACCCCTCCAAAAGTTTGGATAAAGACACTAGTGTTGGTCTTGCCAGTGGCTTACAACTCCCAGATTATGTGTGAGCATGGTGCTCTATTTATATAGAGATCTTCCCTCTTGTAAACTGTGGGCCAGAAAGTCTTCCGGATATGTGGCATTTACCCCTATAAGAGGACAGGAGGTGGTCAGAGTTTGGCAGGAAGAGTGACATGACAAGAACAAAGGACCTGTGAAGCCTTAGAAAAGTTTCCACCCTCTGTACCATCTCCACTGAGAGAGGGGAAGGCACAGAGAAAATGAGGGGCTTGGGTTAGATCAATGTGTCACAGTCCAGGCTACACACCATCTACCGTGGACACCATGAGTGAGAGAGCGAAGTTGTCAAGAGGACAAGGAGTCAAGCAGTGGTCCAGCAACCCTGGTTTCCAAGAAGAAAAGGAGTAGGGAGGGAAATAACTACACATTGCTCTAAAACATCCTGGGCTACTGCATAGGAAGGGCCCAAGAAGATGATTACAGTTTCCATGTACTAAGATTCCCAGAGACAAGGGTGGCTAGATTTTGCTCAGGCTGTGACCGTTTTTGGTCTGCCTAAGACAAGGGCCTCATCCACCCAGTCTCACTGAGGGCAAGAGGGATCTAATAACTTCAAGTGAGCAAAACACATTTTTTAACAATGAGGCAAAGGTGAAGTGTCTGGAAAAAAATCCCCATTTGGGTTCTAAAAGCCCCTTACTGCTGGCAGCTGCCGACTGAGATTTGAGTGGGAGGGCACAAAGGAGAGGGAAGGGAGTGAGAGATTTATACCCAGACTAGACTGAGGAACTGATCTAAAGGAGGCTGTGTTAAGTATAAGAAAGTATAGATACAATGCTCGGACTGGAACCAGAGGGACAACAGGGAGTGAAGGTTGCAGACATTTTTCCTATGTGGAGGCTGAAGCAGATCTTGTAGTATTTTCTTCTTTCTTTGTAATGCCTGCACTGACTAGAATAGGAAAGACCACACAAACATCTGACTGACTGTTTGAAAGAAGAGGGGCTGCTGAGGGAGGCCTTAGTGAGGTTTGGAAAGCATAGGAGACCTCAGACTGGATGTGAGTGTTCTGCTATACATCTGCAATTTTAATGTGATTTCCACAAAAACATACAGCTCCAACTATGTGGCTACCTGCTTGACTGGCTTGTACTACATCTACTGCTCAGCAACTGGATTTTAATCGGGATTTCTTGAGCACTTCATTGGGGCCTAGTCTCAGGAGAAGGGGATTATAGTAGATACAAAAAGGCTAAGACTTAGCCTTTGCTGTCTAGTTGGGAAGGCAAAACAAACCCTTGGGTTCCATTATAAAATATACTAAAGGGCCAAATGAGTGAGCTCAGAGACCCCTGGAAGGCAAAATCGACTGAGCTGCTAGACCTTGAAGAATGGTTAGATTTGTGAAAGGAGAAAAGGGAAAAGACAAGAAGGGAAGGGAAGATAAACTCCGGGCAAGGTAACAACTTGAGTAAAGACTTGGAGGTTGGAGTGAGCATAGTCTGTTCCAGATACACAATCTTCACGTGATATAACACGACTCATATTCAAGACACTTCCTCCACTCTTTGATCAAACACAGCTTTGGCTATGTAGATAGATGGATAGATGTTAGAGATAGATAGATAGATTAATAGATAGATAGATAGATAGGTAGTCTGGGGCCAAGAAACAGAACTATGTTTAAATATTCTGGGTTTATCATTAATTCACTATATACAAATTCAATAATTCACCATGACTTTGGACACGTCATTTATTCTCTGTGACCTCTGCTCTCCTCTCTGCCACAGAATGGGGGGCAGGTACACAGAGTCTTATCCTGAAGGAGATTCACCCTCTAGCTAGCCTCTCCATCATCCACACACTCTTTACAATGCTCCCAGGAACTCCCAGGAACCCAGAGAATAACTATGAAGTGAACCCAGATCTAATCAGAGGCAATGACACCAAAAGCCAAAGCCCATGAGAGCCTGAGTCCCTTCTATTCTCCTGTTCCCAGGGTTAAACTTTAGATTCAAGGTGCTGGGCGGGAGAAGGGACCCCAGTGTGGACGTGGGGCCTGCATGGCTGCAGGAGAAACAGCCCTGTGTCTTTGGGAGGCAGAAGTTTCAGTCTCCCAACTTGAACCTCAAAGGCTCCCCCTTGGTCACCCTGAAAACAGGTGGGGTTGAAACTGGGCAGGCAAGAGACAGAGCTGAAGCAAGGCACCCAAGTGTCAGGTACAGAAGGGGCCTGGGGTCCATCTGTCCCCCTTCATCAGTCCTCCTCCCTCCAGGCCCTCATCAGACTCGGGCTAGAAACTCTTTCAGCTCACCTGCTCCCACCCTCTCTACCTGGTGGAGGACTCCCCTCCTCAGCCTTCCTGCCAAGCATTCCCACCCAGTTTCCAAGTGACCTGAGACAGACCTGGAAGCTCCGTGCCTCAGCGGGCACAGGATTCCACTTGACAGGATGTTCTTCCTGCTGGTGATCCAATCCTGCCCCCCTGTAACTTCCTTCCACACACCCACATTCTGCCCTCAGGACAACCAACCAGACAAGACAGCTCCTTATTCTCAGGAATGTCCTTCACATATTTGAACACAGCTACCTCTGCCATTCTTCCTCCCTAGCCAGACCCTTTCTCCCTCTCTCTCTCTCTCTCTCTCTCTCACACACACACACACACACAATTTTATTGATATATAATTAACATACCATACCATACAATTTTTTATCCATTTAAAGTGTACAATTGAACACTTTTTAGTTTATTCACAGAGTTGGGCAACCATCACCACAATCAAAAAGAAATCTTGTACCTACTATCAACCCATTTCTCCCCAGCACCTGAGGCCTAGGCAGCCACTAATCTATTTCATGTCTTTATCGATTTGTCTATTATGGAAATTTTTTATAAATGGAGTTGGAAACATGGGTTTGATTCACACTCTGTGGAAATTTGGGTAAGTCACTTGACCTCTCTAGGACTCAATTTCCCCAGCATACAAGATAGTAATATTGGTTTCAACTTCACAGATTAATAATGAGGCTTAAAGGAGCTAATGAATATAAAACACTTAGTAGAGGGTTTGCTTTTATTACTGCTTTTTACAAAGTGATTTTCCTGATCACTGCTCTCACCTTCAACTGATATGTTCTCATTGGAATGGAGCAGAGAAAGACCTGGGGTGATAATGTAAGTCTTTAGGTGATATTCAACGTATTTAGTAGCCCATTAAAGCAGGACCCATCAGAGTGGCCTCGGCACTGAAGCAGGTCCTATATGTAGGCTCTCTGTTGGGCTGGGCAGTAACTCACTAATTTCTGAACTATGAAGAGGTCAAGGGTACAGGGAATCATTAGGGTAACAGAAGATGCACTTGGAGGCTTCCGGGATACTGCTATTTACCAATCAGAATGGAAGGATTTCAATATTTTAACAACCACTATGGCTGTCCCATTGTGTACGGGCTTGAGGTTGGGCCTGAGCAGGACCATCATCTTCCTTGCTATGGACACTGCACTTCTGGTTATGCAGACTATATCCTCACTGATTTTAGTAACCACCCCACACTGTGCTGAGGATTGAGATTGAAGCTCTTAAACCTTTTCTATTCAGGCTGCTGTTAAGCTCCATCATCCTATAATAACCTCTACTAGGTGGTGTTTTGAATCTAAGTTCAGAATCTTAGATTTACAAATGTGATTCACGTTGATCATTAAGCTCCTTGAATTAGGGTGTGTGCTTCATACCAGACATTCTAGAGGGGCTTCAAGGCTGCCAGGCAGGCAGGGCTGGCAATGGCAGCAATGAGACCTGGCCCCCAAATTTGTTCCTTGGCTCCTCAGAAATGGAAGGTGCTCTGTTAAACCTTGCCCTTGACCATGAAATTAGAATATACTACACATTGACAGAAGAGGAGATAGCCTGAAGAAGCAGAAGGAGATGGAAAGACTATAAAAAGGATCAAACTTTCAATCTGAACAGAGATGTGGCAATGCCAGACCAATTTTAGTTCCAAGCAGTTCTCCAGGTGGAGGCTGATCTGGGAGCAGCAGCCAGGAAGGAGACTTCAGAAGTAGACTGAAAGAGCCTCAGGCCAAGTAGACACATTCCAGGAAATCTAACTGAGAAGTAGAGGAAGGCAAATAGAAAAATGACCCTGAAATTAGGATAGCAAATGGGCTTCTGGTCCAATGGTATTGTGTGAAGTAGTGGGCATCAGGGACAGGTAAATGGGGGCAGAGGTGGTATCTAGAATTTCTTCCCTGGAACCCAGACTAGCAAGGTATTTCCAATCTTGTTATTTGAAAGGTTGGGTTTTTTGCCGTTTGTCTGACTGACCTCCCATTGGTGCTGAAAGTGGGCAGAAAGAAGGCAGCTTGTGCAAACAGCTGCGGCATAGCTCTACCTAGGCTGAGGGCAGATAACCTAAGGGTCCAGTGTGGTGATAAGGGCAGCCTGTCTGGTGAGGAAGGCAGAGGCTTTTTTGAGCCAGGCAGCAGGTGTGCTGAGGAGGATGGCTGGCATCTGGGGACTCGAAGAAAAAACATATCTCCTCAGAAGGCAGTGGAGCAGCTTGGAAGGAGAAGGGAGAGGGTAGTATTGCAGCTTCACTTCTTGCTCTGGTGGCTGAGTGTTGAGGGGTTGGGAGCAGGTATTCAAGAGACCATAAGATGCTCTGTATGGGCCTCTGAACAGATGCTCACTGATGCTGATGCCTACTCACAAAATTCTTGAACACTGTGTTAGGAATACTTGCTAATGAAAACCCTGACCTATCTAACAAGGTAAGGGTGTCTTTCCAATGT
Source organism: Lipotes vexillifer (assembly GCF_000442215.2). Lineage (NCBI taxonomy): Eukaryota > Metazoa > Chordata > Mammalia > Artiodactyla > Lipotidae > Lipotes > Lipotes vexillifer. The sequence continues at coordinate 3,370,426 of NW_006777287.1, read as the reverse complement.
GAAACCCCCAAATGTAGATTGGATATTTTTCTCCAGGAGACAGGACTAGGTGTCTCCATCCCCAAGGCTAGGTCTCTCTTCCATTTCATCTGCTTTCAAAATGTGATTAAGAGCAGAGTCTCTCCTGGGATCAAATTCTAGCCCTGCCACTTACTGTTAACTTCACCTCTCTGCGACTCAGTTTCCTCATCTGTAGAATGGTTATAATGAGAGAATCTACCTCTTAGTGTTATTGTGAGGAATCACATTGTAGGTCACACACTTAGAGCAGAGCTTATCATGTACTAATAACTCAATATATGTTAAGATTTGGATTCTGACTCATGATCTGATTTAGTCATAGCCCTTCCTGCTTTGCATCTTCTGTAAATGTCCCTAACTAAGCCACTGAAAAAATGATGTTGGCACAAAGAGGGGTCTCCCTTTTCCTTCTTATAAGCCTTCCATTCAGTTCTCTGACAGATCTGGATATGTACTTCTGGCACATATGTGTATATATCCTGCAGTTACTGTGGTCTCACCTCTCACCTCTGCTGTACTGTTCTAGGACCACTCCTCACATCCTCTATTCTCCTATATTACCACAGACTTCCTACCCCAGGAGGTTGCTCCTTCTATCTTTCCTCCCTTCCTCTCTGCCTTCTTCTTCCCCTACATCCATTCATCCATCTAGTCATACAAGCCAGATATCTAAGGGCATCATACTAGATCAAGAGTCAGAAAACTTTTTCTATAAATAGCCAGATAGTAAATATTTTAAGCTGCAAGAGCTACTTATAGTCTCTGTCACGACTTCTCAACTCTGCCATTGTAGTACAAAAGCAGCCTTAGACAATACATAAACCAATCAGTGTGGCTGTGTTCCAATAATACTTTATTTACAAACACAGGCAGTGGGCCGATATGGCCTGCAGGCTGTAGTTTGATGATAAGAATTATTGTAGAGCATTCCTTTTTACTCAAAACCCATCCTCTTATCCAATTCATAAAAAATATCTCAAATATGTTCACTTCTTGCAAACTCCACTACTTCCACCCTGGACCAAGCCACTGTTATCTCTTCCCTGGACCATTCACTATAGGAGCCTCCTGATTGGCTTCTCTGATTCTACTCTTGTCCTCCTACAATTCATTCTTTACATAGCAGCCAGAGTGTTCCTTTAAATTCAATCATGTTACCCTTCTAATTAAAACCGTTCAGTAACTTCATGCTTTTCTTAAGATAAAGATCCAGATCCTCACTATGGCTTTTATCATGCTTCATGATCTGATCCTGCCTAGCTCTTTAGTCTTTTCTCCCACCACTTTCTTCCTATTCATTATGCCTGAGCCACACTGGCCTTTTAGTTCTTCAAACATGCCAAGCTCTTTTATATGCCAGGACCTTTGCATAAGCTGTCCCCTGTACTAAAAATCTGCCTCCTCCCCATCCCTCCATCTCCATTAATCCATGCTTAATTAATGGCTATTTATCCATCAACGTTCAACTCAAAGGCCATTTGTTTTGGAAAAGCTTCCCTAGTCATTCCCAGACTAGAATAGGTCCCATATTAATACACTTTCAGAACTCCCCATAATTTTCCTTCCTAGGATATGTCCCAGTTTCTAATTAAGCAGTAGTTTGTGTGATTATTTGGTTAAAACCTATCCTTCTTACTAGGGTGTAAACTTCATGGCAGCAGAGAATGGGCCTGTCTTGTTGATTATACAGATCCAGTCTTTAATAAAACTGGTTGCATAATAAGTTTTCATTTTTAAAAAACTACTTTGTTGATGTATAATTGGCATACCATAAACTGCACATATTAAAAATGTACAATTTAGGGCTTCCCTGGTGGCGCAGTGGTTGAGAGCCCGCCTGCTGATGCAGGGGACATGGGTTTGTGCCCTGTTCTGGGAAGATCCCACATGCCGTGGAGCGGCTGGGCCCGTGAGCCATGGCTGCTGAGCCTGCGCGTCCGGAGCCCGTGTTCCGCAATGGGAGAGGCCACAACAGTGAGAGGCCCGCGTACCGAAAAAAAAAAAAAAATGTACAATTTAATGAATTCTGATGTATGTATATATCATGAAAACATCACTGCAATCAACATGATGCTTATATCCATCACCCCCAAAATTTCCTCTTGCCCCTTTGTAATATTTTCCTTCACAGGCAATCACTAACCTGAATTCTGACACAATAGGTTAATTTGAATTTTCAAGTTTTTATTTCTTATTTTTCACAACTAGGAAGTTATTTTTACTGTTGTTATTTTTCTCATCCAATTCACCACCTCCTCTCCCCTCTTTTTTTTATTGTGGTAAAATATATAGTATAGCATAAAATTTGCCATTTTAACCATTTTTAAATGTACAATTCAGTGGCATTAATTACATTCAAAATGTTATGCAACCATCACCAGTATCTATTTCCAAAACTTTTTCATCACTGCAGACAGAAACTCTGTAAACATTAAGCAGTAATTCCCCATTCTTTTTTCCCCTAAGACTCTGGTAACTACTAATCTACTTTATGTTTCTATGAATTTACATCTTTTAGATATTTCATAAAATATTTGTTCTTTGTGTCTGGCTTATTTTACTTAGCATATTGTTTTCGATGTGCATCCAAGTTGTAGCATATGTCAGAAGTTCAGTCCTTTTCATGGCTGAATAATATTACATCATATGGATATACAGCATTTTTTATACATTAGCCTGTTGATGAACACCAGGGTTGCTTCCACCTTTTGACTATTGTGAATAATGCTGCAATAAACATTAGTGTACAAGTATCTGTTTGAAACTAGTTTTCAATTCTTTTGAATAGGAATATGGTAATCCTATGTTTAGTTTTTTGGGGAACTGCCAAACTGTTTTTTCAGTGACTGAACCATTTTACATTCCCACCAGCAATGTATGTGGGTTCCAATTTCACCATATCCTTGCCAATACTTGATATTTTTCATTAAAAAAACTATAGCCATCCCAGTAGGTATGAAGAGGTATCTTATTGTGTTTTTCATTTGTATTTTCCTAATTACTACTGATGTCAAGCATTTTTTATGTGCTTATTGCCATTTTTATGTCTTCTTTGAAGAAACTACTCAAGTCCTTTTCACATTTTTCACTTGAGTTGTTTGTCTTTATATGTCATTGAATTGTAAGAGATCTTTATATATTCTAGATATTAAACCCTTATCAGATGTATGATTTTCAAATGTTTTCTCTCATTCTATAGGTTGTCTTTTCACATTCTAAATAATGTCCTTTAATGCAAAAATGTTTTCAATTTTGATTAAGTCAAATTTGGCTAGTTTTTCTTTTGTTTCTCATACTTTTGTTGTCATATTGAAGAATCCATAGCCAAATTCAGGGTCATGAAGTTTTACACTTATGTTTTCTTCTAACAGTGTTATGGTTTTAACTCTTATATTTAGGTCATTGATGAATTTTTGTACATGGTATGAGATAGGGGTTCAAATTCATTCTTTTGCCTGTAGAAATCCAGTGGTCCCAGCATCATTTGTTGAGGAGACTCTTCTTTCCCCACTGAATGGGCTTGGTACCCTTGTCAAAAAATCAATTGAATATAGATGTATGGGTTTATTTCTGGACTCTCAATTCTATTCCATTGGTCTATATGTCTATCCTATGTCAGTACCACACTGTTTTGATTACTGAAGGCTTTTAGTAAGATTTGAAATCTGGAAGTGTGAGTCCTCCAACTATTTTCTTATCTTTAAATATTGTTTTGGCTATTTAAGTCCCCTTAACAATTCTACGTGAGTTGGGTGATCTGCTTTTCCGTTTCTGAAAAAAAAAAAGGCTGTTGGAATTTTGATGGGGATTGTGTTGAATTTGTAGATCATTTTGGGTATTATTGACATTTTAACACTATTAAGTCTTCCTACACATGAACATGGAATGGCTTTCCATTTATTTAGGTCTTTAATTTCTTTCAGCCATGTTTTATAGTTTTCAGTGTGCAAGTTTTTAATCTCTCTGGTTAACTGTATTCCTAGTTATTTTATTCTTTTAGATGTTATTGTAAGTGGAATTGCTTTTGAAATTTATTTTTCAGATAGTTCACTGCAGGTGTATAGAAACACAACTGATTTTTGTGTGTTGATCTCGTACCCAGAAACTTGAAATCTTTTATTAGCTCTAGTAGCTTTCTTCTGGATTCTTTGGCATTTTCTATGTATAGGAACATATCATCTGCAAGTAGAGATAGTTTTACTTCTTTCTTTTAAATTTGGATGCCTTTTTTTTTCTTATCTAATTGCCCTGGCTAGAACTTCCAGTACAATGTTGAATAGCAGTGGTAAAAGTGGGCATACTTGTCTTGTCTCCTGATCTTAAGGGGACAGCTTTTAGTCTTTAGCCATTGAGGATGTTATTAGCTGTGGGCTTTTCACAAATGCCCTGTATTATGTTTAAGAAATTACCTTCTATTCCTAGTTTTCTGAGTGCTTTTATCATGAAATAGTGTTGGATTTTGTCAAATGCCTTTTCTGCATCAATGGAGTTAATCATGTGGATTTTTCCTTCCAGCTATTGATGTGGTGTATTACATTGATTGATTTTCTTATGTTGAATCACTCTCGTATTCCTACCTGGCCATGGTGTATAATCCTTTCACTATGCTGTTGGATTCAGTTTGCCAGTATTTTGTTGACAGTTTTGCTTCTATATTCATAAGGGATATTAATCTGTTATTTTCTTGTGATGTTTTGCCTGGCTTTAGAATCAGGGTAATGCTGGACTCATAGAATGAGTTATAAAGTGTCCCCTCCTCTTCTATTTATGAAGAGTTTGAGAAGGATTGGTGTTCATTATTCTTTAAATATCTGCTAGAATTCACTATTGAAATCTGGTCCTTGACTTTTCTTTGTTGGGAGGTTTTTGATTACTGATTCAATCTCTTTACTTTCGATAGTTCTGTTGAAATATTCCTCATCTTCTTGAGTCAGCTTAGGTAGTTTGTGTATTTTGAGGATTCCATTTCATCTAGGTTATCTAATATTTTTGTGTAGAATTATTCATAGTATTCTTTTACAATCCTTGTTTATTTATGTAAAGTGTAATCCCCACTTTCATTTTTATTTTATGTATTTATTTTTCTTCTTTTCTTTGTCAGAATAACTAAAGATTTGTTAATTTTGTTGATCTTTTCAAAGAACCAGCTTTTGATTTCATTGATTCTCTCTATCACTTTTCTATACTCTATTTTATTTTTTCTCCACTCTAGTCATTATTATGTCCTTCCTTCTGCTAGCTTTGGGTTTAGTTTGCTTTTCTTTTTCTAGTTCCTCAAGGTAGGTTATTGATTTTAGATATTTATTCTTTTTAATTATAGGTATTTACAGCTATAAATTTCTCCCCTAAGCACTGCCTTTGCTGTATCCCATAAGTTCTGGTATGTTGCGTGTGTTCACTGAAGTGTCTGTTCCTTAGCTTGTTTTCAGCTAGTATTTTGACAGAGATTTCCCTGAATAAACACAGATTAAAACAAATAGACAAATACCTCTTTCAATCTTTGCAAATTGGTTCTTAGCCAAGCTTGCACAGAGCCTAGGGATTGGCCCAAAGTGAAAGTTTAGGGTTTTCTCAAGTCTTTTCTGAGCATGTGTCTTGCCCTAGTCATGCATGTGGCCTTCTAGATTCCCCTGTATGCATGGTGCTTTTGAATGTCCTAATTTCCCAAAGAAACTCTCCCCAGATTATGTTGCCAGGCTTTAGACCAGTCTATTGTCTATTTTGAAAGTTATCTTTTGCCCCAGGCATCTGTGAGTTCTTAGTTCAGCTGGCTGTGTTTTCAAGCAGTGCCCAAGGATTTCTGACCTGAGTTCCAAATTAGTTAGACAGAGATGAGCATCTTGTGTCAGTCCTTCAGGTAATTCCAGACAGGTTAAAACAGACATACTCAATAATTTGTAAGTAAGGTCTCTTCTTCCTCTGGAACCAGGGACCAGGATCCCACACTGGGAATATGGGCTAAGTCTGCTGCTGCCCTGGGGAGGAGGTGAGAGAAGGCAAGTAAAGTGCTGCAAAGCTTTTCCACCATTTTTCTTGATTAAGCATTCGATTGGTGGCTGTAAACCCTTCATTATTTACCAGAGTTCTGACAAAGTTGCCTCTGATTTGCTTGCTTTTGGATGTTTCTGTGGGAGCATAGAGCTCCTACAAACCCTCCAGGTGATTCTGATGCAAGATCAATTTTGAGAACTTATCTTGTAAGGCCTAAAAGATTTCCTGGGGCACGATAACTGGAGCATTTGTGGTACTCTCTGGCATCTCTATGTCAGGATTCTTTGAGAAATCCAGACCAGGGGTCCAGTGGTGAGTTGACCTCTGCTCATGTATCCCTTTTCTACTGCTCCCAAAGAGGACAGACAGTCATGGCCACTCAACATTAGCTCTACAGCCCTTATACTAGTGCACTTTTACCTAGGTGAATCAAAGTCTGAGTAAAGCCAGACCATGTATGGATGGACACATGAAATCTAGGACTTGACCTTGGCCTAATTCCACTCTATAGAGGCAAGGTAGTAACTGGTTTTAATAGCCATGCAAAAGGCCATAGACCCAAAACTCAGATACTGAAGGAAATTCAAGTGAATCTCAAATAAAAGATGTTCTAAGGCAGTGGAGGCTCCTGAATTTCCATGTAGGAAAAGCTTGAATAATTGTTCTGTTTGTAAATGGGCAGGGTGAGTAAAAACTAGGAAATTTGTTCTGAAACTGCATTTTAATACTATTTTGAATTAGAGTGTATGCTTCTTCTGGGATCTTTAGGAGTGACTAGTGGAGATTATGAGTTTAAAGTCTTACTTCTGTCTTGATGCCAAGCCAGGTGAAGTTTTCTTGACCAGTAATGACTAATCATTTGCAGAAATGGACTTGAGAGTGTGGAGGAAAGGACCAGTCCTATGAGACAGCAAAAATCTCCAGCCTCACTGTCTAGGGTCAGTGTCCTCCTCCTCTATAAGAGTATAGATGAAAAACCTTAGCTGGAGTCACCAGACTTGAAGGCATGCACACCCAGTCCCCTGTACGCACGTGCTCCCCTAAGAGTCCACATACCACACCCTGCACACATGCTGTGAGCCGAGACACAGCATGATTCTACTCTAAAGCAACAGCAGCAAAGGAGTTATTTCCAAAAAAGGGACAAGGTCAGAAGAAAAAGCCTATAATAATTAACTAAGTCAATGGAAAACTCATTTAAAAATACCCCCCATGGAAGTTTAGGACGAAACAACAGCTTAGTGAATGTTTGGTTACAGTTTATAGCTATTACTTCTTTTGCCCTTGATATACTGCTGTGATTTTTCAGCTTCCTCTGCTAATCTTGCTCAACACTAGTGATTCAAAGATTAAAGTCCAGGTATGTGAATAGCCCTATTTTCAGCTTTGATATGTGGGCTCTTCTGAGCCTGGTGGTCCCTGTGTTGATTGTTGTCAGTTTTTACCCTGCCAAAAGAAATAAAACTACAACAGTAAGAATCTAGTTGGGAAAACAGAGCCCATATCAAGTGTCCAATAGATGAAATTTAATAGGGGGAATGAAGTGGGAGAGCTGAGAGGGCAACCAGGAGAAAGTGAGGCAACCCAGAGGTTAGCCATAGTAGAAACCTGCCTATCATCCCGAGGACTGCAAGAAGACAGGGAGGAGGCAGTGCTACTATAACCTAGGTGCCAAGTTCATTGTAGAGGCTGCCAGGTAGAAGCTATAACAATTGAGGGAAGGTTCCTCAGCAGAAACTAGAACTTAGGAAGAGACGCAGCTACAGCCAAGATGCCACTTGAATTAGAGAGCACTGTGCTGGATACCTTTTGTTGAACTTCTTCTCTCCCATTTGTTGCAGTCTTGGTGATACTGTCATACATGGTGCTCTGCCTAACTCTATCCAGGGCATGGATGGGTATGTGATACATGGTATACCAAACACATCCTCTCTCAGAAATTGTAATCTTGAGCTCAAGGACAGAAAATAGTTGGAACTGTTTCAGCCATATGGTGGTACCTTGAAAAGGCCACACATCCATTCCTGTCTACCTAGATCCCCAGAAACACTCTAACGTGTATTTTGTTTTATTTCCCCCCAAATCCTTTATCAAATCTTCCATTAAACTCCTTTATTTGTTCCCATTTTCTTAAGTCTGGCAATTTTTAACTATGATGCTTGCCATTCCCCTTTACATCAAGTCCTTGTTTCCAATCCTCAGAATGCCCTTCCATGCCTCCTTGGTCTTAAGGACATCTACTCATCCTTTAATACCCAATTCAAATGTTTCTTCTTCTGTGAAAACTTCCCTAGTCTCCACTCACACCAGAAAACTTTAGTTGCTTACTCCTCTCATTTCCCATAACATTCTTTTTTTATTAATTTTTATTGGAGTATAGCTACTTTACAATGTTTTGTTAATTTCTGCTGTACAGCAAAGTGAACCAGCTATATGTATACATATATCCCCTATTTTTTGGATTTCCTTCCCATTTAGGTCACCACAGAGCACTGAGTAGAGTTCCCTGTGCTATACAGTAGGTTCCCATTATATGCTATACACATCTCTGTTTCTGCACTTATCATATTATCTGATTATTCCATATTTACTTGTCTGTTTCCCTTCTAGACTGTGAGTTCCTTAAGAGCAGAACCATATCTTATTTTATCTCAGGAGTCTCAGTACCTAGCTGCTTGGCACATAGTAAATGCTTGATGAAAGTTTCTTGAATGTATGAATAAGTGAATGGATAAAGTTGCCTGCATATCTCCACTGATTACAGTGGAAACCAGAGTTCTTTCCTTCTTTGCATTTAAAAGGGTTTGGAACTGATGGCTTTAAGGGCTTAAAGGGGAGAAATTATTTCAATGTACGTTCCCAAGAAGAGATATAAAAGAATACTTTTATAAAGACAGGAGACAGAAGAGAGGGAGAGAGACAGAGAGAGAGAGACAGACAGACAGACAGACAGAGAAAGAGAGAGGGAGAGGGAGGTGGGGAGAGGGAAAGGGAGAGAGAAGAATGAGAATGAGAAGAAGGCAGTGAGGAGTAACAGCCAATTACAAGACTGTACAAGGAAATTCTGTTTGGGGTTCAGAGATATTGAGAGAGGTCTTAGTGTTCCACTTGAGATGATGGCCATCAGATTCTCTAGAGATTTAAGGGAGGTAAGTCCAACGGTATGCTGGTAAATATTTAACAACTAGTTCTCTGGGGAAAAAAATACCGTAATTTGTAACATTTGCCAGTTTTCTTCTTGTAACTACTCCCATCATGGCCAAATTCAAGCTATCAATGTGGCATGATTGAATGCAGACTTAATAAGAGATGCTCTGTAGCACACCATGATATCATATTTCCACCGTATAGATACAACAGATATAAATAACTTTGAAATCATAGATCATAATAAAATGTAGTAAAATAATTAGTGAATAATGAGTATTTATTACTTTAAATGTAAGTCTATATAATTTAATTTTTAACAATGACTGTGTTTAACCACTTCCTTGCAAACTTCCTGAAAGTTTAACTGTCAGCTCTCATGAGCAGGTGTGAGGTAGTAGCACAGAACTGTAGGTAACTCTATCCTTGGGCTGGCTACCTGGAACTCAGAGAAGCCCGAATAGATAGAGGTATACCAAAGTGAGATAATGATTGTTGGTTAACTATCACTATAGTATGATGGACAGGATCTAGCCTGCTAGGTCTAAAATGATGAGCGCTGGACACTGAGGGAGCAAATATATAAACATCGTGGTTTCCTGGTACCCAGAAGAGAAACTACACTTGGTAGCTCCAAATACAACACAGCTTCAAAATGGAATACTTCCAATTCATTGCATAATCTGCCTTATTGCTGAAATTTGTCTTTATAATTGAAATTGAGCCGGTGAGCAAAACAACTTGTTCTGTTGAGACCATCTATTGAATATCCCTGGACTGAGATGGTACTTACAGAGCTATGTTGAGAGCTATACTCTCTGAAGTTTGTGCAACCAACAGTTTGGTCTTCTTTCTAAAGCATCCAGTTCATAAAGAATCCCCTTTTACTCAAATAAGGAAAATGTATTTGGAATGCCTAGGTTCAGACTTTATGCATGCAGGGAAAAGGTGGTACCAATTATAGTCTGCCAAGAAAGTCTCACCTTCACAAACTCGTCTCTTGGCAGTGAATTGGGCATATTTGTGGTTCCTCACTTCAACATTGTATTTTTGGTCTTCCTTAACCTTGGGCTCCATTTTCACAGGACATTTTCAATATCTTTAAAAAGAACAAGGACGAAATACAGCTCAACACCTGGTATTGTAATTATAAAAGCACCTACTATGTGCTTAGCACACTATATACATCATCTTATTTAATCTTCGAAAAAAACCCCAACAAGTGGATACTATTATTTTCTTATTTTACAAATGAGGAAATTGCAAATCAGTAAGTCAAAGTACCTTGCTCAAGGTCATATAGCTCATGAGAGCAGTCCTGGGATCTGAAGGCAGGTGTGTCTGATGCCCAAGTCTCATGGGCTATCCGCTATACCACGCTGCCTGAAGCGCTGTCTCTCCATTGGAGAAGCTAGTGAGAGAGCGAGGGTGGTCTGTGCACAGTGTCAAACGGTAAGTAGAAAGGCATGTGTCTTTCTGGAGAGTTACATGGGAATTCTGAACTCAAGCCATAAGAATTAAAAGCACAATTAATTGAAACCAATATTTCCTTTTGAAAGTTGCTACTTCAGGACAGCTTGTAAAGAAAGTTATTAGATAAAATTAGACAACTTTGCTCCCTTCCTCTTGTTCTTACTTTTTTTTCCCTTGCCATACTTTGGAAAGGAAAGCTTTTCCTGGCGGTTTAGCCTGCACCCCTGTTTGGCATAAAAATCTCTTTAGCCTTCATCTGAGCTGTCAGACCAACTTGCCTTCCTATTTCGTCTCTCCCTCTCTCAGCCTGAAAGAACACCTTAAGTGGAGGCAAAGGGGTAGGAGAGAAGGACTAATAGTGATGTCTCTCCTCTAACATTTCTCCTTTCTTTCTTTCCATGAGTAACACCAAATGCCCCACATACTTACCAGGTTTACCCCAGTCCTACAGTTTTATAGCCATTTTGCCTGGGCAGTTTGTGTGTATGTGTGTGTGTTTCCTCCTTCCCTATTAGCGTTCACTTCACATTCCATCCTTCTACAAGAGTGCCTCAAGCAGAGAGTTGCTTACATACATTGCTGAGATTACTGCTAAATTTGCTAGCTTCTTCCCTTTAGAAACCCCTTAACAATGGTCTTATTTACAAAGTGCTCCAGAAAATTGAAAGAGACCATATGGATTCCATCTTAACTAAATAATTTGAATAAAATTTGAACTGAAAATTAAACCAGTTTTATTAAAGGGCCCATCCTATCTTCCTTCTCATTCATGTTCTCGATTCTTCCCAGCATCTCCCTTTTTGCAGCCCTGTTAGGAGCCCAAGATCCACGCCCTTCCCCCAACCACCAATGAAACAAAACTGGCTGGAAGCATGTGGACTAGTGGTTCTCAACCCTGGTTGAATGATGGAATCATCTGGGAACTTTAAAAATTATTATTATTCAATTGTCTAGGGTGGAGCTTGGGCATCAGTATTGTTTCATAGCTTCCTAGATGATGATTCTAATCCTATTCTCTGAGCCTGTCTTCCCTGCCTCACCTTTTTCCCTATCAAAATTTGTTCTCATCTATCAATTGGGAAAAGATCTAATAAATTCGTCTGCAATAAGGCATTGATAACTGATAGAAGCTTAACGTGCTAGCTGCCAGTGGGATTTTTCATTTATATTATGAAAAAAAAAAAAGGAAAAACTCTGATGGCCTATATTTAGGCATAGGGGAAATATTTGGGTTGAAAATGTTTCCCAGCCTCCAATTCAAATTATATAAGTTAGGGTCCTCCATGTTTTTCTCTCTCTCACACACACACAAATATCCATTACAAACCTTAACTAAATACAGGAAAACTGAATTCTAAAATTCAATGATAATAATTTTATTATAGTGAGAATAATGGTAATTTGTTTGCAGTATTTCACCAAGACACTTATATCCAGATAAATAATGACTGCAGTTATAGGTCAGGCTCTACATCTCTTTGGTTTCTTTGCTTACCTTTATTTTGATTAAAAGAAAAAACACAATTCACAAATTAAAGTTGTTAGGCATGGCAGTAAGTATTTGGTGGCTCTGGCAGATTGTTTTGGATATTCATGTTCAGATAGAACATTAACCTAGAAATTATGAAATAATTTCTCACTACAGGCTACATTCAACACTCCATCAGACAGGCAGGGAGATGATAAGCATTTACACTTAAAAGCTGAAAAGGTGAATGTTTCAACTTGGAAGATAGTAGCAAATGGATCTAATCCTTTCTTTGTCTGTATTCAGCTCTGAAAGGTATTTTTTCACATTTCCTTACAGCATGTGGATGTGGTTTTAACATACACTGAATTTCTTTCTCCAATGAGTGAAGAAAATCACCAAGTCAAACTCTTGATGATTGAACCATTTGTATCACATTTGAGTCATCTAAAGAAATCCTGATACCATAAAATGGTAATATTTAAGCCCTGAAGTGATAAGCCTCAGGCTGTTCAAAATGCAAAATATATTGCTGAGATATACCACCTGAACAATTCTATTGAAATAATACAGATTTTCTTTGGTGTTATCACTGTCATGAAGAAATGCTTTATGTTTCATTCCTCAAAAAACTTGGGAGAATATTTTTCCCCTTGACAGTCCTCATAAATCACTGTGGAAAGATGATAGACTTGTGTACTTACTGCCCATTTCTTCACTTAGCATCTTCACTTAGCATTTCTTCACTTAGCATTTCTTCACTTAGCATCCTGAAAAGATGAACACTCAATGGGAGGTATGTTATCATAATCCCAATCTTGACTGTTTTTTTCAACATTGAATCAAATTCAAGAGGTATATTGTTGACCACTAATTTTCTTTGAATACTTCTAAGTGTGAATTGACATTCAGGTGCAAGTTCTTTTATTCATGTGGCCGCAGGGTTCTTCCTTGTTGCATACATAACTGCTTCTTTGTCAATTTTGATTTTAACCCTATTTTTTTCAGTTTTTAATCATACATCACAAAATAATCTTTAAGTAAATGAATATTATCTTCTCTTGAAGGCTTATTTTTCAGTGATTAATGGAACAAAAGTTAACCAGCACTTTTCTTGAATACGTATATCAATATGCCAACTGAAAATGTCTTGTAATATGTTCACAAATTAGAAATTGTTCTTCCACTTCGTCATCCAATAATATTATGCAACATATAATAGTAATGAGTCAATTGTGCCAAATATTCATTCTGAATGTTTATGAATATAATAGTTGCCACAAACTCTGTGGTTAGTATTGTAAGTTTCTTAGAAAAAATGTTAAAAGTAGTGCATATACTCTAAGCAGTGCAATTTTTGTTGATGCCATTGTAGTTTGGGTCTCTTATTTCTTGTTGGTAATAATATTCATCAATCTAGTATTGGAAAGTATTATTTTCTGCTTTTTCTGGAAACATATGACTGGTTACCAGAGTGGTCCCTGTGCTTTCTATGAAAATGTTATGAAGGCTTTGGTGGCATCATTGGATCAAGTTTCCTAACACTATGATCTTCACAAAAGCCAGTGTTTCCTAATTTCTGTTGCTATATTAGCAGAAATTGTTTTTTTATCATAGAGAAGCCACATGTTAATCTTACTAATTATGAAAAGGTAGCATTGTAAATTAAGTTTTTTTGCCTGCTACATCAAATCATCGTATTTTCACATTACTTGTCCTAATGCACATATTTTCACATTCTATATTTATCCCAAAGTCAAGTTCATTATTTATGTTTTTAATGTTACCTTGAGCTACTGTGGTTTTTCATCACTGATTTTGTACTTGAATAAACCACTTTTGAGCCATTAATAATTTGGAGGACTAGAGAGAAAATGCAAAAAGTGGTAACCATGAAACATGCAAAATTAAGACTATAGCCAATGACACGACAAATGACACGACACGAACACCTTGTTAGCTAAATGTTAGCCAAGATGAACCAATCACTGAATTTCTTTTAGTATATGGGCAGCCTCACCTATTAACACCACATTGAGATACCTAGGGAAAAAAATATGATTAGTCAGGTGTAATCCGGCCATTATGTCCCACAAGCTATGGCATGGAATGTAAATACATTCCATTACCACAAAGAAAACCAATTTACATATGGGGGAAATGAGTCTTAGAGAGGCAAAGTGACTTACCCAAAGTTTCACAAGTGTAAATCAAACCCAATTTGCACAAATTGGGCATTTAGCTGCCTCACTCAGGCATCAAGATAAGCATCACCTCCTTTGGCATCAATAAGGAGTGACTGAAAGAGATGGGGGTATTTACCTTGGGAAAGAGAAGCCTGTCTAGGGAGGAAGAATGGCAGAGGTAGCTGTGTTCAAATATGTGAAGGACATTCCTGAGAATAAGGAGCTGTCCTGTCTGGTTGGTTGTCCTGAGGGCAGAACGTGGGTGTGTGGAAGGAAGTTACAGGGGAGCAGGATTGGATCACCAGCAGGAAGAACATCCTGTCAAGTGGAATCCTGTGCCCGCTGAGGCACGGAGCTTCCAGGTCTGTCCCAGGTCACTTGGAAACTGGGTGGGGATGCTTGGCAGGAAGGCTGAGGAGGGGAGTCCTCCACCAGGTAGAGAGGGTGGGAGCAGGTGAGCTGAGTTTCTAGCCCGAGTCTGATGAGGGCCTGGAGGGAGGAGGACTGATGAAGGGGGACAGATGGACCCCAGGCCCCTTCTGTACCTGACACTCGGGTGCCTTGCTTCAGCTCTGTCTCTTGCCTGCCCAGTTTCAACCCCACCTGTTTTCAGGGTGACCAAGGGGGAGCCTTTGAGGTTCAAGATGGGAGACTGAAACTTCTACCTCCCAAAGACACAGGGCTGTTTCTCCTGCAGCCATGCAGGCCCCACGTCCACACTGGGGTCCCTTCTCCCGCCCAGCACCCTGAATCTAAAGTTTAACCCTGGGAACAGGAGAATAGAAGGGACTCAGGGCACTATCTACACTTGGCAGCCAACACTGGAGAAATGTGTACAGCTGAGCGGACTCACCTTAACCCTTGGCCATTCTCAAACCACAAGACATCTTCTACTTGAAAACCTTCTAGCTTAACTCTACCACATCAGCAAATTGCAATCCCCATATCCAGTGAGCTCTTCGGCTTTAAGTATAAATGCAGCAGCAATAGAACAGCACGACTTAGGATGAGGCCAAGAAGACAGGTATTACCCGGTTTGCAATTTGGTCAAGACTCTAGTATTACTGGTGTCATCAAGCACACTTTTCCAAGGTAGATAGTAGAAGATTTTAGAGACTTATTTAAACCATCTCTTTGTAATACTGTGGTATTGTCTGTATGCCTAATTATAGCTGACAAGAGGATCTCAAGGAATTCAAGAATTCTCTATGTCAGTGCTAGGGGTGGACACTGGATAGATGGCTAAGAATGCTCTCATACAGCTGGTATGCACTGAGATTAAAATTCTCAGGGGTTGGGACTTCCTGGTGGTCCCATGGTTAAGAATCTGCACTTCCAATGGAGGGGGCACAGGTTCAATCCCCGGTCAGGGAACTAGGATCCCACATGCCACGGGGCACAGCCAAAAAAATAAAAAATTAAAAAAAATTATCTGGGGTTAAAATATTAACATATTTCTGTACTGGTTTGTAAATAACACTTCCCCAAGCCTCTCAAGTACTCCTTTGGCCCTGGCCACTTGAGCCTCCCCTCCCCAGGCTCCTGCCATGCCTCAACTATGGGGAAATGACTGACATGCAGGGAGCCTTCCAGATCTAGCTCCTGATGAGACCAAAGACAGTTCAATATTTTACAATATTACCTCTGATTAAGTCTTAGGTCTTTTGTCTGGGAGAGGGGACATGAGACTTCGGGTCAACCACTTCAATCTTGAGAAGCCAAATTTGGAAGAATTTTATTGTACTATATATAAAGAGGAAATACAGAGCAACTTAGGTGCTGAAGAAGAGTCATTGAAGGACTGGGTTCTAATTCCCAACATTATGACCTGAGGTCAGACACTTAAGCTCTTTGTAACAAAGTAGATTTAGTGTTATAAAGCTTAATGACATGTTCCAAGAGCTTCTGATGAAGGGCAAGAAAGCTTTTCTTTAAATCTGTAAGTTGGGATTTGTTAATTACTGTCATTGTTCCTCTGATAGTTCTGAGTACAGAAGAGTACACCATTTTTTTCATAATGCAGTGATCATCCTTGAAATATCTGTCACATTTAATAATATCAGCTAACATTTACTAAGCGCTTACTCACCCAGTCACTATTCTAAGCATTTTATGTGTAGTGTCTAATTTAATACAACTCTTCAGGTAGACATCACTATCGTCACTATTTGATGTTGAAGAAACTGAAATCCAGGGATTATTTAACTTGCCCAAGTCACTCAGCTGGTAAGTGGCTGAGCAAGGTTTTGAACTGAGGCAGTCTGACTTCTGAGCCCACATGCCTACCTGCTATTCTATATTGTATATCAACCAGGTCCACTACACCTCATTTAATCCTCGAACATCTACCTTAAGGTAGGCATCATCACCCTCATTTTATAGGCAAGGAAACTGAAGCTCAGAGATGAAACCACTTGCCTAACTTCACCCAATCAATAATCATCAGAACTGCAGCTCCAACCCAAGCGTTTTATGCCAAAGGCTATGCTTTCTTGCCTCATGTGCCTTCGCATCTCCCAAATAACTTCCCTTCCTCTAGTACATTTATCCTTCCCTGGCTTTATGTTCTCATGGTTATCTTCAACTTACCAGATTGGTAATTCCCTTCCTGAGACCCCTGGTAACATTCAGCCTTTAACATTGACCCTATAACTAGTCTGTAACCTACCCCTCATTAAAATGTCCCCCAGATTTAGTGTCCATTCATCTTCACCTGAACCAATCTTTACTGTGATGGTTGCAAACTGATGATGTTTCCAACTCTAGCACTCCCATTTTCCAAATCCTGCACAGCAGAAATCACAAAGCTGACCCTCTAACTACTTCCTGAGCCAGTCAAGCAAACTTTTATAATGACCTCTGTTTCATTTACAGTGCTTTGGGCTGCAACTACAGATATCTGACTAATTCATACTTAGACAATAAAGATATTTCATGAGTTCACATAACAAGAAGTATGGAACAAAGTAAATTCCCAGGTTGCTTAATTCAGCAATTCAGTGATGTCATCAAAGACCCAGGCTCTTTCCATCTTTATGCTCTACCATCCTAGGAGTGTTATAATGTCTCTCCTTTCTTCAACACCACATATTATCTAAAACTGAAACAGTACAGAGAAGATTACATGGCCCTATATGAATATACCTGAATTCATGAAGCAAGTCATTTTTTTCTCAAATAACTCCTTTTTTTAAACATCTTTATTGGAGCGTAATTGCTTTACAATGGTATGTTACTTTCTGCTTTATAACAAAGTGAATCAGCTATACATATACATATATCCCCATATGTCCTCCCTCTTGCATCTCCCTCCCACCCTCCCTATCCCACTCCTCTAGGTGGTCACAAGGCACTGTCAAATAACTCCTTTTTAATTGGGCTGTCCTCAAAATCCCTATAAAAAATTACAACCCCATCTCTGCATTCCCTCTCTTTCTTCCCTGCTTCACTTTTTCCATATCACTTATCACCATCCAGCATGTATTTTATTTATTTGTTTTCCTCTCTCCCACATTAGAATGGAAATTCCATGAAAGCAGAGACTTTTGTTCACTCTTGTATCCCCAGTACCAAGAACACTGCCTGGCGCACAGGATGTACTCAATAAATATTTATTGAATTAATGAATGGCCACAAGATGACTGTTACAGCATTAACATCACATCCTCAAACAACAACGTTCTAAGGAGCAAAAAAGAGTCATGAGACAAAGAAGCTGTTTTCTTTCAAGGCTCACAGTTTTTATTAGAGAGTATATTCTTTCCTAGAAACCCCACAACAGACTTTCCCTGAGGTCTCATTAACCAGAACTGGTCATATGCTCACTAGTAGGTTTCACCAGGCAAATGGGAATGGGATTGCATGATTGGCTTAATCCAATAATGACACATCTCTTAGGCTGGACAAAGAACGACTCTGGTTTCTTCCTTGAGCATATGGGGTGAGCATGTAAGGTTGTCATTTGAGCAACCTACAATGTTTGCCATGGTAGCTGCACATACTCTTGAGAACATCATCTAGTCTCTGTTTTCCTCTCTTTCCCACATAGCTAAGAAAGCTCTCTTCTATCTGGCCAGCTCCTATTGGACATTTCTGTCATTCAATTCAACACCTAATGTCCAGATCTTGATCTCCAATACACACTAAAAGAATCAGAGGTCCTTGGAGAAATGGATGATCCCAGAGTTGGAACAGAGTAGGTACAAGATGAGCCTGGAACGTCTCATTATGCCAGAAAGTAAGGAAGTTCTGGGACTTCCCTGGTGGTCCAGTGGTAAAGAATTCTCCTTCTGATGTAGGGGACGTGTGTTCAATCCCTGGTTGGGGAACAAAGATCCCACATGCTGCAGGGCAACTAAGCCCACGCGCCACAACTACTGAGCCCACACGCCTCAGTTAGAGAGCCTGTGTGCCACAAACTACAGAGCCCACGCGCCCTGGAGCCTGCACGCCACAGCTAGAGAAGAGAAAAACCTACACGCCACACCTAGAGAGAAGCCCGCACGCCACAGTGAAGAGCTCACACGCCACAACAAAAAGATCCCGCATGCCACAATGAAGATCCCATGTGCTGCAACTAAGACCCGATGCAGCCAAATAAATAAATAAATAAATAAATATTTTAGAAAAAGAAAGTAAGGAAGTGCTCAAGAAAATAATGGGCACATATCTCAAGGACTCAGGAACCAGATATTGAAAGGGTTCCCACTGTCCAAACATAGAACAATTTGGGCACCAAAATAATAAAGAACAGTAATGAATTATAAGCCAATGATGAAAAATAGGAATCCATGAGTTCATAGTGGTAACAGGAAGATAAATAAAGGGGGAGAAGGGAGGGTTCATGCTTATAGTAGAATACTGAGAATTGACTGATAAATGTGGAGGGAGTGCTAGAGGTGGAAAAATATCATCATTTTGCAACCATCATGGTAAAGATTGGTTCAGGCAGGGATCAATAGATACTAAATATGGGACATTTTAATGAGAAGCAGTTTATTAGCAGGCTATTAATGTGTCTTCCCACAGATACAAGAGATAAAATATTAACTATACAATGAAATGATTGGGCAACATCTTGACACGGGTGCCACCTTGTACAATTCCCTAAGAAGGACATAGCATCACCTATGTGATATTCCTGTCTGGAATACATAACCTGAATCTAACCACAAGGAAACATCAGGCAACTAAAATGAAGGACATTACATATTTTTTAAAAGCATAGGGTGGAGAAGACGATATTCTTCAAAAATGTCAATGTCATAAAATACGTACAAAGAAATGCTGTGGAAATGTTCTAAATCAAAAGAGAGTAAAGATACAGGACAGCTAAATTCAATACCTGATCCTAGACTGGATCCTATACTGACAGAAGCAAACAAAAAAAGCTATCAACAGCGGCCAGTTGCCACAACTGGAATATGGAATATCTCACATAAGAAATATGGAAAGTAGATGACATTAAAGTATCATATCGATGTCAAATTTAGTGGTGATAACTGTGCTGTGGTTATGTAAAAGAGTATTGAAGTATTTATGAGGAAAAGGGCCATGATATTTGCAACATACTCTCAAATGGTTCAGGAAAAATCAACTATGACATATGTATAGATAGATAAATAGATGGTAGATGATAGAGCAAGCAAATGATAAAGCAAATGGGCAAAATGTTGGAAATAGGTGAATCTGAGTAAAAGGTACTTGAGTCTTCTTGGTGTAATTCTTATTCTTACAAATTTTCTATAACTTTGAAAGCATATCCAAATAAAACATTAAAAAATAAAACATTACAGCTCATGATCCATTGCATCTTCTTTCGAAGTCTTCCCTGCTTAGTTTTGTGGGGGCTCTCAGAGCTCCAGGATAGTGAAGGATGTCACCTGTGGATTTGTGTGTTTGGGCAAATATGAACTCATCCAAGTTATTTGTGGGAAATCTTCCAGGAGAAGAATAATTACTCAAAAAACATTTACTGTGTGCCAGGCACTGTGTTATATATATGCTGGGATAAAAGGTGACTAAAGTCAGCTTCTTGCCCTCAAGAAGTTCATGAATAGACACATAAGGTATGTGTCAAGTACTATATGTACTTGCACATAAGGTATGTACTTGCACATAAGGTATGTGTCAAGTACTATAAGGTATGTGTCAAGTACTATAATTAGAGGAATGCACAGGTTCTAGGAGAAGCCAGAAGAGAGATCGCTGTGGGGGCGGGGATCAGAGTTAGCATAGGAATGTGGAGAGGTCAGGGAACTTTTCCCAGAGAAGATTCTTGAGTTAAGCCTTAAAGGGTTTAGCCTGTGGACAATGAGAAGGAGGGAAGCACATTCTTGGCACACAGAAAGGAATGAAAGAGGTAGGGTAGTAGTTAAGAACACAGACTCTGGAACCAAAGTGCCTGGGCTCAAATCCCAAATCTGCTACTTATTAACTGCATGACCTTGGGTAAATTAGTTAGCCTCTCTTTCTCAGTTTCTTCGTCTGTCACACGGGGATAATGACATTATCTACCACAAAGGATAGTTGCTAATGATTATATTTTAAGAGATGATATGTGTGGGCCACAACCTGGCACATAATAGGTGCCCAATAAATATGAGTTCAGTTTATATCCCTTTCAGGAAACTAGAAAGTTTCAGTCAGTAGACTGCAGAGTTCATGTCAGGGAAGGTGGGGAAAAAGGAGGAAGGATGTGATGCCAAGCTAAGAAATTCATAATTTAGCCTAAAAACAATGGAAAGTTATTGAAGAGTTTTAATAACTTGATCTAATCTGTTGTTTAGAAAGGTCCTTCTGGCTTGGAGAATGAAGCAGGGTAAGAATGGAGGCAAGAAAGCCAGTGAAAAAGTCATTGCATCAGTTCAGATGACAGGAGATGAGAAACTCGGATAGTGTAGTGAGACAGCGTTATTGAGGAGGGAACATTCAAGAGACACCATGGGAGTAGAAGGCAAGTTTAACTCCCAGGTGCCTGATTGAACACCAGGATGGATAAAACTCCATCCTCTGTGATAGAAAAGAGAGAAAGAGAGCAAGTTTTGGGAGGTAGGGGACAAAGACGATGAGTTCACTTTTCACCACAGTAAACTTGAAGGGTCTGTGGGACATCCAAGTGGAGAAATCTAATCAAAGGTAAGATATAAAGGCTGGGATTCACTATCACTTAAGACTAGCATAGCAAATTCTACCCTTTTCTACCTATGTGGCCTTGAACTAGCTATATGTCTTTGCTGAGCCACCCTTTCCTCCATTATAAAATGACTGTAATGATTAAACTGCCCTATTATAAGTGAAAAGCACTCTATTGAATTATAAAGTATGATACAAATGCCAGATATTTTTCTTTGGGGGAGAGCTAACACACAGAAAAAAAAAACTTACTTTTTAGATCATCTTTTAGGAAACTTTTCCCTTCTGGGGCAATAAAAAGAGTTTCAAGAAAATATAGGAACAGCCCTGTCTATCCTAAGCCTGGGTTTTTTCTCCCCTCCTAATTTATCTAGACTAAAAATGGGCTGGAAATTTGAAAATAAGTCTTCAATGGGCTGGAAGGAACCAAAGTTGAAATGAGGGACTACAGAGGCCAAAACTTGAGATAGAATTCAAGCATTCTGGGGCTAATGTCATCTGTATTGAGATCTGGCCAACTTCCAGGCACAACGGCAACATCCCAGACCCTGACTAGAGACAACCTTGCAAGGCCTTTTGCAAAGAGCTTGGTTCTCATCTACCCTTATGGCGTTAGGTGTGGTTTGGAACTACAGGGGCCACACAACAGGTACCCTAATTCTCTGTACCACAAACTAAATTTTGTCTGCAAATCCTTAGGGACTTGTCTGCCAAAATGTACCCTTGGTTCAATGGCCTTGCCTCATAATTTTCCTATGGAAGTCCTCATAAGCCCCCAGATTCTTTTAGAACAGAAGATATAATATTAGCTATTCAGGCTGTAAAACTGACTTCATTTGTAGAATGTGGGAGTATACAGTCTCTCTCTGGGAAGAGAGTATACAGTCTTTCTATTAAGTTCAGCTTGTTCACTTATTAATAGGTATTTTATTGGACTGGTATTTTTGTTGCATCTCCAGACCCTGTGGCCCTGATCTTTGAGTCAGTCATCTTTGAATCTATAGGCCCAGTAAATATATCAATTTCTCAAAATCTCTGTTATTCTCTGTGTGGGATAATGAGGAACTTTATTTTCCTCACCTTTAAAATAGAAACATTAATACTTACCTTGCAGGGTTGTTGTGGGGACTAAATGAGATTATACATTGAAAGTGCCTACCCTCCACATTCATTCAAAAATATTTACTGAGAACCTACTATATGCCAGACACTGCTATATGCACTGAGGACAAAGTGATGAACAAAGACAAACATTACTAGCCTCATGGAGATTATATTATAGTGAAGGAAGTCTAACAAACAATTAAATAAGTAAAATATATAATATGACAGATTGTGGTAAGAGCTATGAAGAAAAATAAGACAGGATAGAGGGCTAGTGAGTGCCAGTCAGAGTTGGAGATCGTCACACACAGAAGGTACTTCATCACACACAGAAGGTACTTCATAAATGGTAGATATTTCTAAGTCTCTTTGGTCTCTATACCTCAAGCATTACTTGCATACAGAACCTAAGTGCCTGCAACAGTTCAAAGACACAGATCAAAACCTAACTATGGACCAGGGACTCGCTAGATTTTAGGGGTATAAAGATGAACAAGGCATGATCCATAGCCACACAGATCATTTCAATATACTATAGTAAGTGACTAGACATGGAGCGAGAGGGACAAAGGGTAGAGGAGAGTCAATTAGCACAGTCAAGGGTCAGGAGAGGCTTTCTGGAGGTGTTGATGCCTAGGCTGAGACTTAAAGTTTGAGAGGAAAGGAATTTAAAAGGGTGAAGTTGGTGGAAGAAATGACACCAGCAAAAGTCATAAGGCCCATGGACTAGTGAGATGAATAAGAAGGAGCTACACTGAAGTTCAGAGGATAGAGAGTGAAAGGAGATGAAGCCAGAGAAGTAAGTACAAGTCAGGAGGACATGGAGAGTCAAGTCACAGACATCACTCAGAGGACAATTATGGAACAACCGGAAGTTCTTGGGTAGAGAAATGATATGGTCAGATTTGCATGTTAGTGAGATTATTTTGTAGAAAAAAAAGAAAGTAGAAGAAAATGGATCATGTTGCCTGCAGTTTGTAAGCTAGATTACGAGGAAGTCAAAACTAAAGGCAGAGAATCCAGATAGGACACTACTAGAATAACCCATGTTGGAGAGAATGAGAGCTTGAATTACAGGAGACAGAGGAAATGACGGATTTCAAAAATATTTAGGAAGGTCTTAGTGGCTGATTCAATTAAGAATGAAAAATCAAGGTGACTCCCAAGTTTCTGGCTTGGGTCGATGGTAGTGCTCTGATGGGAAGTACAGAATGAAGGATGGATTCCCTGGGAAAAGATGATGAATTCTGTTTTGTATCCTCTTAACCTTATTCAATAGCTTATTTTCAAAAGATACTCTTTTGGGACCTGGTATACTTTAAGGTTTTGTAGTCAGGCATAGCTGGGTCCAGAATATAATATGGGAGTAATAATAAAAACTTACCTCGTAGCATGATAAGGAAGACAAAATGATATAATGCATATGAATTGCTTAGCACAATGCTGACACATAGTATAGATTTGGTACTAGCTATTATTATCAGCCTCTTTCTTTTCTGGGCTCAGATCCCACCTCCCACTTCTACTCAACTCGGCTAAGTTTGCTTTTAAGGTTTTCTAGCTGACTTGCCTCTGACCTCTTAGCATACTCCTTTGGGGACTGCCCCATGAATTTCTACAATCTGCATTAATCATCCTGTTTACTTTCTAGTTTCTTCACGGTTTTGAAAAGAGCTTCGTCTTTATTCTGCACGTTTTCCCTGCTGAGTCACCATCTCAGGTTCCCCTTGACCTTCAGGTTCATACTGCTTGCTTAGAAGGAATTTTTAACAGGTATGTCTCTCCAGGCACCAATCTACTTGTTATCAGCATGAGCATTAAATGACCCCTTTATCATCTAAATAATTTTGTTACTAGACGAGACTACCCAGTGCAGCAATTTTTCTGACAGCTACCATACATTGAACACCTATTAGGCAAGGAGCTTGAAATTTATTCTCCCATTTCATCTCTATGAACCTTCTGAGGTAGGTGCTAGTACTATTCCAATTTTGTAGCCAGAAACTAAGATTTATTTAGCATTTACATGATACCTGGTACAGTGCTAAGCACTTTGCATATGTTAACATATTTAATTCTCACACCATCCCAAAATGTAAGTACCATTATTAGCCCCATTATTCAAATGAACAAACTAAGCCAAAGACAAGTTAAAGTAACACACTTAGGGCCACACAGCTGATAGTGGCAGCTTGGGGATGGAAATATGAATGTGTTTGCTCCTGTGCCCTGCTGCATGCCACAATGGGACAAGAAAAGGAAGGGCTGGGGTGTGGGAGCCAGACTGAGTATGCATATCTGATAGGATGAGTAAGTATGGCTACTGTATATCTTTGTATTGAAAGACAAAATTAAGTCTTTTTCTTAGTTGGCTTTACTTGTAAGGTGATGATTAGGAAATGGAGTTAAGGGGGCTGGCGTTTGAAATTCCTTCTCCAACTCCTTCACACTCCTCACCTCCTACTCAAACACACATTAAAACTTCTAAAGTCAATAATCAAAGACATCGAAGTGGAGAGGAAGAGACTATCATTTGACCCACTGTCCTAATGCAATAATTTTCATTTTCTATAGTCCTTTCTAGGTTGTGTCCATATAAAGACAGTTTGACCTGGTTGTAACTATTTTATATTTTGCTTTATTCATTTAATATTATAAAGTGAACCTTTATCTTTCCCATTTCATTTACTGACAGGTCCTAATATACATCAAGTTGTTCAACATTAACATTATTTCCAGTTTCTCATTAGTAAAAATTATACTGCATTGACAATCTTTGTGTCTATAGGCTTGTGTTTTCCTTCTCCTGAAGTCTGTCCTTAGGATAGAGTCCCCAGGGGGATTGCAGTGTCAAAGGCCAAGAACATAATTATGGCTCTTAATGCAAATTACCAAATTGCTTTCCCAAAGGATCAGACCTATTTGCATTGCAGTTGTGAGAGTGCAAGCTTGTCATTGGTGGATGGAGTTTTTTAGTTGCTATTTTTCTTTCCATGTTTTTAGTTGAGTCTTAAACTTTATTGTTTCAATGATTACATATATACTCAAAATAGTGGGAAGGTGACAGGAAAATAAAAATTACCAATGAGGAATGAAACAACTGGCCACAATTTAATATCCCTTTCAGATGTATTTGTGTCCATGAGGATCTGCTAGCAGGCTGGTGTTTCAGTCATTTTCAGACCCATTTTTTCCAAAATGAGATGACAGGTAGAAATATGGCCAACCTGGCAGGAACCCCAGTGGGAAGGTTAGATGGAGAGTGGGAGGGACATCAGCCAGTGTTGAGGGACCTGGTGAGTGGCACATGTAACCAGGACACAAGAAGGCAGAATCACAGTTTAAGGATGAAGTAAAAATCATCATTGGCATCAAAGTTCCCTCCATTGTGTAATTAACCTGGTAGTGCCTCCCTCATATGGAAACTCATTTGTAGTCATACTAGTTAGAATCAAGAAGCAGTGCTGGCAACAAAGAAGGAAAGTCCAGACCAGCTGCCCCTAGGAACAATGCAGAGACAGAATGATAACAACTCTTATTCAGAGCTCCTTCCTTGTGTTCAGTATTGTATGAAATGCTTCCCCCAGCTTATCTCTAATCATCATAACAACCCTATGAGGTGGGTACAATTAAGCTGATTTTACTGATGAGGAATCTGAGGCTCAGAGAGGTTGAGTTGGCAGGCAGCATGAAGAGGTAGTTAATAGCATGAGTTCTAGAGTAAGAGTGTCTAGGTCGGAATCCTGGCTTCCCCATTTACTAGTTATGTGATCTTAGACGCATTACTTAACTTCTCCTCCCTTCAGTTTCTTCTACTTGTAGAAGAAGATAATAATAGAAGAACCTACCTTGTTTGCAAGGATTGAAGTAAACGATATATGCAAAGTGCTTTGAACAGTGATTGGCACATAGTAAGCACCCAAAAAGTCTGAACTGTGATCATTATTATTACCCAAGATGCCACAGTCAGTAAAGAGGAGAGCTTGGATTCTGGCCCAGATTTGCTGGCCTCCAAATGGCATCCTCTCTTCATTAAATCAAAGAGCCCACTTAGAACTAGTGTATGTTGTTAGCAAACCCTGTTTAGCCACCCAAATTATTTGCTTGTACTCTGATTCTCCTAGAAGCCACATGAGGTGGCAATGTAGGGATTTGAGTCATCTCCTAGCTCTTGTGGAACAACACCTCTTCCCCAAGGGAAAAGACCACTTCTTCCTTCTCTGTATCTATGAGGCTTGGACTAGTGGCTCATTAGGAAATGGTAATTTCCCACTAAGAGAGCCAAGGTTCTAGGTTTATATGTCCAAATACAACTCTGCCAGGGCTAAAACAAGTTTCTATTCTGTTCTGTTGTCTTTTTTTGAAAACCCAGAAGTTGTATTCAGGCTCAATTTTAAATCCTTAACCCAAGGGCCTTGCCTCAGGCCAAGTATAATGGTTAAAGTGAAATTTAAGTAGAGAGGAGCTTCTGTGAATAGCTAATCATAAGAGTTAACACTTATTAAGGATTTTAAAATGTTCTAGGTACTATTCTCAGTTCTTTACCATTTCTGTATTTAATCCTCACAACAACCCTGTATGGTAGATACTATTCTCACTTGACAAAAGAAGAAACTAGACACAGTGGTTAAGTAAACTGGCAGAAGGTCACTTAACTAGTAAATGCAAGTGCTAAGATTTTAAGCTAGGGCCCTAGAGCCCACACCTACAATCACTATACACTACTGACTCTCATTAATCGTAAAGGGTTAATTAATAGGCAGAGGCTAATCTTAGTCTCTAGCATAGTGCCTGACACAGAGAAGGCATTTATTACATAATTTTGAATGAACCATTCATTATTTATATCTACTTACCATGCAACTAGTAATAATTGTGCATTTAATTAGATAGTCATGTCTAATTTGTCTAATTATCAAATTAAACTATGTGCCTGGATTAGCCTTCAGTATGGCTCCATGTAATTTAATCATCCATTCAAAATGCACAGCAAAGTCATTCATCCTTCACTGGTTGAGAATACCTACTAGAAGGCAAACCCCCATACTGTCCCCTGGGATACAGAGATAAATAGACATAGGAACTTACAGTCTAGTGCAGGAGACAGACATATATGCAAATACAAATGATACCATCTGATCAGAAGCATTGAAATGGAGAGGAACATGGGAGGACAGAAGAGGAAAACTAAGTGTGAACATATAGTGCTTTTGCTGTCCAACATGTCTTCTTCTGGTAACATATCTCATCTCACTTAGATGGGTATATCACCCAACTCTGGTGTGATGATTAATTTTAAATGTCAGTTTGGGCTGAGGGATGCCCAGATAGCTGTAAAAACATTATTTCTGGATATGTCTGTGAGTGTGTCTCTGGAAGACATTATCATTTGAATCAGTAGACTGAATAAAGATCACCTTCACCAATGCCAGTGGACATCATCCAATCTGTTGAGGGCCTGAATGGAACAAAAAGGCAGAGGAAGAGCAAATTTGCTGTTTGCTTGATCTGGAGTATCCTGTCCTTGGATATTGCCGCTCCTGGTTCTTAGACCATCAGAGTCAGACTGAATCATACCGCCATCTTTCCTGGTTCTCCAGCTTGCAGGTGGCAGATGAGGGAACTTCTCAGCCTCCCTAATTGCATGATTCCTATAGTAAACAAACAAACGAATAAACAAACAATTGGTTCTGTTTCTCTGGAGAGCCCTGACTAATACATCTGGTCATTGTTATTAGTTTGGGGATAGACTCAATTCAGAAACTTTTGCTGGGACTATTCAGAAAGTGGGTCTGTGTTTCTACTAGGGTTGCTGAGTGGTAAGATGCAAATCTCTAGCTCTTCGTGGCTATCTTGGCCACCATGCAGAGAGAGCCTGCTTGAGAAATGAATCAACATAGAAGAGGTCAGAGCCAAGAGATAGAAACAAATTGCAGATAACATCATTTGATCACCTGGATCTAGCTATGCCTAAAATTACCTCTGTGCTTTTCTATTAGTATCAATAAACCCTTTCTTTTGGCTAAAGCTTATTTGTGCTGTATTTCTGTCACTTTCAAGCGAAAGAGTCGTGATTTATACAAACGTCTATCTAGACTCTGTGTGTGTGTGCACATGCCAGCGTATGCACACATATACACTGGTGTGTTGGTTAGTTACGGAAGGCTTCCTGGAAGAAGTATGGCCTGAGCTAAATCTTATGTTGGTAGGAGTTACCTAAAGCAAAGGGAAATGTATTCAAGGCAGAGAGACAGCATGAGGGGGGGTGGGAGTAAACAGTTTGGTGTGGTCGGAGGGTAAAGTGAGAGTCAGAGGACGAAGAGACAAAGCTAGAGAGCAAGGCAGGGGCCAATTTTTGGAGCATTTGGAATGTCGTGTTAAGGAGATGGCAACTTGTATTTCTTATATGCCTTTTCTACAGCTTAGCCAAATTTTTACATTGCTTCTCTTTGTAATTTTTCTCCAGTAACATGTACCAACAAATAGTATCGAAGTAGAAAGCTCTCTAGGCTTGGAGTTTGGCCAATCTCAGGATCCACTGTGGATTCTGAATCACTAGAGGAGCTTCTTTGTGATGTCCTATTTGTTGGCTGCTCTAGGGGAGGTGATCTTTATCTTCCATTCCGTGATTAAGAGATATATCAAGACACCAACCAGAATGTTCCTTCCATATGACAAAAAATGCCTTTGGTCTTCCAGGCTCAGCGTCACGTGTTCAGTGGTGACTGAGCATCAGCCATGTCCATGCCCTGTGCTAGACATTGGGGAGCATATTGAAGAATCAGACATGGTTCCTGCCCTCAGAGAATATCCAGCCCAAGGGAGGAAACAATCATAATAAAATATGATCAGGGCCACAGTAGAGTAATATAAAGGGGGCAGTGGGTATATCAAGAAAGAATACCTTACAGGTATCAAGGAAGATTTCTTCTACCAGTGTGATCTTTGAACTGACTTGAAGAAGGAGTAGGGGTTTGCCAGATGGACAAGGATAAAGTGGAGGGTATTCTAGGCAGGAAGAAAAGTTTGTGAAAAGGCCTAGAGGTACAAGAGAACAGATTGTGCTTAGGGTGACTGCCCCTAATTTGGTACATCTGGAGATCCAAGTGCGTGTTGTAGGGGGAGGTTGGAAGAGGGTTGTGGGTGGCAGGGGGAATAGTACTATGTAAGCAGGAGCCACAAAATAAGGATCTTAGTCAAGGGACTTAGATTTTATTCACTAAACAATGGGGAACCACTGAAAAAAATTGAACAGAGGAGTGACATACAGTTTGTGTTTTAGAAAGAGCCTCCTGGCTACAAAGCGCTGCAAAGTGGAGAATGGATTTGTGCCATCAGGAAGCCCAGTTAGGAATCTGTTCCAATGGTCTAGGTGTGAGATGATAATGAAGTGGTGGTGGGCATGGAGAGAAATGGATGGATTTGAGAACTATTTTAGGACTGTAAATGACAGACCTTGGTGGCTGAGTGGATGTCAGCGGTTGGGAAGAAAAAGGGAGAAGTTAAGTATGATATCCAGATTTCTGAAGTTTAATCTAAAATTAAAACACTGAAAGAAAGAAAAAAGAAATAAAATAGATAATAATAATAAAAACACTGAAAGAAAAACACTGAAAGTGCTCTAGATATTAAAACATCAAGTAATAGTCAGGTGCCTGACAGTTATTCCAGAATTTAGGAACCTCTTTCTTTAGCAATCTGAGCTGCCAGACTCTCAGAGAAAGGAGCCAGGCATTCCCAAATTTGAACATGAGGCCTTATGTGTGGCTTTGTTCATGTATCTATATGGGTGAAGGGGTGGATGTATACACATCTAGGCACACGTACACATGCCTGGGACCACCTCCCCAAAGAAAATATTTGGAGAAAATCATATTTTTCTGAAGTCCATCTGACACTCCTGGACAAAGGCAACAGGTTATTCTTTCCTCTTTGGGCTAGGTCATTCTAGATTCAAGCCAAAGCAAAACAGTTTCCTCTTTAGCCAGTATTTCATAGATAGGGTTCATTTCTTCTTACTCTAGAGTAAAAGTAAACTATCAAAGAGAAAAAGGATATCTATATCTATATTTTGACTGTCAACTGTGTACTTCTCCAGAGCTTCATCAAAACCATAGTGGGGACTTTATTTTGCTCAAATGCTCAGTGCATTGGTGTACCTTCTCTGCCACTTCTCTGCAGGGCAAAATGATGGAAACTTTCTGAAAGTAAAAGGGGTGGATTTTGTGTGTATATGAACATGTGATTTTTTTTTTCTTTCCATGGCTGAAGTAATTGAGGTAAGAGTTTAATATGCACCAAAATTTTATTTTATTAATGACTAAGGAGTAATGAATGACTCGCAGAAAACAGAATTTGAGAAGTAGAATGGACGGGCTAACACACAGCTCAAAGCAAGGGGTGGCCCCTGTCCAAGCTGGGTACCATAAGAGGCCATCGTCAAGCCCACATTTTGGATCTCAGCAATTCATCTGATTTTCATATCCTTGATATGGAGTCAATCCCTGGCTGAAACTCCTGTAGAGCAATGGTAAACATTCATCACAGCCCAGCTGAACCTGTACCAGATGACTTATTTCCCCAAGGGCAAACTGAAGGTTTCCAGTTGGGCTGACATTAGTGTGAGCTTAGCACACAAACAAACCAACTCCTGCTCCAACAAGCCTTCCTGGAGAACACCAATCACAACAGATGGCAGCCTCTTGCGCACACACACACACACACACACACACACACACACAAAAGCTGTCTAGATTTGTCTACTAAGGAAGGAAGAAGTTCTAAATCTATAGTCTCAAACATAATACCAAGCCAAGATCCTGAGATTCCATGAGACTACTGGTGTTTTTCTGAGTGGATAAAAGCATAGGTTGACCCAAATGGCAATAGAAGGAAGGATTCTTTATAAAGTTACCTAAGGAGAAACTGAAACTCCATATTTCTTCAGCAGCATGTACTTATGATTTATTTAACAGAAGTACTATCCCAGATACAGTATTTTGTATGCTAATGTTATACTAGCTTTAATTCAAAAGAAACAGGCCTCTATCGCAATGTCTTGCCCTAGCCCCAGGCAAAATTCCCCAGGAATGAGACTCTTTAGTAGGTTAGTCTACTTAGATTTGTCCTTTGTTACAACCCTCCCCTCCCACCTCCCCCCAACAACACACACGCCTTTAGGTGTATACTAGGTGGGAGGGAGGAGCTTGCTATTATTTTCTTGTAATCTGTATATGAAAAATACCTGCCACACTAGACTTTTTTTCCCTCTCCACTGATAATTATCATTGCTCCAGATCTCTCCTCTGTGAGAAACATTCAGAAGAGCCAGGGTAATTGTTGGGCAGGGTGGGGATAAATGGAGAAACAAGGGCCTTAGAAATCCAAGTAGAATAGTCCAATAGATCCAATTGATGAGATTAAAAATGAACACTTGGGCTTCCCTGGTGGCGCAGTGGTTGAGAGTCGCCTGCCGGTGCAGGGGACATGGGTTTGTGCCCTGGTCCGGGAAGATCCCACATGCCACGGAGCGGCTGGGCCTGTGAGCCATGGCTGCTGAGCCTGCGTGTCTGGAGCCTGTGCTCCGCAACGGGAGAGGCCACAACAGTGAGGCCCACGTACCACACACACACACACACACACACACAAAAGAACACTTTTTGATATCATTTATGACATAATCTGTTTCATTAAAAAATGCTTCGGGTGCCCCTTTGCCTATGAGTCAACTGGCTCAGGAATATTCGGGGTCCACCAATACTTGATTTTCCAAGAAAGCATGGAGGGATGATTAGTAAAGCAATGAATCTATTCTGTCTTTGGTTTCACTTGTAAAATGGTGACTCTAATTCTGACTCTTACCTTATTTTTCCCAAGGGAGTGATGAAATTAAGAAGATGACTTGAGTATCTTAGAAGTATGTGCCATAGTACACAATATAACAATCACAAAACACAGGTTAGATTTCTCTAATAGGATCATTTGCCTATGACAAATGAGAACTTCCCTAGTCTCTAAATAATCTTCAAACAATCTGTGAGGCAGCACAGAAAGGGTTTCTGAAATAGTGACTGCTAGCGCACAGACAGGAAGTAGGAAGTCTGTGACCCCAGAATGGAAGGAAAGGGAAAGAAATGGAACTAAGCAGTCTTTTGAGGTAGAGCCTGCTTCTAAGGGAGAAGGTAGAGCCTGCTTCAAGAATCAGTATGATCACTGTGGGAAGGTGTCCCTCAAAGCTAAGTTCAAGGAACACATCTTCATTCTCTCTCCCTCTCTCCCCCGCACGTACTCAGATCAACCTCCCTTGAGGACTGCATGAGCTTGGGCCTAACACCCACGTACACTTCCTGTTATACAGATGTACAGACACAGAGGCACCTAGGCAATCAGAGCTGCATTCAGAAACAGGCTCATATAGACATTCAGAAGACAATATGGAATAGAAAGCGGACAGAGGACACACAAATTGCACAAAATGTGTTGGGTAGATATATTTGGGCGGTAGTGGTGAATATTAATACTCTCATCCACACACAAGTTCAGAACCAATTGAGAGACATGGAAAGCAGAGAGGCAGAGTTTTAAAATATCTGTTTATTACTGTTAAAATCTGGATTGGAGAAAAAGGAATATGTAATGTCCATAATAGGCTTCTTAATAGCCTCCCCACTTAGCTAGACAGAATTTCCAACTCACCCAAAGGTGGGGAAAGAGGCCAAGAGAGTTATTCTAACAGAAGTACTCCCAAATGGAAACATGAAGAGAGAGAATGGAGCATTCCAAACCCTTCCCTCCTCTGCAAAAGAGGAGAATATGACAGAGACATGATTAATAAAGTCATCGCAGGATGCTTCTGCAGCCTCCCTGCCTTGAAATCCTGGTTTTATCATTTCCTGACTTAGTTTCCTCACTTGGAAAACAGTTACTAATACCTACTTTGCAGGGTCATTGTAATCATTGCCAATAATACATGAAAAATGTGTTGCATGGTGCCTAGCATTTAGCAATTGTCCTCTGAATGTAGGGCAAATTAAGCCCACTGAATGAATACTAAATTTTCTGCTGAAACATTGTTTCAGTAAATATGTAAGCCTTTTAAAAGAACTGTTATGGCCATACTACACAAAGTGATCTACAGATCCAATGCAATCCCTATCAAAATTCCGATGGCATTTTTCAAAGAAATAGAAAAAAAATCCTAAAATTTGTATGGAACCACAAAAGACCCCAAATAGCTACAGCAATCTTGGGAAAGAAGAACAAAGCTAGAAGCATTACAGTCCCTGATTTTGAAATATATTAGAAAGCTATAGTAATCAAAACAACAGGATATTGGCATAAAAAACAGACATATAAACCAGCGGAACAGAATAGACAGCCCAGAAATAACCCCGTGCACAGACATTCAGCTAATATTTGACAAGGGAGCCAAGAACATCCAATGGGCACAGGGTAGTTTCTTCAACAAATGATCTTGAGAAGACTGGATATTCACATGCAAAAGAATGAAACTGGACCCCTATCTTACCATTCACAAAAATTAACTCAAAATGGAATAAAGACTTAAATATAAGACCTGAAATTGTAAAACTCAGAGAAGAAAACATAGGGGGAAATCTTTGTGACGTTGGTCTCGGCAACAATTTCTTGGATATGACACCAAAAGCATAGGAAACAAGCATAAGTATATGGGACTACATCAAAATAAAAAGCTTGTGCACAGAAAACACAAAACCTAACAAAACAAACAGTAGATAAGGCAACCTATAGAATGGGAGAAAATATTTGCAAACCATATATCTGATAAGGAGTTAATATTTAAAATCTATAAGGAACTCATACAACTCAATAGCAAAAAAGAGAAAGAAAAAAAGAAAAAGCAAATAACTTGATTATAAAATGGGCAAAGGATTTGAATGGACTTTTTTCCAAAGAATACATACAAATGTCCAACAGGTATATGAAAAGATGCACAACTCACTAATCATAAGGGAAATGCAATGTCTATCACATCATACCTGTTTGGGATGGCCATTATTTATAAAAAACAGAAATTCATATTAACCATTGTTGGCAAGGGGGTTGAAAAATTGGAATCCTTGTGCATTGTTGATGAAAATGTAAAATGGTGCAGCCAGCATGGAAAACAGTAAAGAGGTTCTTCAAAAAATTAAAAATAGAACAACCATATGATCTAGAAATCTCACAACTGGGTATTTATCCAGAAGAATTTAAATCAGGATCTTGAAGAGATATTTGCACTCCCAAGTTTATTGCATCATTATTCGCAAGAGCCAAGAGGTGGAAACACCTAAATGCCCATTGACTGATGAATGGATAAAGAAGATGTGAGACATATACATATATATATATATATATATATATATATATATATATAATGGAATATTATTCAGCCCTAAAAAGGGAAATACTGTCATGCTACAACATAGATGGGCATTGAGAACATTGCTAAGTGAAATAGGCGAGTCACAAAAAGACAAATACTGCATGATTCCATTTATATGAGAAATGTAAAATAGATTCATAGAATCAGAGTGAAATGATAGTTGCCAGGGGCTGAGGAGAGGTAGGAATGGATGTTGCTATTCAATGGGTACAAAGTTTCAGTCAAGCAAGATGAAAATGTTCTAGAAATCTGCTGTACAACATTGTGCATGTAGTTAATGATACTGTACTCTACACTTAAAAATTTGTTCAGAGGGTACATTTCATGTCATATACTTTTGCCACAGTAAAAAACATCTGATCTTTTACTAGAGTAAGGATTCTGAAGCTAGGGTCTTTAAGCCTCAGTCCAAACTATATGCGACATGGGGTGATAATGTATAGCTTTCTAGGAGTTTCTGGGGGAGAGAGTGCATAGCTTTCACTAGACTCTCAAAAGAGTCCTTAATTCAGAAAGGAGCTAGAGGTGCTACTATGAGGAAAATTGAATTCAAATTTGTGTTAAAAAATAAAAAAGTTCAAAGAAGGACTGCTATTTCAATCTCCTTCCTACCAATAAAGGTAAAATGGTCAATAGATTTCTAATGAGAAAAGACTCCTGTGAGGATTTTTTTTTATGAGGTGGAAGTAAACACCCTGTTTTTAATTTCTCTCTCCCTGTTTCTGCTGATGGACCTTTTGCCCACCTCCCCTGTTGGCTCCTTTTTAGATCCTTTGTGATCCTTCTTGACTTTTAAATACTAGCATAATATTTTAAATATTAGCATAATCCAAGGTTTCATCTAAATCTCCATTTTCTTATCATTCTGATATCCCTGCATGAGATTATCCACTCCAAATGGCTTCAACTATAATCCAAATGTGTATTACCAATCACCATTCCTCTCTTGATATGCGGTTTCCTATTTCTACCTGCTTACTGGACTTTCCACCTTTTTACCCACAGGCAATTTAACATACTTTAGAGTGAATTTATCATTTGTC
Organism: Lipotes vexillifer; assembly: GCF_000442215.2. Classification (NCBI taxonomy): domain Eukaryota; kingdom Metazoa; phylum Chordata; class Mammalia; order Artiodactyla; family Lipotidae; genus Lipotes; species Lipotes vexillifer. The sequence continues at coordinate 3,334,453 of NW_006777287.1, read as the reverse complement.
CATTGGCTGCACACACACACACACAGACACACACAGAGAGAGAGAGAGAGAGAGAGAGAGAGAGTGAGAGGAGGAGAGAAATACGCCCCTGGACTCTTCTCTATTGCTTTATTTTCACATGGTTCATCTCCATCATTAAGGCTTTGTTTGCACATATAACTATGTTTAGCCACTTGCCAGGAAGTAGTCCCAGAATTTTCAAATTGTAGAGGAACTTAAGAAATCAAGTAGCTCAATCTTTTCCATTAACAGAGAGGGGCAGTGATCTACTTAATATCACACAGCAATTTAATGGCAGAACCAGCTTAAAATCCAGGCATCTCACATCCTATCCTGTACCCTTTCCATTACATAATCATTCTCCCACTAACTGTACTTCCAAGGAAGAATGAGATCCCTGCCACTAGCAGTAATTTTTATCAGTAAAGAAGCAAGGTTATCCAGCCATCCAATGTTCAAAATGGCTACTTATGTGCTGTTTGCACCAGGGGCTACGTAATTTATGTTCTTTTGCTATAATAATGGAAATGATAAACTGAAGAGTACAACAAGACATCAGTGTGGAGTAAGTCTTGGAATGAAAATAGATTGGTTAAAGGCTAGCTCAGTGCTTGCTTTCATAATAAGGTTGTGAGGAATTTGACTCTTTCCTTACCAAAGTGTTTTCATATGTATTATTTCATTTTAGTCTTCAACAGGCCTGGGAGGGAGGGAGGTCAGGGCTTATTAGCTGAAGTTTACAGATGAAAAAAAAATGAGACTGAAAACAGTTCAGTGATTTGCCCAAGGTCACCCATCTAATTAGTGACAAGGCCAGGGCTCACATGTGTGTCTCCTGCTTCCCAGTCTCTTTTCTCTAGTCTAGACACATAATTCTAGTAGACCTTGAGTGATGACCACAGATCCTGTGAACTGCACTTTATAGATTTCTATATGCTGAAACTGAAACATGCTAAGTTTTACCAAGTGACAATCATGGAGATAGAAGTCTTATCTCAAAAAGAAGATGAAGAAAAAAAAAAAAGCTCAGTTTCAAGGTGGGACAGAACAAATGAGTGTTATGTCATAGGTTGACATGCAATCAAGAAACAGCTGCCATTTTCTCAAATTTTTTGCTTTCTAGTAGGAGAAATGCAAACAAAACATAAACATGATTGAAAGGATTTTTGCAGGTCTAAAAATCTAAAAGATTGAAGGTGGTTCCCCATGTGAGTCATCTCTAAAGACTTTTTCCTTTTTTTTGTTTTTAAAAAAATATTTTTGTTGGAGTATAGTTGATTTACAATGTTGTGTTAGTTTCTACTGTACAGCAAAGTGAATCAGTTATACATATCTAAGGACTTTTAAAAAGCAGATTATAAACACCGAAACTGCAGTTTTATTAAAGAAAAGTCAGGTCACCATCATATAATGCAGACAGTCCAGGAGGCGGAGAAGAAAGGATTGGGGGAGGGAGGAGAGCCTGTGAGAGAAGTTTCAGTGGCCTGAAGGGGCACACACAGGCTGAAGTGTGTTGAAGAGGCTGTGACAGGTGAGGAAATGGAAGCAAAGAGTGACAACCTTGTCTACAGAAAGCTGACTGTGGAAGTAAGGGTGTCATGGTGTGTGTTCTTGGCGAAGAAGAAGAAACTGCACAAGAAGAAGGTAAGAGATGGAACAGGCAATAGAGCATTGAGGGGTTCTGTGGAGTCACCACTGAGTTGTCAAAACTTTCCCCGCTACTGGGAAGCTCTTTAAACACTCACTGCCTGAATATGGCTCCAGAGACAACACCTCAGAGAGGGGTGGTAACCGTGCCCAGGTCAAGACTGAGAAATCAGCCCAAGATTTAGTAACAAATTCACTTTTGGGGACTATTAGTGTGGGTATTTGTTTGGTCTGTTCTAAAAGCTCAGCTCAGACACTACAACCTCAAGCATGAACAGATGAGCAGAGACGTTCTGGCCCCTGTCTAAAAGCCGATTCTTCCAAAAGGCACCACATTGTTAATTGGCCAGCTTATCAATGGATGCTCCTTCCTGTAGGTTTGTTTAGGAGTGAAAACAATACTGCTAGTCATAAACTTTGCTGATTCCTGGCTTGGTCATCTCAGTGGGGCAAGTGCAAGGCCGTGCCAGGAACTCCAGACGACTGGAACATACATGAGCACAGTGCTACCCATAGACGCCAGCACTGAGCCAGGGTGCAGCTGAGCCTGGGCAGGGGGCATCCTCAAAGTGCTTCTTTACTTAAACTATGCCCCGGGGCGATGTTTCATAATGACCCCACACACCTAGCTCATACACACAGAGCAGCCTACACACAGAGCCCCACTGTGTTCGCTGGCCTGCTTGCTTGACTTTCCATCCTAGGCAAGGTCCACAAATTAGCAGCTTTGTAACCCTCCCAGGACCCGGTTCTCGGGACCTTCAGACGAAAAAGGCAGTCAGAGAAACATGAACGCGCTAATCGGAAACCAGCATTTCAGCCCACTCAGCCACGCGGGCCATCCACACTAACGACTTTCACCTCCCCTCGCCTCGGCTGGCTGGAGGGGCGGGGAACTCTGCAGTTAGGAAGAGAACCGAAGAGGGGGGCCTGCTTGAATGAAACAATGTAACAATTGATGTGAAGCCTCGCCTTGCTCCCACTCCCCAGCGATCCTATAGGCGAGGTCCTAGTGACTGCCCCTCCCCATTGCTCCGTTTTCTTGTCCATTACGCGATATCCCTCCGCCTCTCCTTCTTTCTTTTCTTTTCTTTTTTTTCTTCCTTCTCCTTTCCCCCCCTCTCTCCCCCTCTCTCCAGCTCCGTGTCATTTCCTCCTTGCGCTCGCTCGCTGCCCGAGCGTCTCCAGCCAGGAGAGTAGGCGGAGCAGGGCGGTGCGGGGTGGCGTAGCGCTGGAGGGCTATGGTGGTGGAGCCGCTGGGGGCGGAGGCAACGTAGCCCCCGCGGAAAAGGAGCCCCGCGGCCCTGAGCCGAGCGGAGGATGGAGAACCGGCCTGGGTCCTTCCAGTACGTCCCTGTGCAGCTGCAAGGGGGGGCGCCCTGGGGCTTCACCCTTAAGGGGGGTCTGGAACACTGCGAACCGCTCACAGTGTCTAAGGTAAGAACTGGCGGCTGTCCCAGCGGTGCCCAACTTTGAATGGGCGAGCGGGTGCGCAGGCTGCCGCGGGACGCGGCCCTCAGACCAACTTTGAAACTTGTTTGGTGCTGGGGATGAAATCCCCGACGTGAAGCATTAGCTGCACTGGTGGGGGGGTGTCTGGCCACCAGCCCCGGCGCGGACACCCCTTCGGGGTGGCGGGAGCGCTGGATGAGAATGCGGCCGGCCCCGGGTTAGAGCCCCACGCGCAGACACCTCGGGAGGGCTCGGGGGCCGATTCTGCTCCCCAGTGTCTGGGCGGCTGCTCCCCTCCGTTGGAGCTGGAGGAAGTGGTGGCTGTTGGGGGTTCCTCCTTGGAAGTTCCCGTGCCTCTGCGGGACAGCGACTGGCTGAAGGGACAGGCAAGGCGCCTTGGCACATTTCTTCAAGGCGTCGGTCCCTGGATCGACCGGCGGGTCATCTCGCCCGGGCAGGTTGCGGGGCGAGGGTCCGGTGTGGGAACAGAGATGAGGCATCGGTGGCTTTCGTCAGCCTCACTTCCCACGGCCGGACGCGCGCACATCCATTCAGCCGGTGGGGCGTTGCTACTGCCGCTTGGGCTCGGCCTTTCCCTCCCGCCGGAGTCCTGCCCCAGCGCTGGAGAGATTTCCTGCACGTTGAGGAGAGTGGAGGAAACTTTTGCGCCATGGAGCGCAGCTGTGCCGCCGCCGCCGCCGCCGCCGCCGCCGCCGCCGCCGCCGCCGCCGCCGCCGCCGCCGCCGCCGCCGCCGCCGCCGCCGCCGCCGCCGCCGCCGCCGCCGCCGCCGCCGCCGCCGCCGCCGCCGCCGCCGCCGCCGCCGCCGCCGCCGCCGCCGCCGCCGCCGCCGCCGCCAGGGTTTGTTTGTTTTAGGAGGCTGTGGTCTGCTGGGAGCCAAGTTGCAGCTGAGGGCAGGGTAGAGGAGCTCTCCCGAGCACTACAGAATCCCTGAGCAAGCCATCCCCCCGTAGGGGTGAGTGTAGCGGGTGGGGGCCGCGGGGGCTGTAACTGGGAAGAGAGATTTGCTGGACGACTCACCTTGAGGCGCCAGATGGCCAAGGGAGCGAACTTCACGAACTTTATCCTGTTGTTTTTTTTTGTTTTTGTTTTTGTTTCCCTGAAATGCTCAAATCTGAAAAGCCCTTCCCCTTCCAACCCGCTCAAATTGCAGTTGAGGTGGAAGACGTGGGTTTGGGCTGCAGATAAAAAGATGTGGGTTCTCTGTGGGGAACAAATATCACTTTATTGTTTTGGCTTCTTAACGTGGGTCACGTCTCAGCAGGGGATGGCGAATGCCCCCGCCACAACCCCGCGTAACCTGTGCCCCTTTCGCCAGGCACCGGAGCTGCTGGTTAACTTGTAGGGGGTCCTTCAGGCCTTGGGGGCCACACTCTTAGCAATCCTGGGGTGTTGCCATGGGGTGTACCAATCATCTTGAGCTCCTGAGGCAAAACTTTGAGGGGCTGTCAGGGAAACCTGGGATCTTTAGCTTCCCCAAACACCAATAACCAGCCCAGATCTTCACCCAGCACCCCCTTTCCCCATACTAGTCATGTATTTCTAACCAGCCTAAGATTGCTTTGTCACCCACTGTCACGCCATTCCTTCCCCCCCACACACGTCACTATCCCTTTCCCTCCAGTATTATCCGGAGGGAGTAATAAGCTTTTTTTTTTTTTTAAACATTCTCAAACAACCCCTTTGAGGAGGGGAATCCTGGCCTTCAGGAATTTTTTCTAATCAAACTCCTCCTCTCCCTGCTCTTTCCACCAAGGTCAGAACTGTCTATGCAGCCCTCCATGGTCTGGCAGTTCCCCCCTTTCTTTTTCTCCTGACACCGCCCACAGACTTTCCAGTCTGCCCAGACAGCCTGCCTTGGAGAGGTCATTTTTCACCCCTGCCCAGGGCTGACCCATCCTGAGAAGCACCCCAGAGAGTGGTTGCTGCTGTGGTCCTGGATTGTTTTGTGAGCCAGCAGGAACATGGCAAGGGGGTGTTACTAAGTATGGGGCAGCCAACAATTTGTGGTCTGGCTGGGGGATTATTTGAGGGTAGATGAGGGTTTCCTTGGCCAAGCTGTTGAGGAAATGACTCGTGTGTTGAGAGGCAGGGTGCCTTTTAATGACTCCCTTTCTGCTGAATGTACAGTTGACCCCTATTATATATGAAGGCTCATTATTACACACATTTGGATATGCAGGGGGTAACATCATTTCTCCCATCTATCCCAGATAGCTTGATTCCTTCCAGTAAAAGCCAGCTATATATAACCTGGCTAGCCCTATTACTGTATAAAGGGGCCATGGCATTTTTGTAAGGTGCAATGGTTGCCTGTATTTTTTTTCTTGCCAAGACAGTATGTGGCATAGTTCATTAATCCCCTATTAATTTTTCTACCTTAGTTTTGTTTCCCCTTATGCTTCAGAACAATACAGATTTCTTTTTGAAAATAGCTTCAGTCTGTACACATTGGTGGGGATGGGATGGAAGGGTGTACAAAGAGAATTGTATTGACAGATTGAAAACTTGGGTTCTAATCCTTGCTCTGCCACTCACTAGCCCCAGGATCCTGGGTGCATCACTTGCCCTCCCTGGGCTTAGGTGTCTTTAAATAAGACTATGACAGTCTGGTAGCCAATCCTTTATGCCAGTGGTAGGCTCCAAATCTATATTTTCTACCACTTGGAGAGTTTCTTTTTTTAATTATTATTTTTATTGAAGTATAGTTAATTTACATTTTTGTGTTAGTTTCAGGTGTACAGCATAGTGATTCTTTTTCATTCAGGTTATATTCCATTATAGATTATTACAAGATATTGGGTATAATTCTCTGTGCTATACAGTAAATCCTTGTTGCTTATCTGTTTTATGTGTAGTAGTTTGTATCTGTTAATCTCATACTCCTAATTTGTCCCTCCCCCTCTCCCTATCCCCTTTGGTAACCATAAGTTTGTTTTCTGTGTCTGTCAGTCTGTTTCTGTTTTGTATATAGATTCATTTGTATTATTTTTTAGATTCCACATAAAAGTGATATCATACAGTATTTGTCTTTCTCTGTCTGACTTATTTCACTAAGCATTATACTGTCTAGGTCCATCCATGTAGCTGCAAATGGCAATATTTCATTCTTTTTTATGGCTGAGTAGTATTCCATTCTATATATGTGTTTGTGTGTGTGTGTATATATATATATATATATATATATATATATATTACATCTTTATCCATTCACCTGTTGATGGAATCTTGGGTTGTGTCTATGACTTGGCTATTGTAAATAGTGCTGCTAAGAACATTGGGGTGCATGTATCTTTTCGAATTAGAGTTTTTGTTTTTTCCAGCTCTATACCCAGTAGTGGAATTGCTGGTTCATATGGTAGTTCTATTTTTAGTTTTTAAAGGAATCTCCATACTGTTCTCCATATTGGCTGCACCAATTTACATTCCCACCAACAGTGCACAAGGGTTCCCTTTTCTCCACATCCTTTACTTGGAGAGTTTCTCAATTCTTCTGGTAGTACTGCAGTTTGTGAAGGGGCATGGGGCAATACCATTGAGGGATGTATCCAGTCTTGGCGGCCTCCCACCCCAGTGACCTTTTGCATGCCAGCTTTGTGTTTCCAGAGTAGGTGAGCACTGGGTTGCAGACACTCCCTGGTGGAGTCTGGGCTCAGGGAGTAGGAGAGGACTGTTTTGGTGACTCCAAATCACTTGTGATGATCTCAGGTCAGGCAGAGACAGAGGTAAGGTGCCAGAACCATGGTAAGAAATATTGGAGAACCTTCTTTGGTGTCATGGGGAAAAACACCAAAAACGATTTGGATCTGATGTGGTGTACATGCTTGGAGATAGCTTGTGGAACAGGTGGAGGCATCTTGGGAGTCGAGGAATTTGAGGAAAGATGATTAGTGGGAAGAGTGCATAGAGTGTGAAAGTGTATTTCATATTTGTTATGGGGGACCCTTTGGATCAGGAAATAATCAGGTTGGGGAAATCATCAGTTCCTATAGGCTCCTATGATTTCCCTGAAAGTAGGGAATTCAGCTGCCGAAGTTGTGGAGACTGGTATAGCCTTCTCTTAACAATTAAGTGACAAAAAAAGAAGAAATGTTAAAAAAAAAACAACTATTATTATTGATTATCCTATGTGTTAAGGGATGGTTTATGATTGCCCCATACAGTGTGATGTTCCCAAAGAAATGTGACCAACTAGAGAATTGGGCCCATGCCCTTGGCGTTATTGATTCCTTTGGTTAGCATCTACCTCGTTGACCCAGGGGGCCTGTCTGGATGAAGTGGAGATTCTCTTCTAATCAGACTTGGCTATTTGCTACCTAGGGGTCCCCCTCTACCCCCTCTACAGCGTAGACAGTCATCCATGAAGTTGGCTCCATGCGCTGGAAAAGATCCACTTTGGAGGGTGGGTGACCTTTTCAAGGTTCTGGCGCGAATGATTATGCATCAGATAGGGCCTCTCAGAGGCCTCAGAGATTCAAATTGTATCCTCCTGTGGTGTGTGTGCATGCGTGCGTGTGTGAGAGAGAGAGTTGCTAAGCTGTAGTGTAAGATTCCTATACTCATTTTGAGTTCTTGGAAATGTGCCCTGAGGTTGGCTGAGGGTGGAGAAAAGAAAGGGTGGAGACCAATGTGGGGATGCAGGAAAAGGAGAAGGAGGAAAATTGGGGAGAAGGACAAGACATTGCAGAAACTGGCTCACCCTACATATTTGCCCTTTTCCTGGCCCGTTTTTGGTGGCGGTCTCTATCTGGCACAGTGAAGGAAGTGGATGCTAGTTACTGCCCTGGAACAAAGTAGGGTGGGATGGGGCAGTAGCCTGGAGGAGGAAGAAGCTTCACCTCCTCCACTTAGTGTCCACTGATGTTGCTATATTATTTTATCCTCTTTGGACCCAAGATTCTATTTGCCAAATGAGGGTCGTTGGCCCATCTTTATTAGCACAGGTGATGTGAAAATGAATTGGGCAAACCCTAATTCTGTGTGCCATCCTTAGCCTAGGAAAATGGCAGGACATGCTCTTTGTTTTTATACCCTCCCCCATCCCCACTATGACTTTATTTCTAGAAGAAGCACACAAAGAGGCATTTGAGATTTCAAGAGGACATGGGTAAAGTCAGATTCAGGCTGTCTTGTGGCTGGCAGTAGATTTGGCTGTGACTTTGAGTTCTTGTTGGGTGCAGAGGTAGTGTTATGTGAGAAATGGTAGTTCTGTGAAACCTTCTTAGTTATGTTACAGGCCGGGCCCACCCCCAGGCCAGAGCTTGGCATTCACAAAGGGACCCTTCATGGGGTGTGCTTCTTGAGAGCTTAGTCCAGCCTGGTTACTTAGATGAATCTCCTCCTCATCTCTGATTCTAGAATCAGCAAAGATGTCTACTACCTCAGTTCCCCAAATGCTCCTCTCTCAGAAAGTAAGCTTTTGGGGACATGGGGTAGGAATCCATCCAGAGAAATACAAAGAAGGTTGGAGGGAGGTAGTAAGGCAAAGAGGGTGGGTGGTATGTCTGGTAACCCTTGGCTGAGCTTTGGGTACATACTACTTTGGGGCCTGCTGGGCTGTCACAATACACCTGGTAACCTATTGCAATCCACACATGTGCTCCCTGAAATGAAAAAAGGCCAAGCCTATTAGAGGCTTTTCCTTCTCCAAAACCTCAAAGAAAATAATTCAACTCCAGCTGGAAGACACTTGAATGTTGTCTCTTAAACAGAATTCAGATGATTTTGCCCCTTGCTCTCCTCCATCTCCTCCCAGGAATTTTTTTTTTTTAAGAGAAAAGGGAGACTCAGATTTGAGGTTGGTGTTTATGGAGTGATTATCTGGAGGGAACATCAGAATTTTTATAGTTAGGCTTCTTCAGAACCAGGGGACAAAAATATGCTGACCTGTCTGAGAAAAGTTAATGAAGAACAGCAGAGATTAAGTGAAGGGCTGCTCTCACTAAGCACCCTCCTTCCCCGCCCCTCACCAAAGGGCAGACTCAACTCAGGCCTGCTAACGGAATGCTGTTCTTTGAGGTGGCTGGAATCACAGATTATCAGAGTGAGGAAGGCCTTGTGGAAGTCACCTGGTCTTAATCTTAACCGATCCATGTGCAGTAGCCCTGAGCTTGTTCTCCTGTGGTCATGGGGGAGCTCACTCCCTTCTTAGCCAGTCCATTTCAGTGTTGAAAAGTTTTGACTGTAGTAGACATCTTTTTCTCAGGTCGAGCTGAAATCATTCTCCATCTACCTATTCTCTATGGGTCCTATAGCTCTGCCTTGTGGGACCACACAGAACAAGATGCTTTCTCTTACTTAGGACAACCTTTGGGAGGTCTGAAGACAAAGACTGTGTCTCTTTGTCTCATTTTTCTAGGCTAAAGAGCCTTAGCTCTTTCAGCTGTTCCTTACAGGATCTGAGATCCAGCCTCCTCCCACTCTGGATGCACTCCAGCCTGGCCATGTTCCTCTTGAGTTAGGGAGCCCACAGCTGAATGCAGTAACTGAGAGTCTGACCAAAGTTAGGTAGGATCATGCTTTAAAATAATACAGCTGAAGACCACTTTGGCTCTTTCTGTCATCCATGCCATACGAAGACTCTGTGTCAAGCAAAGCCTTTTAGTGGAAGTATCTGTGCTGCTGCTAAGCCACACCTGCCCAAGGCCTCTACCTAGGCACCTGGGACAACTACATACGAGATTTAGGAGGGGCATATCTCATCACTCACTATGTATTTAAAATTGCCCCTAGCCCTGCCCCTAGCCCAGGTCAGCCTTGGAAAAAGTGTTCTAAGGGAGATGATAGAGAAGGCATAAGCCATGAATTCCAGGAGCATATATATTTCTACAGAGTTACAGACAAGGAATTTGTATAATAGAAGAAGGAAGTGGCAGTTGGCGAATAGTGTCAAAATCAGACCTCTAGAACATCAGATTGATTTGATTTTTAACCAACTGCTGGCTTGGAAATTGTAGGAATAACCTCTATGAACTTAATTTTCCCCTTCTGGAACAAATAGGTGTCTCCAAGATTGAAGATGCTGACCCTATGTGACATACAAGCAGTCTCCAACTTATGGAACCCCTCGGTAGGAATTTAGACACAGCAGTCTGCAGCCCTGTCAGATGTTTATTTCTGTGCACATTGCCACTGGCACTGGCTGCAAATCTCCTATTGTTGCTGCCATTCCTGTGTTCTGAGGTCTTCTGTTTGTACCTGGAATACCCACAAGAGTCGTTCCTTCTGGAGGTCTTGCACTGACAGTCTCTCCCCTCCCCCACACCCTCACATCTACCAGTTTGTCACCTGAGTTGGGCAAATACCTTTTCTTGCTACTGAAGCCCTGATCGGGGAGTGTATTGAAGTGGAGCTTAATCTTCATTATCACTGAAGGATGAGAGGCCTGGAGAAGAGAGTTAAAGTCTAGGAAATATGTCCCCCGACACAGTTATTGATGGTGGCCACGTTCAGAACAGTTCTGGAGAGGCCTCTTTCATCTATAGTGTATCACTGATGAAATTACAGAACCTAACCACCATTTACAATATTCTGTCTATAGGGAACTGCATTTAAAGCTCCAAGCTGCGTATTTACAAAAGGTTATCTTGGAAAACAATCCATAAGTCAGGGACAACAAGTGCTCTAGATATCTCTGTTACATAGATGTAGATGGGTTTGGGGTTTCTACTACTATCACTGCCCAGGTGCTCATATCCTTGATCCTGGGGCCAGATTTGTGTGTACATACAGTGTATGCATCATTAAATTTCTCTCTGAAACTGAACTCCAGGTTTACCTGATTTATCTTGTAATCAGCAAGTGACCCTTTTATATTACTTATGTTGGTACCTAGATCACTTTCACTCAGTTTCTGTGAAGGCAATATTTTGTTTCCTGGTGCTCCCCTGAAATACCCGCTTCAGACAGACTTCAATTAAGTCATTAATGAACAAGTTGAGATAAATTTTTCCCTGCTAAAGACTGTGTTCCAAAGACTGGAATGGGATAGAGGTTTGTCTCCTTACACCCCTTCGCCCTATCCAGTGTAAACAGGCCAAGTGGAAAGATTGTCTGAGGCATTAGTTTTGCAAGGGATGATTCGTTCTTCCTCACATCACACTGGCATGTTTACTTGGGCACATAGCCATCCTGGCTGGGCACTGAAATTGCAAAGATCAAGATGACTTCGTTTCTCAAAGAGACTAACTCCTCCCCATTGACTTCACCTCCACTCCCTCCTCTTTCAGTGCGAGTCTGTGACTACGCCATGCTATGGGATGAGCACTGCCTGGTAGCAACAGAGACAAATTTTCCATGCATCTAGGCTACCTTTCTTTCATGTCCAGTCTTTGGTTCCCAGCCCCCACCCACCAGCACCAAGTTGCTTGAGGCCTACATTTGGGACTGTCTCATTCAAGTGTCACTACTTCTTGGTTCATTCATTGTCTTCCCTGCCCGCTGTCCAAAACCCAGCTTTTTGTTGTTGTTGTTGTTTCTCTTTTTTTGGTACAGTGGGCCCTTCTAGTCTGCTGTACCAGTTCTGTCCCTCTTGGCTCAGCCATACTTCCGGTGTGGGGAGGTGGGGGGAGAGAAGTTCACAGAGTTAAGGTTGATAAAGTTTGAAAACTCTCAGCAAATTGGTAGCTGGATCAGGGGGAACTTTTCTCATACTGTGTCTCTCTCTGTCCTGTTTCAGTGGAGGACTGGACCTTTGTCGCATTTCTGATATTCTCTTATCAACTCGCTGAGTAATCTTGGCATGTTATTTCACCTCTCTGTACCCTCCTGTTTCTTCTCAGCCTCTCCGAGGGGCAAGCTTCTGCTTTATTGACGGGATGCTAAGAGCTCCAGGATCTTCGCTCATGATCTAGGCTGTGGAAGTGTAAAGGCTGACTGACAGCAGGCAGTTCTTCCAGGGCTTAGCTTTTCTCCACGCTCCTACTTCCTATGTTTCCAGAAGTGGCTGTTTCCTGGTATGTTCTCAGGGACGGCGTGCCGCATGGTCTGTTAACTTTCACTCAAGTCTTTTAATGTTACATCTGTGAGGAATGCGGGAGGTGGGACTAATTTGACAGGATCAAGGGTTAAGCCCAGTGATGGACAGACCCTTTGTGGTGTCTTCTGGCCCCCACCCTAACGCCACTCAGCAGATTCCCAGCTGTATGGTCTTCTCTCTTCCTGAGCCTCTGGCAGGGAAGTTTTGAATGGTTCTCCTGTACTGCCTTTCATGGTCCATCAGAAATTGATTTTTCTTTTGGGGGAGGGGGTTGGGGGTGAGATGAGGTAGACCTGGGAGGAAAGCTCGTTCAACTAGTTATTCTGGAAAGGGGTTAGAGTCTCATGGCTGCTGCCCCATCTTTGCTTATGAGAACATGACAAGCTAAAGCCTTGTCTTTGTTGGGCTGCCTTGCTGCTTTCCATTTCTTTTCATTTGTGTTTGATTTAAGTAAAACCTCCTCTGAAAACTTCTGCAGGTAGGCAGTTTTTGATGGCATATTATCTCTGACTTAGAGGGTGAGGGATGATATCTTGGAGACTCAGGGGAGAGTAAGTATTAGTTCTTGACTCTTATGTTCTTTGAAGGACTTGACTGAGAGTTTGGAGCTCTGTGTTAATTTAAATATTGTAATCAGGGAGTAGCAAGGCAACAGGAGGAAAAGTGGACCAGGCAGGGACTTGGATACTCCACTTGTGTGGTTGTGCCTCATTGGATGGAGGTAATGCCGTTTGGTTGGATCTCAGCAATCTCTTGAACTAAATGCGTGATCCAGGCGTAGATATGGGAGGATAGGAGAGGTAGTGGACCTGCTATGTGGTAAATACTGCTACTTGTAGGTGTTTTACATATATTCTTACTTAATTTTTACAGTAACTCTTTGAGGTAGATATTGATCTCCCCATTGTGCAGATGAGGGGACTGAGGCTCAGGAGAAGTTAAGTAACATGGATGAGCTGGCATCCATGGATGAGCTGGCATTCAAATTGACTTCTGTCTGACTCCATATCCCAGACTGTTTCAACGCTACCATGTTTACATAGGTGAAAGAAACAGAGAGAGAAAAAGAACTGGATAAGAATATAACAGGGGGTGGGGAATGAGAGAAATTAGAGAAATGTAACTTACTGCAAAAATTGGTACTGTTACCAGTACATGCCAGTCAGGGGTCAGGGTCAAAGGAAAGGTTTTGTTTTGTTTTATTTTGTTTTAAATCTCAAGTCAGGGTAAGAAGTATAAGCTTGGATTCAGAAGACCTGAAGTTCAGTCTTCGCTTTGCTGCTCAATATTTGTGTATGACTGGGCATGTCATTTTCCTCTCAGTGTCTCCATTTCCTCATTTGCAAAATGAAAATAATAAAACTTGCATTTTTTTCCCCAGTAGGGATAGAGATTGATTTTATCTTTTATCTCATATAAATACTAGATGTGTATGTGATTTAAGAAAGGAAAAGCATTCTACAGGTGTCCCTTATTAAGCAGAAATGCTCTTAAGGGAATTCTGAACTTAAAAAATTAAGTGTATGAAGTTACCAAATCTTTGGAAGTTGTATGAAATGGCAGGACATCTTTAATGTGACGTTTGCTCCTGGCAGAAGTTGGAGGACCAGACATGATTTCTGGCTAATGTTTGAAGAGACAGCAATTTGAAAGGCTATGCTAAGCCTTGTTTGGCTCCTACCTAAGAGCTCTCAATTAAGCTTCCAATCAATCAATCAGTCCACCAGTCAACACGCATTTGTTGAACACTTTGTAAAGTGCCTTACCCTAAACTAGAGAATACAAGAGATAGCCATCATGGAAGACCTGTTCCCTGGAAATGACAGTTTTGTTGAAGAGAGGCACTACTGCAAGCCTGGGGAACAAAAACCTTAATTTAAGTGCTGAAACCATGGGCTAGGATCTAAGAGCAACATTTTAAAAAATTTATTGAAGTGTAGTTGATTTACAATGTGTTAATTTCTGCTGTACAGCAAAGTGATTCAGTTATACATATACATACATTCTCTTCATATTCTTTTCCATTATGGTTTATCACAGGATATTGTATATAGATCCCTGTGCTATACAGTAGGACCTTGTTTTTTATCCATTCTGTATATAATAGTTTGCATCTGCTGATCCCAAACTCCCAATCCATCCCTCCCCGACCCCTCCTTGGCAACCGCAAGTCTGATCTCTATGTCTGTGAGGAAGAGCAATATTTATTCAGTGAGAAGAGATTTCATTGCAGGCTGATGTGGTTAGGGAGCTTTGTGGAGAAAGGAAGAATTGAAGCTAGGCCTTGAGGGCTATACAGGATTTAGGTAGGTTGGGGAGGAAGAAAGGCATTCATTCCAGTTAGTACAAGTGCTGCATGTCCTAAGGACTCAGGCGACAGGCCAGTTGGTTCACCCCCACAGTGAAATGAGTAAGAGTATGAGCTCCCCAAGGGCCAGGTATGTGTGGTTTCTTCATTTATTCACTTATTAATTCATGCATTAAATTTATTGAGTGCCTGTTCTAGGAGCTGAGATATACTTCCTATGGCCTGTGAAACCAGTGCAAAGCCCCATAAATGTCACTTTTATTTGCTTTCTAAAAATACTTTCATAGTGCGTACCTTGGACCAGGCACTGGTTTTCTATTTTAACACATATTAGCTCCTTTATCAATCCCATTTTACAGATGAGGAAATTGAGGAATAGAGAGGTTAGGTAACTTGCCCAATGTGATACTGCTTGTGTGGCTGGATAAGTGGATCAGTGAGGATCTGCTTGAGTAATGAGACATAAGGGTGAATGGATTTGAGCCAGTTATTCTGAAGAACCTAGAACATTGGGCTATAGAATGGATTCAGGTTGGAAGTATGTAGCCATTTTGTTGTTTTTTGGAGGATTAGAGTTAAAGTATTAAAAATAAAGCATCTAACACAGTACCAGCCATATAACTGCTTACACAAGGAAAGACCTATACTGAACAATTGGAGATGGCATTATAAAGGAATCAGTCATCTTGGCAACGTGCTGACTGTTTTTAACACATTAGCAAGTTGCCAGAGGTTGTGGTAATGTACACCATTTGGATCTGAAGAAATGAGGGAGAGGCAGGAGTTAGAGATGAATCCAGTATTTCTCATCTAGAAGGCTCTAGGTGGTGACGGAGATTGGGAGGGCTAACCAGGTTTAGTTCAGTTTTGGATCTTCTGAGACCATAGGACCATCAGGGAAAGGAGTTCCATAGGCAGTTCAGAAAAAGAAAAAAATTTATTTAAGGCCACTGGTCAGTTAAAACGACAAATAATTATTTTAGGAACATAATGGTTAACACAGATGATTTACTAATCTGCTGATTGTTGTGGAAATGACTTAATTGCCAGACAATCTCATGCCCCAACAGACATTGGAACAGGCCTGCATTGTTATTTAATGGGCTTTTCTGGTCATAGTTTGGTCTTGCTATCTCCTCCAATCTGCAGGCTGCCTAGTCACCTGAGGTATTACTGGCTGAAGTTCTTTCTGCCTAACTTAGTACTTTCAAGTGATGGGGAAGTCCAAAAATCAAACAAACAAAAAATAGAAGAAGCTGTCAGAACGCCAAAGTTCAGACATGAAGCTGGAAATGTTAAAAGATTCGAGGCTGTTAAAAAACATCAGTTGTCTTGCCAAGATATTTAAGGATTGTTTTCGCTATATGGAAAGTAAAATGTGGAGGCTTCGTAAGGCAAACTCCACTGGAGTTTCAAGTCTGGATTGCATTTTTGTTGTTAGTAGTTTTATGCTCTCTGCATGGGGGAGTATTATTAATCTGTGAATATCATTGTTCATATTTCTGCAGTAGCATTGGTTCTTAAAATGTGACCTTTGAAAAAGCATTGTTAAACTTGCAAATATGATTTAATTGTTTTCAGTGGTGTCCTCACCGTACTTTCATCCTGAGCTTTATATTAAAATAAAAAAGAAACTAACACAACATTGTAAAGCAACTATACTCCAATAAAAATTAATTAAAAAAAGGAAATAGGGATTTACTTCACAAATTCATTGGCTGCAAATCTGGCTGGAAAACATCACTTAATTATTAAGAGACTTCTGCACATTTGGAGTCATTATCTGACCCAAACCCTAGACTGGATGTCCTGTATACTTACAGAAAATTCTCAGGAAAGGTTAACTTTCCTACCTCCATCCTTCTTAGATTTGCTTTCTAGATCCATTACTTATTTTTGTACAGCATCACATGCTTTTCTGCATGGTGAAAAACTGAAATTCAGAATGTTGTAAAGATGCTTGTGCCATGGAACTTGGTCTCTTCACTCCCTCCCTCCTCGTAGACAAAACTCATTTCATGCTAAAAATCTAGTGGGCACATGGGTTCCTTTTACCTAACTCTGACCAGGTGAAATAGCTTGTAATTTATATTTGAAACTGATTTGAGTATCTAGCTGCTGGGGGTATTTTTGTGAAAAAGGCTTACCCAAGTGCTTGGGCTTTTTTCTTTTAAACATCTTTATTGGAGTATAATTGCTTTACAATGGTGTGTTAGTTTCTGCTGTATAACAAAGTGAATCAGCTATACATATACATATATCCCCATATCTCCTCCCTCTTGTGTCTCCCTCCCACCCTCCCTATCCCACCCCTCTAGGTGGTCACAAAGCACCAAGTGCTGGGGCTTTTGCAAGAGCCAGCTTGCCAGTTTGTCTCTGCTGTGTGAGCGCTGGTGGGAGGATGATACTCTCCCTCTCTGGATGTAAAGGGTTAAATATGTAATTTTCATGTTTTCCCATGCCTTTGGCTGGAGAAATGTGCAGTGTTCTGAAACCTGCCCAGGCCCTGCACATATTGTATCTGCTTAAGGAAGGTTTTGGCTCTTAGCCCTTCTCAGCTGCATTAGGGTTCAGGTTTCATCCTTCTCCCCTTCCAGCCACTAATAAAAGCCAAAAGAATTAAGGATCAGGGAGAGTTAATTCCCACTGCTAAGACCCAGGTGGGGCCCTTCCACCTCCCACCCCAGCTTCTAGGTTAGAGCCCTAATTTAGGGCTGAGCTCTAGTCTAAGCCTGTAAGTGACAGTGATCTGGAACAGGCCCCAGAAAAGCACTTGACAATCAGGTTTTGACTTATGTTGGCACCTCTCTCTCTCTCCCCCCTCCCTCCCCCCTCCCTCCCTCTCCTGCCTCCCCCCTCCCTCTCTCTCCCTTCTCCCTTTCCCCTCCAGCTCCTCTGTTGGGATCTTAGAAGAGACCAGGGGCCAAGCCAACCGATGCTATTACAGAAATGGAAATGATGTATCGTAGTTCCTTTCTTCTAAACCGGGAGTTTGGGATGAAGCTTCTACTTTTTTCTTAAGTCCCTGACCCAACTTCAGTACAATGTTAGGAGTCTCATTCAGAATAAGAAATGTCATTGATATCTCACTCAGCTTAAAAGAGATGCATAGTAATGAGCTCTGAAATTGTGAGCTCAGACAGAGAAGGCAGCTTTGAAGGAGGATCCTGCAAGAGCTGGGACAGGCAGGAAGAAGCCTCCTTCTGGAACAACTACACTATTGTAGTGGCCTCTTCAATGGTTTCCCTCCCTTTGATCATCCCCCCTTCCACTTAAAATTATTTAATATTTCCCTGCTACCTCCAAAATAGAGCCCAAACTACTTTAGCCTGGTGTAGGGACCATTGTCCACTGGGCTCGAGTCTTACTTTCTAGCATTCCTTCTAGGACCCAGATTCTAAGGCAGAGTGTTTTCCTCTCCACTCCCCCCACCAACACACCTGGGAAGTTCTGTCCTCCAAATTTCCCATTGCGATGTTCCTTGAGTGGCTCGGCTTCATATTGCCGACTCAGAAGGCCTGCTTCCTTCTCCCCTCCCCTCCCACTTGGGCCTAACCTTCAAGCCCTACTCTATGCCCCAAGCGCATCATCTCAGTCTGCTCCTGGTGGATGTAATCTCTCCCTTTTTGGAATGCTGGACTTCTGATTTTCCAGTAGAAATTTTTGGGGACTTTGACTGCCCTGTGTCTGGTTTGCTGGACCAAAATCTTCTAGAGGACAATGGCTGTGTCTTCCGTATCTTTACTATCCTCAGCACAGAACAGAGCAGATTCTCCATAATGGTTTGCTGGAAGAGTCAAGCAAAACTTTTGTACTCAGTAACTGGTCACGTCCCCCTTTCTTCTCCCCATTACAAATGAGAAAGCGAATATGACTTGAAGAGCTGGATATACTAGCCGAGTTTTCCAGTCTTTCTGAGAAACCTAGTAAGTGGGGTGAGCCTTGAATGACAGACACATACGAGCTTGGGACAGAGGGAATGAATAGAAGGAAGTAGTGGTACAGGTGGACACGGAGAGGGATCCCAGGTGCAACCCTGGATGAGAGGGGAGAGGGCGGCAGTGGAGGCTAGGGTCATCTACCTGCTTGTCCAAGAGCTGCCTCTAGTTGCGTTTGCAGTGGTTGGGTTTCTTGCTGCTGCAACTCCTGTGCGTGAGCTGTGTTCCTGAGGCTTGCATGTGGGAGAGGCCTGCTGGCTGATGATTACAGCATTCCCTTGCTGTTGGGAAGCGTTGCTACGAGACTCTTAAAACAGCAGCCACCCCTCTTGTTGCTGTGTTCAGGGAGGGCAGAGTGTGAGGCTTCTGCCTGATTCAAGTGTTTCATTGCTTCAGCTGAAGCAATGTGAACCTACTCTGTGTGTGTGTGTGTGTTTTCACTTTTGCTTAAGCGAGCCCTAACGTGTTCTGACTAGCCTTGGATGTGAGTCACCGTCTGGTATTTATACCCAGTGCCTTAAGTGTCCTTATTATTTGACCATGACATTCCTTTTCTCACTGTTTTACTCAAAGCTGAGAATGCTGAAAAAGGCCAAAAGGAACCTTCTTCGTCCCCCTTCCTAATGGGGGTCTCATCTAATTGGCGGCTGTATCTGTGGAAGTCAGTTAGGTTATGTCAGAGCACTAAAGGAAACACATCAAAACTCACACTGGCAGTACTGTGACAGTTTAAGATACACTGTGGGGTCTTCTCTTAATTTGTTCCTGCCCAGACTAGTGCTAGAGAGTTTGATTGCTGGAGCAAACTTTAGGAACAGGCCTCGAAAGAGACCCCAGGGAAATGTTTATCCTCATCAGGATCGCATAGTAAGTTTGCAAGGAGTACAGCAATCTGAGAAAGTCTTAGAGGAGATAATTCAGTCTTTGCAGGCGCTGGTGGAGAAACAGAATGTTAGCTTGCTCCTCACTGCTGTTCCCATTAAGGTCCTTCTGAAGTTGACAATTTTGTTTTGGGAGGGTGCTCTTAGAGTGTGGGAATGTTAACCCCATCAGGGGCACTGTTGTTATCAAAAGGACAGAGCCTCAGAGAGGAAGGACACGACTGCTAGCATGGTCATTTGGAGGCTAGGCAGGCGGTAAATCATTTGAGAATGAATTAAAAGTTCAAAGGGCAGAAGGGAATGCTTTGGGTGACCTCATAGGTGTGTGAAAAATCAAAGGGATAGCTGATGTGCTTTTATTTTTTGAGGGCTGATTCGAAGGAGCAAGAGAATGGAAGTACACAGTAGGAAATTGGCATCACTATTTTCATGTGCTTGGGAGTCAACTCTGGGATGGGGATGATCAAAGCTACCATTGATTAACTGCCAATTACATTCTGGGAATTTTATGTGCATAATCTCTAATCTTATCACTACTGTAAATTGATAGGATTCCTATTTTACAGATAAAAAAAAAGAGGCTCAGAGAGGCCAAACAACATTCTCAAGGTAACAAAGCCAATAAGTGGTACAGCTGTGCTTTGAACCCAGCTTGGCCTGACCCCAAATCCTATGCTTGTCCCACTATACTTTGGAATTTTGTGTCAAATCCTCTTTTTGTGCCTCACGTTCTCTTTCTAATACCAATATTAACTATTCCTCTGCCCATGTTCTGTGTGCCATAGCATTGGAGAAGAGGCAGGTCACACAGACCAGTCATTCCCAAGCTTTCCTGGAAAGTTTTTAAATATGTGAATTAGACTCTCAGGATTAAACAATATGGTGTTTGATATGTACTTAGTAGTGTCCCTATTCTAAGAGGCAGAAATTGAGGCTGAGAGAGTTTCCAAAATCCATTGGACCTGTAAGTGGCAGAGCTGGTATTCAAAATTCAGATTTTAGAGTGCCTTTCTTCCCAATGCCCATGATGCCTCTCACACTGGGACAGGGGAAGTGATAAACAAAAAACTCTTCAACTGTCTGATGGACAGTGTCTACTTGAATAACTTGTCTCTTTTTTTTTATCTCAAACCCCAATATATCAAAAACGGAACTTGTTATCTTCCCCTTGCCAAACAGGCTCTGTCCTTGGCCTCCTGCCTCCCACTCAGCCAGCACTGAAATCTTGGAGTCACTGCTTATTCATCCTCTATATCCAATCAATCATCACATGCTGTCAGTCCTTCTTCCTTCAAAATAGCCCTCATATCTACTCCCTACCTTTCAAATCCTGCTACTCCCACTCTCTTCCAAGCCCTTATTTATTTCTGGATTTCTGGATTCCTGGCTGGCTTCCCCGCCTCTAGGCTTACCCCTTTAAAATTTACCCACTTCCTCTATCTGAGAATTTTAATTTCCTTGTCTGTACAGTGAAGAAGCTGAACTGGCTGGTTGATCTTTGCCATTCTTTCCAGCTCTGATATTCTAGAGCAGCAAACCCGCCATTGACTCTCTTGTACTGCCCTCTCTCGCTTGAACAGTTGCTCTGGCTCCATGCTTAGTCTTGCATAAAACTCTCCTCCATATTGTTCCTAGCATCTTTATCTGAAATCAACTTACAGTTGAAAGGAATCTTAGAGGCCTTTCAAGTTGGCCAACACTGACCCACTGCCTGACTACCATTTATGACACCCTTGACTTTGGTTGACCAGGCTGTGCTTGAACCCTTCTGTTGATGGTAAAAACTCTCTCACAAGCCAGCCCTTTGCACTGTCAGGCAGCTAGAGTTGTAAAAATCTCCTACCACAAATTGACAACAAGTACTCTGCCTTTATGGCACTCTATTATTCAAAACTGTCTTCATTTTGATTTAAGTACCAACTCCTCAAGTTTGGCAACCCAAGTTCTCCATAATATGGCTTCTACCTTCTCTCCTAGCCTTAAATCCTGGATACTTCCTTTGCACTTCCTCCAAAAAAAAAAAAAAAAAAGGCTGACATTCGTTGTACACTTACTGGATGCCAGACGCTGTTCTAAGTCACTTAACATGTATTATCTTATTTAATCCATACAGCAACCATATAAATTCCTATTGTTCTTCCCCATTTTGCAGAGGAGGAAAATGAAGCATGTGGAATTCTAAATGATTTACACAAAGTCTCACAGCTAGTAACTGGTAGAGCTAGGATGTTAATCCAGAAAGCCTCTTTTGAGAACCCATGTCCATAACCCCTGCCATACACAGTAAGCCCCAAAAGTGACAATTCACAATTTCCTGAACATACCCAGTGCTTTGTTCATCATCTTCTTTCAACACCTTCTTAGTCCTATCTACCTGACTAAACCTGGCCTATTCTTTGAGGCTCAACACAAATTATACTTCCTTCTGGTACCATTCTACTCTATCTTCCATCCCTCCATTCTTCTTCCATTTTCCTCCCATAAAATCCTTACAGTTTTCTTCATGTCTCTGCTAGAGCTCATCATGTTCTTTCTAATGAGCAGTGTGAACCTGTTTTATATTCCTCATGGAGATTTTTTTTTCATATTTTAAGTTTATATGAATCTTTGCTTTCTGAATTTGGTTTCTTTCTTCAGCTCAAAATTTCATTTCTCTCATTGCCCTGTAGTTTGTACATTTGTTCCCAGGTACCATCAGTGACAGGGACAAAAACCAAACAGTTCAAGCATTGCCGTCTGTAATAATATTTTATAGTATATATTGCATAGTAATGTAATTTATATATGTATTACTTTTATATTACATTTATAAAATGTAATATGAATTTTATATATTATATTTATTAATTATATACTATAATATTAATTATATATTGTATTAAATATTTATTTATTTAAACTGAGAGCTGAATGAGGAGCAACCTAAAAATAAGGAAGGATTTTCTTAGAGCCTCTATTCCCAATATGACTGCCTTAACATTTATTACTTCTCATTTTCCCTCTTCCTAGCCCTTAACATTTTTTGCTATACTGTCTACAAAGTGATATAAATTTTGCTTTTTTACATCAATGGATAGATGGATGGAAGGATAGATACTTTGCCACTTGATCTAGAGATTGTGAGTGTGTGTGTGTGAAGTGTGAGGGGAGTAGGTGGTGCTGGCAGTTGTTGGATGTAGATGCTAAGAAAAAAACCCTTAATTTTTCCCCCAGCTTTATTGAGATATGATTGGCAAGTAAAATTGTACATATTTAAAGTGTACAATGTGATGATTTGAAACATGTATGCTTTTTTGGTGAGAACCCTTAAGATCTACTCTCTCAGCAAATTTTAAGTATGCAATACAGTATTATTAACTATAGTCACAATGCTGTACATTAGATCCTCAGAACTCATTTATCTTATAACTGAAGGTTTGAACCCCTTGGCCAACATTCCATTTCCCCCACCCCCTATCCTCTGTCAATGACCATTCTACTCTCTGTTTCTATGAGTTTGACTTTTATTTTTAGATTCCACATATAAATGATACCAGGCAGTATTTGTCCTTCTTTGTCTGGCTTGTTTCAATTAGCATAATGCCCTGCAGGTTCATCCATGTTGTCATGGCACTTTCTTTATCCATTTATCTGTCAGTGGGCACTTAGGTTATTTCCATATCTTAGCTATTGTAGATAATGCTGCAATGAATGTTGGAGTGCAGATATCTCTATGAAATACTGATTTCGTTTCCTTCAGATATATTCCCAGAAGTGGGATCGTTGGATCATATGGTGGTTCTGTTTTTACTGTTTTTGAGGAACCTCCATAATGTTTTCTATAATGGCTATACCAATTTATATTCCCACCAACAGTGTACAAGGGTTCCCTTTTCTCCACATCATTGCCAACACTTGTTATCTCTTGTCACACCTTTTCATGTACCTACTGGTCCTTTGTATATTCAGATCCTTTGCCCATTTTAAATTGGGTTATTATTATTATTTTTTTTGCTATTGAGTTGTTTGAGTTCCTTATATATTTTAGATATTAACCCATTATTAGATATACGGTTTGCAAATATTTTTCTCCTACTCTGTAGTTTGCTTTTTTACCCTGTTGATTATTCCCTTTGCTGTGCAGAAGCTTTTTAGATTGATGTAGTCCCACTTGTCTAGTTTTGCTTTTGTTGCCTGTGCTTTTAGTGTCATTTCCATGAAATCACTGCCAAAACCAATGTCATGAAGCTTTATCCCTGTTTTCTTCTAGGAGTTTTATGGTTTTAGGACTGTAAGTCTTCAATGCATTTTGAGTTTATTTTTGTGAGTGGTATAAGTGTTCAGTTTCATTCTTTTGCATGTGGATATTCAATTTTCCCAAAAGCATTTATCGAAGAGGCTATCCTTTCCCCATTGTGTGTTCTTGGCACCCTTGTCAAAGATTAGTTGACTGCATGTGCTTGGATTTTGGTGGGCTCTCTATTTTTATTCTATTGGTCTGTGTCTTTATGCCAGCATCATACTGTTTGGGCTACTATAGCTCTGTAATATAGTTTGAAATCATGAAGTGCAATACCTCCAGTTTTTTTTTTTTTTTTTTTTTTTTTTTTTATGCGGGCCTCTCACTGTTGTGGCCTCTCCCATTTGCGGAGCACAGGCTCCGGACGCGCAGGCCCAGCGGCCATGGCTCACGGGCCCAGCCGCTCCGCGGCACGTGGGATCCTCCCGAAACGGGGCACGAACCCGCGTCTCCCGCATCGGCAGGCGGACTCTCAAGCACTGCGCCACCAGGGAAGCCCAATACCTCCAGTTTTGTTTTTCTTTCTCGAGATTGTTTTGTTATTTAGTGTCTTTTGTAGTTCCATATGAATTTTAAGATTCTTTTTTCTATTTCTGTGAAAGATGCCACTGGAATTTTGATAGGAGTTGCATTCAATTTGTAGATTGCTTTGGGTAGTATAAATGTTTTATCAATATTAATTCTTAAAATCCAAGAACATGGTATATCTTTCTGTTTGTGTCTTCAATTTTGTTTTTTTTTGGTTGTTCTTGGATATTCAGCTTAGTTATTCCTTTTTTTCTTAAAAAAATTGAAGCATAGTTGATTTACACTATTGTGTTAGTTTCACATGTATAGCAAAGTGATTGTTTATATATATATATATTTTTTCAGATTATTTTTCTTTATATATTATTACAAGATATTGAATATACTTCCCTATGCTATACAGTAAATCCTTGTTGTTTACCTATTTTATATATAGTAGTGTGTATCTGTTAATCACATACTCCTAATTTATCCCTCCTCCCCTTTTCCCTTTTGTAACCATATGTTTGTTTTCTATGTCTGTGAGTCTGTTTCTGTTTTGTAAATAAGTTCATTTGTATTATTTTTTAGATTCCACACATAAGTGATATCATATGATATTTGTCTTTCTCTGACTTATTTCACTTAGTATGATACTCTCTAGGTTCATCCATGTTGCTGCAAATAGCAATATTTCATTCTTTTTTATGGCTGAGTAATATTCCATTTTATATACATATATATGTGTATATATGTCTCACATCTTCTTTATCCATTCATCTGTTGATGGGAACTTGGGTTGCTTCCATGTCTTGACTATTATAAGTGGTGCTGCTATGAACTTTGGGGTGCATGTATCTTTTTGAATTAGAGTTTTTGTCTTTTCTGGATATACACACAGGAGTGGGATTGCTCGATCATATGGTAACTCTATTTTTAGTTTTTAAAGGACCCTCCATACTGTTTTCCACAGTGGCTTTACAATTTATATTTCCACCAACAGTATAGGAGGGTTCTCTTTTCTCCATTTGTGTCTTCAATTTGTTTTATAGTTTTCAGTGCATAGGTCTTTCACTTCCTTGGTTAAATTTATTCTTTTTGATGCTATTGTAAATGGGATTGCTTTCTTAATTTATTTTTTTAACATCTTTATTGGAGTATAATTGCTTTGCAATGGTGTGTTAGTTTCTGCTTTATAACAAAATGAATCAGTTATACATATACATATGTCCCCATATCTCTTCCCTCTTGCATCTCCCTCCCTCCCACCCTCCCTATCCCACCCCTCCAGGTGATCACAAAGCACCAAGCTGATATCCCTGTGCTATGCGGCTGCTTCCCACTAGCTATCTATTTTACATTTGGTAGTGTATATATGTCCATGCCACTCTCTCACTTTGTCCCAGCTTACACTTCCCCTTCCCCGTATCCTCAAGTCCATTCTCTAGTAGGTCTGCACCTTTATTCCTGTCTTGCCCCTAGGTTCTTCAGAACTTTTTTTTTTATATTCCATATATGTGTGTTAGCATACGGTATTTGTCTTTCTCTTTCTGACTTACTTCACTCTGTATGACAGACTCTAGGTCCATCCACCTCACTACAAACAACTCAGTTTCGTTTCTTTCTATGGCTGAGTAATATTCCATTATATATATGTGCCACATCTTCTTTATCCATTCATCTGTCGATGGACACTTAGGTTGCTTCCATGTCCTGGCTATTGTAAATAGAACTGCAATGAACCTTTTGGTACATGACTCTTTGAATTATGGTTTTCTCAGGGTATATGCCCAGTAGTGGGATTGCTGGGTCATATGGTAGTTCTATTTTTAGTTTTTTAAGGAACCTCCATACTGTTCTCCATAGTGGCTGTATCCATTTATATTCCCACCAACAGTGCAAGAGGGTTCCCTTTTCTCCACACCCTCTCCAGCATTTACTGTTTGTTTGTAGATTTTTTGATGATGGCCATTCTGACTGGTGTGAGATGATATCTCATTGTAGTTTTGATTTGCATTTCTCTAATGATTAATGATGTTGAGCATTCTTTCATGTGTTTGTTGGCCTTAATTTCTTTTTTATATAGTTCATTGTTAATGTATAGAAGCACAACTGATTTTTGTATGTTGATTTTGTTTCTTGCAGCTTTACTGAATTTGTTTTTCAGTTCTAACATTTTTTTGGTACAGTCTTTAGGATTTTCTATATATAACAAAAGGTCATCCGCAAACAGAGACAGTCTTACTTTTTCCCATCCAACTTGGATGCCTTGTATTTATTTTTCTTTCCCAGTTGCTCTGGCTAGGACTTCCAGTTCTATGTTGGGTAGAAGTCTTGAGAGTGAGGAAACTTGTCATGTTCCTAATCTTAGAGGATAAGCTTTTAGCTTAATATTTACTACTTCTCATCTTCCCTCTCCCTTACCCTTAACATTTATTGCTATGCTATCTAGAAACTGATATGAATTTTGATTTTTCACATAGATGTATGGATAGATGCTTCACCACTTGAACTTGTAAAATTTAGTGTGTGTGTGAGAGAGAGAGTGTGTGTAAAAAATAGAGATAGAGAGAAAGAGAGAGAGAGTGGTGGCGGTGGTGGTGGTGGTGGTAGAGTGGTTGAGGGGGTGATTCTTTTTGGAGCAGAAAGTTTCCATGTTTTCTGTGCTAATAACCCCTTTAAAATGCTACATCCTACACAACTTCCTCCTTCCCCTCCCTTCCTCTCTTCTTCCCTCTTCTCTCTTTCCTCCCTTCTTTTGGTAGTTATTGTGGTTTCCCATTTGTATTTTGTAAATGATTTCCATCTGAAGTTTCTGAGTTCTCTACTTGAGTGAGATATGCTTATCTAGCATGTTAGACAAGAACATGATTTACTACCCAGACAGACAGACTAATTAAATGGGTAACACATTGGTCTCTAAAGGATCAGGATACTTTTGCTAATTCCCTGTGTGTACCAATTTAATTACATTTCAGAAGTCAGAAAAATTTAAGTAGTTCCAGTTGCAGTGTTCCAGTTCACTAAGCATTAACTATAAATCACTAGTGGGCACTTCAAAAAAATCTGTTGATGGATTGGCTGGTATTTTACATGAGTGTAAGCCACCTAACCTAAGGGTCTCTAAGTTTGTTTTGCAAAGTTAAAAACGTGCTCTTGATATCTCTCTCTGGCCCCATAATATCTTTGTCAATCCCCACTCTATCCCTATACACCTTTCATAGGGCCCCCTTTTCTTCTCCCTTCATATTTTTCAACAGACTGTTTAAGGGAGTCATAGACTGGTTGTGATTATTACTGAACCGTATAGGAGCCACACATCTTCTTTTTTTCTTCTTCTACTTTCTTGAATTATGGTTATGTCTTCCTAAATGAATTTTTTTAAAAAACAACCAATATTAGTTTTTAACTATTGAAGAACTTATTAGCAAGTAGCCCAGTCTTAATTTCATCATCCAGTAAAACCCAAGTTCATAACCCCTCTTTTTTTCTTTTCTTTCAGCTAAAACCTGAAATCTGTTCTATAGGAGGGAGATACTAGTTATTGCAGTATATATTAGTGTGCAGCCTTCATGACCCCTTATTTTTTTTGACTAAAAATTCTTCTGGATTAGAAGGATCTGGGAGTCATTATTTAGTCTCCTTTTCCAGAATGAACTATATATACTGTGTAAAGTTTGGCTACAATATAAGCATACTTATTTTTATTTGTTTGAGAAATCAGTCCCTATTTTACAAGTATGTTAACTATTGCGTTGAGGCAAATTTGACTTGATTTTATATTTTACACATTTATCGAACTATAATTGATGTATAAGAAATTATACATGTATAAATGCCTATACAATTTGATGAATTTTGACAATGCCTATGAAACTATCACCATAATAAAGGTAATAAACATATGATTCACCTCCAAATGTTTCTTTGTACCCCTTCATAATCCACCTCCATTACTCCCAGACAACTATTTTCTATCACTATAGTTTGCATTTTCTAGAATTTTATATCAATAGAATCATTTAGTATATATTTTTTGTCTTCCTTCTTTCACTCAGTATAAATATTTCTACATTTTTCCATGTTCTTGCATGTATCAACAGTTTACTCCTTTTTATTGCTGAGTAATATTCGATTGCATGAATATACCACAGTTTGCTTATCCATACTTTTTATTGCTGAGTAATATTCGATTGCATGAATATACCACAGTTTGCTTATTCGCTTGTTGTTGAACATTTGGCTTGTTTCTGGCTATTATGAATAAAACTGCTGTGATCATTCATGTATAAGTCTTTGTGTAAACATATACTTTCATTTGTCTTGGTTAAATCTACAAGTAGAATGACTGTGTCATATAGTAGATGTATCTTTATCATTTTTAAAAGCTGCCAAATTATTTTCCAACATGGTTGTAAATATCTTATACCAGTAGTGTAAGAGAGCTCCATTCTATACCAATACTTATGGTCATTTAAAAAAATTTAGCCATTCTAGAAGGTATGCATTGGTATTTCTTTGTAGTTTTAGTTTATGTTTTTATAATGATTAGCGATGTTAAGCATCTTTTTATGTGCTTATTTGCCATATGTATATCTTCCTTGGTGAAGTGTCTATTTAAACCTTTTGCCTATTTTTATTAGTTTTTCTCTTCTGATATTGAGTTGTAAGAGTTCTTTATATTCTAGATACAAGTCCTTTGTTCGGTATATG
Organism: Lipotes vexillifer; assembly: GCF_000442215.2. Taxonomy (NCBI): domain Eukaryota; kingdom Metazoa; phylum Chordata; class Mammalia; order Artiodactyla; family Lipotidae; genus Lipotes; species Lipotes vexillifer. The sequence goes on along the minus strand of NW_006777287.1, from coordinate 3,305,732 downwards.
TGATTTGCTAATATTTTCTCCCAGTCTGTGGCTTACCTATCCATTTCTTAACAGTGTCATTTGAAGAGTAAAAGGTTTTATTTTTTAATGTCTGTGTCTCTATCTCCATCTCTGTCTAGATTTCTTTCTCTCCATCCTAGTAGGTGTGAATTTATATCTCATTCTAGTCTGATTTGCATTTCCCTTAATGACTAATGATATTGAGCAGCATATTTTCATGTGTTTATTGGCCATTTGTATATCTTCTTTGAAGAAATGTCTATTAAATCATCTAAATATTAAAAAAGAAAAGTAAAATATTTTAATTTTGATAAAGTCCATTTAAATATTTTTAAACATTTTATAATTTCAGCTTTTTGTGTCCTAAGAAGTCTTTGCCTTACCCAAGGTAACTATGATTTCTCTCCTATATTTTCTTGTAGAAGTTATATAGTTTTAGCTCTTCCACTTGGGTCTAGGATCCATTTGGGGTTAATTTTTGTAAGTTGTGTGAGATAATAGCTGAGGGTTTTTTGGTTTGCTTTTTGTTTTTCTTTGTTTTGCATGTGAACATCCAATTGTTCCAGCAATGTTTGTTGAAAAGATTATCCTTCTTCTATTTAATTGCTTTGGTACCTTTGTCAAAAATCGATTGACTCTCTACACATGGACACTGTAGTATGTACCTTTGACCTATATGTTTATCTTTATGCCAAAACCATATTGTTGTTTTTTTTACATCTTTATTGGAGTATAATTGCTTTACAATGGTGTGTTAGTTTCTGCTTTATAACAGAGTGAATCAGTTATACATATACATATGTCCCCATATCTCTTCCCTCTTGCGTCTCCCACCCTCCCTATCTCACCCCTCCAGGAGGTCACATAGCACAGAGCTGATCTCCCTGTGCTATGTATCTTTATAGTGTCTTGTATTCAAATAGTGTAAACCCTCCCACTTTGTTCTTTTTCAGAAGTGTTTTGGCTATTCCCAGTTGTTTGAATTTCCATATAAAGTTTAGTATCGACTTGTCAATTTCTATTTAAAAATCCTGCTGGGATTTTGATTGGGATTACACTGTATCTGTAGATAAATTTGGGGAGAATTAACACCTTAACAATACTGACTTTTCCAATGTAGGAACAGGGTATATCTCTCTATTTAAATGTTCTTTAATTTATTTCAGCCGTGTTTTGTAGTTTCAATCTACAGCTCTTGGACATCTTTTGTCAGAATTATCCCTAAGTATTTCATATTTTTGATGCTATTATAAATGGTTAGTATTTTAAAATTTTACTTTCTGATTCTTGATTGCTAGTAATAGAAATGTGATTGACTTATGTATATTGATTTTGTATCATAACCGTACTAATCTCTTGTTAGTTTTAATAGCCCTTTTGTAGATTCCTTAGAATTTTCTACCTAGCTGATCATATCATCTCTACATAAAGATGATTTCACTTCCTTTCCTATCCATATCGAAACCTGGTTTTAACCAGCAGTGTGCGAGTTAGATGTGTTATGTAACTTCTCTTAAACCTCGGTTTCCTCATCACTAATATGGAGATCTAATAGTACCTACTCATAGGGTTATTGTGAGGATTAAATGAGATAACATAGGTAATGTTACTAGTGCAGGACCTGGCAGAATATATAACCCCTAAATCTTCATCTTTGGGCCCTCGTCCTAGTCAACATTTATAGTAAGTGATATTCTCCAAACATTAATTTCCTTTTTTAATATCTGTCAATGAATTTATCCAAATGTAAAAAAACACATTGTATTGTCAGACTGTTCTAATCTTTGGAGGGGATATGTTTTCTAAGTATACTAATTGATGAAGTTGGACTTTGTTTTATTGGCTTAAATTTACCATTTTAAGCCTTTTCCTGGACCTTCTCCAGCTTGATGGTATTGTCCCTGAGATGTGATGACCAGACCTGCACACAGTATCCCAGATGAGGGCAAACCATGATGGAAGGAATTGAGGGCAGCGTGAGGTGAGGGAGTGAGGGAAAGGAACATCTCATTTTTTTTTTTCTATTCCTGATATGCGTAGACCAATACTTATTTTGGCTGAAAGAACAAATTAGGCTGGTGTCTTCATTAAACAGTCTACAGTGCTTTCCAGATCTCTTTTCTTATTTAGAGCTGATAGCTTGGAAACCATATTCCCAGAGGCAGAACCTATACTACAAAAAACCCCCACAAAAACATAAAAAGCATTAATTACCTTATACTTGTCCCTTTTGAGACTGTTATCTGGAGTAGCTGGGAGGTCTCTTGGTCTCTCAGCATACAAGTATAAGTAGCCAGGGTGTCAGACAAAAGCCTCTTTGGAAGTGTCCAACCATCCCCCTCATTGCACTCCCATCTCTGTCCCTCTAACCAAGAGCATTCACTGGAAATATATGAATATTTATAGAGCTGCCTGCCAATTCTACCTGCTCCCCTTTAACCTGCAGTGGGCTTCAGCTCTATTTACATGACCTGTGTGGAGCAAAATAATAATTTTGGATTAGAAAAATGGAGATAAGGTGCCTATACCAGATTGTCCTTTCATGTTAACCTCCTATTACCATCCTAGTCTAAATTAGAACCTAAAGATGTAGAATGAGGGAAAATTTGCAGCTTAACTCGATATAGTTTGATGAGCCTTGCACTAAAGAGAATATACCCCAGTGATTTCAAATTGACTCTAATATTTGGAGGGATGGGGGGGTGGGGGTAGGTGGGGATAAGGGAAGGAGGATTGTGCCCAGGCATAAGTTCAATTTGAGACTTTACTGTGGGGAGGATGAGAGAAATCCTAGTAGCCTGGCTGTTTAAGTTGCCTCCAGTGATTCTGCATATACGTAGGTAGGCCCCATCTGTCTTCTAACTTATTTTCCCCCAAACTGCCTATGCATTCAGTAAACCAAAGTTTGGCATCTCTTATGTGTAAGGTCCCATTTCTGAAACTTAGGTAATTTCCTTCTCTGCCTGTTTGTTTTGTTCTGTGTTGTGTTTTTTTTTGGGGGGGGTTGTTTGTTTGTGGTTTAGCAAAGTGACTATTTGAGATGATTATTCAATTCATCTCAAGTATAGAATTAGAAATGGAGAATATGTATGGTCCCTGACTTCAGGGAACTTTACCCTATCACACTCCACCCTAGCCAGATTTTTAGTTCATGTCAAGCAAAATACCCTACAGTCCACAGTTGAAAATCTTACGTGATCTGTTACCTTGAGCAAGTGACTACCATTCTTTAGGCCTCGTTTCTCCTAACTGTAGTGAAGATTTAAACTAAGCACCCTGTCAGCCTCAAGAATTCTTATCCTAACCTTTGTTTTCCCTTTGTGAGTGTGATATAGGGCTTAATAAATTATTTATAATGGTGACGATGATGGTTTACTTTCAGATTAAAAAATTCTTTAAAACTACCCATTTGAATCTTAACTCTGTTGGGAGTTTTAGCTTTGCAGGCAATCAAATAAAACTCTTATAATATCCAGCTATATGTTCTTGAAAGAGATCAAGTGAGTTAGAGATGAAATAGCTGGATCTGTTTGGGGTCAACACTTTAATATTTGTCTCTATAGTCATGGTTTTTATTAATATGAAACCCTCTGAGGACACAGACTTCTGAGTTGCCACTAGCCCATATGGTGCTTTTATGCCAATTACAAAAAAATCCTCCTTTCTTCAGGGGGCATTCAGCCCTGTGTAGAGCAACAGGCTTACCAAGTGGAGCCCAGGTTCCAATTTATTCCCTCAGCTTGGGGACCTTATAAAGTGCTTGGATGCTATGTGATTTCATTAATAGCGCTTTTAATAATGTCCTTTTCAGATAGGACTCATTTTTTCTTGTTTTTCTAACTCTTTAAAATTGAGTTTTCCAATCAGATCTTATCACTGCTGTCACGGACTCATTTTCAGCTGCAGCATCCTTTGAGGTTGCAATGCAATCTTTGTTTCTTCTTCCTCACTTTCTTTCCCTTTGCCTGGAATACCATATTGTTGATTCTAGTCCCCATGACCTCTGCCTACTTTTTGGCTGACTTTTTAAAACTATCTTATTAATTTAGGTGGCTAAAATTCTCTCACCTGTATGCACAGAGAATTCTGTGTCTGTTTTCCTGCCCTTGGTATACACAGGGCTGACTCAGTACTCTTTTGCATACTTCCTTGCCCAAGGAATTTATTACTGAACAGTCATACAAAGAGGTCCTCGCCCATGTGCCAAACACCATACTGGGAGCTCACTATGCCTCTGGCCCCTGGGCCTTTTCCCTTCACAAGATGCTCCCACTGCTTGCTATGAGTTTGGAGGACTCCCAAAGGCCCTCACTTGCCCCATCTCCCTTCCAGTTTTTTTCAGCAGAAAGGGAACATTATACTGCTTTCCTAGTTTTGGCTCTAATCCCAGGCATTATCTCCCTCTGACTTCTCTTAAGAACAGTGTGGCAGTTTGCCTTAAGTAGTGGTGGTGGTGATGATGGTGACCAGGTGAATCTCTAGGACAGGAAAGAAGAACCAGAGGTAGCAATGTCCAGGACAGGAGTGTTGCAGGCCATTGTGGGCCTCTCCTTCCTGTGTGTTTCATGTTCTCTGATTCCCACATAGAAATATCTGCACCTAATTCCTGTCTAGGGACAGTCCAGGTAGTTGGGGATACAGACAAGTTTCTATTATCCATTTCTTGGCCTGGAATACTGAGGGAGAAATCCCAGAGCCACAGATGGTTGCCTTTGGCTTACCCTCCACAGACTGTTTGCTTCATGTTTAGCTCACTGAGTGCAATATCCACAATACTATTTTAATTATTCATATCAGTGAGCTTGTGAGCTCTTACAAAGTTAGATCTTGCTTTTCCAAAATCTGGGTACCCCCAATAGTCAAGCCATCAACTTTTACCTCATTCTTTATTATTTCTTAAAACCATAAACTATTTCTTTTCTCTATTGCCTTTAAAGCCCCCTGTTTATACACTTTAGAGAACATGGACTCTGAAGTTCTTCAGGCCTGAATTCAAGTTTAGCTGTGTAAACTCTGTCTTCTGTAAAATAAGACAACTGTCAATCTCATTGAAGAGTTGTGAGAATTCAGAATGACTATCTGTGCTAAATTCCCAGCACACACTCGATCTTGGAAATAATTCTGTAGTTATGATTGTTAATGGCCTAAATTTTGAAATCATTATCATAATGCTCTTTTAAGGCAACATTTGTAATACCTAAAACTTATATAGTGGTAACTGTGGCAGATGGTGTTTAAGGTCTTCCCATTGCTTCACTCATTTGATTCTCACAACAATCTTTTGAATATGTATTAATATCTCCATTTCACAGATGAGTAAATTGAGGCACATAGAGGTTAAGTGCCCAAGGTCACTCAGCTGGAAAATAGTGGAGCCAGGCTTTTGATCTCAGGCTGGCAACTCCAGATTCCATGTTCTTAACTACTGTGCCATATTAAATACATTTGATCATGATTACTTTTTTTCTGGCGGTACATAGGCCTCTCACTGTTGTGGCCTTTCCCGTTGCGGAGCACAGACTCTGGACGCACAGGCTCAGCGGCCATGGCTCACGGGCCTAGCTGCTCCGCGGCACGTGGGATCCTCCCGGACCGGGACACGAACCTGTGACCCCTGCATCAGCAGGCGGACGCTCAACCACTGCACCACCAGGGAAGCCCCATGATTACTTTTAAATATGGCCTTTAAAGCTTTTTTTTTTTTTTTTTGCGGTAGGCGGGCCTCTCACTGTTGTGGCCTCTCCCGTTGCGGAGCACAGGCTCCGGACGCGCAGGCTCAGCGGCCCAGCCGCTCCGTGGCATGTGGGATCTTCCCGGACCGGGGCACGAACTGGTGTCCCCTGCATTGGCAGGCGGACTTTCAACCACTGCGCCACCAGGGAAGCCCTTTGAAGCTATTTTGGGTTGATGATCAGTTACTGAGAGCCTCCTGGATGATAGGAGTTGGGACAAAGAGAAAAATGTAAGTTACTTTTTTTTTTTTTGCTGAGAAGATTTTTTTCTAGAAAAATTAAATATAGTTTGTCCTCTGTCAAAATTAATTTAATTGAAGAATAGAAAACGTTACCATTCAATTCCACTTTGCTTTTTAAAAAAGTTTATTGGAGTATAGTTGATTTACAATGTTGTATTAGTTTCAGGTGTATAGCAAAGTGATTCATTTATACATATACATATATTCATTCTTTCGCAGATTCTTTTCCCATATAGGTTATGTAAGTTACAACTTTTTAAACAGTCTTACCATCCGAAAAAGGAGATGGACAAACACATGAGAGAAGCCATAAGGACAGCTTGGAAAGAGTTAATAAATCTGTCAATTAATTACAGCTGTCAATACTTCGCTTTACCTTGACAGCTTTAGGGCCTCCTAGGCCAGTGCATTTCAAACATTACTGTGCATACAAATCACTTGGATACTCTTAAATGCAAACTTTGATTCGATAGGTCTGGCTGCAGCCAGAGATTCTGCTTGTCTAAAAACTCCCAGGTAAGGCTGATGATACTGGTCCAAAGACCACACTTACGAGTAGAATGGTATGACACATCGAGGGTCTACTAAGTAATATGGTGCTTTCTACTTAAGCAAAGACATGTTGAAGACTTTTAAGCTGATTATATGGGGACTAGGGTGATAGCTGGAGAATGTTGTAGAAGAATTGATTTAAAAATTGGTGTGTGGTATGTGAAGAGTACTTGGGAGTCTGAGCAAAGGATTAATATGGTCATAAAGGTGATTCTTGGTGCTTTGTGGAGGGTGGATAGTGGGGGCTAGAGTCTGGAGGAGATCCAGCTAGGAGACTAGTGTGGAAATTCAGGCAATGAGAGGGTAAATGCCTGGAGTGTGATTATGGCAGTGGAAATGGGCAGGAAGAGACAGAGATTGGCCCCAGGAGAGACTGGCTCCAAGAGAGATTGATTTCTGCAAACCACCAAAAATTTAGCACACTTAGGATCTCCTCAGTAATAGCTTAGAAGTGAACAGTACTCTGTTTGAAAAATCACTTTCACATCCATTATCTCATTTCATCAATACAGCAACTATGGGAGATTAGTAGCTACTTTCACCCCTATTTTACAAATGAAACTGAGATAATGTAGCAGCAACTTAAACCATGTCTGAGGAAAGGCAAAGCTAATGCAAGAGAAAAGACACTGTGGAAAGGGTCACAATCATTCATCTTGTTTTTATAAACTGATTTTTTTCTCATTAAGAGTAATATATTTTGATTATAAAAGTAATGGCGGTAGGCGGGCCTCTCACTGTTGTGGCCTCTCCCGTTGCGGAGCACAGGCTCCGGACGCGCAGGCTCAGCGGCCCAGCCGCTCCGTGGCATGTGGGATCTTCCCGGACCGGGGCACGAACTGGTGTCCCCTGCATTGGCAGGCGGACTTTCAACCACTGCGCCACCAGGGAAGCCCTTTGAAGCTATTTTGGGTTGATGATCAGTTACTGAGAGCCTCCTGGATGATAGGAGTTGGGACAAAGAGAAAAATGTAAGTTACTTTTTTTTTTTTTGCTGAGAAGATTTTTTTCTAGAAAAATTAAATATAGTTTGTCCTCTGTCAAAATTAATTTAATTGAAGAATAGAAAACGTTACCATTCAATTCCACTTTGCTTTTTAAAAAAGTTTATTGGAGTATAGTTGATTTACAATGTTGTATTAGTTTCAGGTGTATAGCAAAGTGATTCATTTATACATATACATATATTCATTCTTTCGCAGATTCTTTTCCCATATAGGTTATGTAAGTTACAACTTTTTAAACAGTCTTACCATCCGAAAAAGGAGATGGACAAACACATGAGAGAAGCCATAAGGACAGCTTGGAAAGAGTTAATAAATCTGTCAATTAATTACAGCTGTCAATACTTCGCTTTACCTTGACAGCTTTAGGGCCTCCTAGGCCAGTGCATTTCAAACATTACTGTGCATACAAATCACTTGGATACTCTTAAATGCAAACTTTGATTCGATAGGTCTGGCTGCAGCCAGAGATTCTGCTTGTCTAAAAACTCCCAGGTAAGGCTGATGATACTGGTCCAAAGACCACACTTACGAGTAGAATGGTATGACACATCGAGGGTCTACTAAGTAATATGGTGCTTTCTACTTAAGCAAAGACATGTTGAAGACTTTTAAGCTGATTATATGGGGACTAGGGTGATAGCTGGAGAATGTTGTAGAAGAATTGATTTAAAAATTGGTGTGTGGTATGTGAAGAGTACTTGGGAGTCTGAGCAAAGGATTAATATGGTCATAAAGGTGATTCTTGGTGCTTTGTGGAGGGTGGATAGTGGGGGCTAGAGTCTGGAGGAGATCCAGCTAGGAGACTAGTGTGGAAATTCAGGCAATGAGAGGGTAAATGCCTGGAGTGTGATTATGGCAGTGGAAATGGGCAGGAAGAGACAGAGATTGGCCCCAGGAGAGACTGGCTCCAAGAGAGATTGATTTCTGCAAACCACCAAAAATTTAGCACACTTAGGATCTCCTCAGTAATAGCTTAGAAGTGAACAGTACTCTGTTTGAAAAATCACTTTCACATCCATTATCTCATTTCATCAATACAGCAACTATGGGAGATTAGTAGCTACTTTCACCCCTATTTTACAAATGAAACTGAGATAATGTAGCAGCAACTTAAACCATGTCTGAGGAAAGGCAAAGCTAATGCAAGAGAAAAGACACTGTGGAAAGGGTCACAATCATTCATCTTGTTTTTATAAACTGATTTTTTTCTCATTAAGAGTAATATATTTTGATTATAAAAGTAATGTATATTTGAGATCATACTACATGGCTATATTGTCTGTATCCTTCCCTCAAATTCTTCCACTTAATTTATTATGGCTCTTTTCCCTTGTCATTAGGAATTTTTTAAAACTTATTTTTAGATCACTGCATAATAATAGCCCCATATGGGTGCATTATAATTTAATTTACTACTTCCATGTAATTGGCCATTTAGTTTTGCAGTTTTTTTGCTATTATAAATAACATTGTGGAGAATGTCTTTGTACATACATCTTGGTCCAAGCATCTGATAATTTACTTAAAGACGAATCAACTCTTTAAGAAGTTTTCTATTGATTTACAACTGGCTGACTTAATGCTTGATAAAAGATTGGGTCAGCCTAGGGCTTGAGGAGGTTACCCAAGCATCTCTCATTGTCTCAGATGACATAGTGAGCTCTTGCTGGGCTGCCAGATTCATGAAATCATGTCTTGTAAAATTCTGCTGCATTCTGGTATCATCATTGAGCTTGACTCTCCTCATGGTGGTCCATCGGCAACAGGTATGACTACCCATTGGGCTCTGTGCTGGGGCTGGAGTGAGACAGTGGGGAGAAACAAAATAGAAGGCCTAACTCCTGCCTGTAAAGGGCTTATCAGCTCTTTGGGGACAGACACATGTGGGATAATTAAGGAACAGATCAAATCAAAACACCGGGGTATGTAGCTTGAAAGTCTGTAGAGAAAAGCAGATATGTTTATGTTGTTATGGGTGATTTTGTTTTCCTTTTTTTGCTCATCTCTATTTTCTGAGGTATCTATATGGAAGAGTTAGGAAGGCAGTGTTGTATGGATCTGGAGGCTGAGTTGAACTGAAATTCTGTCATTTATTCCTTGTGTAACCTCAGACAAGTTATTGAACCTCTCCAAGCCTAATTTTTCATCTGTGGATTGTGGATAATAATCAGATTTATATGCAGATTTTCTCATGTGAGGAAACGATCTAAGCCACGAAGTGCTTAGTCCTGTATCTGGCACAAAGTAATGCTTATTACTAGGTAATAAGTACTACCTAGTATTATTATTATTAATATATAACATAATATCAATATAATATATATTGATATTATTTAAATAAAAGGTTAAAATATATATGTCATTTTATATATATATGTATGTGTGTATGCATATATATATTCCTACCTATTCTGTTCTCTGTAAATATAACTATACACACACACACACACACACACATCTATATTTATAGTTATATTTAGAAAGAATAGAATAGGTAGGAATTTAAAGAAGCCTAGAAATCTAATTTTGATTGGTCCTACTTCAGGAAAGAAACTTTTCTTAGACTGCCAAGGTGAAGTTGCTACTCCCCCCCATCCCCCGCCACCACCGATGTTGGGGCCTTGGTTCCTTAGCTGTGCAGGACTGGCACTGTTCTGGGGGATGTGTTGAAAGACTACAAGTTGTGGAGCCACGGACATCTGGGTTCAAAGCCTGGAAGTTCTCTTTCCTAGCCAGGTAATTACCCTGAGTAATTTCTGTGAAGCAACAACCTGTGTCTCATTTTCCTCATCTGTCAGAGGGCAATCATTCTTAGGTCACAGGATTGTTGTCAGGACAATTAAATTGAGTAATAATGATTGTGTTTAGTCAGTGGTTGAGTGCAAATTCTGTTCTTTTCATTTCTTATTGGAATTTCGGCCTGGCTTTTGCGACACCACACCCTCCACCTTTTCTCTTAGCTTGGACTAGGACCACTTCCCTCACATCTCACACCTTGATGAGACTTTGGCTCCTAACAGTATCTCCTTTTACTTGTCAGCTGTTGGTCTCATAATGTAAATTAAAATGTCCTTTTAACTAGCTATTCAGAATTTTGCTTCCTAGACTCTGTTTCTTCAACCTCCCTTTTACCTTCCCTTGTCAGCATGCCATTTATTTCTCTTTACTTGCTTCAGACTTGCCCCACCTCCAGGTCAGTTGGGGTGGGGGTTGGGAGGTTTCCCATGATTAAAGCCAAACATATTTTTCCAGCTTTGGAGTCCTTGCTCTGGCACTGTTCCTAAAAACTGAACTGTCTGCTGGTTAACACCCCCTCCCCCGGCCCCACTCTCTGTATTCACACCTAGAATTCTTTTCTCCTGAGTATGATCTTTAATCCGAACTGGGCCTGCCTCTGGTCTGGCTTGCTTGGTGCTGATTACTTTTTCTTTTTTTGTGCTTCTGGTCCAACAGGCACATAAGCTGCAGTAGAAAGAGGCCCTTAGGTACCACTGACTCTCCTACTCAAAGCCTAGTGTCAGCTGTTTCTAAGGAACTAGGCTGCTAGTTAAGGCAGTCGACACGACATAGCCCTAAACATATTCTAGGCCAAAATTGGTATTTTCTCTGCTCTCTGGACATAGCATTTTTTGAGATCCCAACCAAGTATCCAAGAACTTGGAGCAGATCCAAAGCTGCAGTTTCAGGGGCGCGTTCGCACTGCTTGTTCACAGGTACCTCAGTAAGAGTACTGGGAAGCAAGTGAGGAAACAGAAAAAGATTGTTCACATAGGGAGGGTGATTTAAGATGTGAGGGTCAATTTAAGAAATGATTATATGACAAAAGTACATTTTGCCAAAATGATGGTGAACAGATCAGCCGTGGTGAGTTTTTTTCAATTGTCCCTTGTATAATTCCAGGGCCGACCAATAGTTTGCCTCCTGACAAGTTAGCTTGTTTCCTTTTCAGACCAAAGTTTTAGAACCTGTAGTGTTTGCCTTTATGCCTTGGCTGCTAGGAAGCTTGGAGCAAATTTGAATTTTCAACTGAAGCACATATCAACAAAAGGTTTTCTTCTTTTAAATAAAATCATCTCCCCCTCTGTTTTTTTAAACCTCTTTCAATTTTATGGTCCTGTGATATAAGAATTTTTATTGTAAGGTACTTCAAATCTTTTTGGATATTAAGTAGGGTACCTGGTGGGTACGGCTTGTCATCCTTGATTTTTTTGCTATCCTAGGAAATAGGCAAAAGTGTAAGAGAAATTCTTCAGTCTTCCTTGGATGAGGCAACAGACCTTATAGGGAGAAGCACCCCTGCAAGCTTAGCTTAGGTAGAGAGAGGGAGCTGTGCATGGTCTTTGGTATTTTGCTTGGCAGGAGCTCTATTCTCCAGTCCCAAGCTGGTGTTTTGTGAAATTAGACGCAGATGGTTCAGGTGAAAAATAGCACATTTTAGACATTTTAATGGGTGTTGTTGCTACCTGACACCATTCTGAGACAGTAGGGAGGCTGAGGTGTCTTCTTCAGCGTGAACTTTGTAATATGCAATGATAGGGAACTGGGGTCCTAGCTTCCTATATCACCTCCAAGAATGTGGTTGTGAGTCCTCAGTTTGGGAATTCAAGGAGACAGGTGACCTTCAGATAGTACCTTGGAGTCCTCCACCAGAAAAGGGAGCTTGTTCTGTAGACTAGGGTTTCTTGTCTGTATTCTACTTCAAATGAGAGGCAACATTGCCTCAGGGGACAGGTGTCACCAACATCAGGTTAATTTTCCTAAAGCCCAACTTTGATAGTGTCACTTTTTTTCTCACCACTCTTCCTTGGATCTGCCTCATGCTCTCCCTTCTGATCCATCTTGTTCATTGCGCCCTTGTCATTCCTTTTAGCTAAAGCCTAATTTATTTATCAAAAAGGAAGTACCTCTCATGAAGCTGTGCAAGGAGCTTTGGTGTCCGTCAGACCTGGGTCTAAACTTTGGCTTTGTCACACTGAAATAGTGTGGATGACCCTTTCTGAACCACATTTACTCACCTGTAAAATGAGATCAAGGGTACTTTTATGATAGGGTTATTGTGATGCTTAGTATATTAAGGCAAGATCTATCATTTATTGGGCATATAATCTTCATATCATCATTATTATCCCATGCACCCTTTAAGTCAGGTACTAGAAATAGCACGCAAGACAAAAAATCATTAATTACTGGAAATTCTCCCTGAAAATCCCTTGTATTGCAATAAAGCGCTACATCTATGTATAGAACCCTAGATAGTAATGCTTTAAGTATGTGAGCCTCTGATCTGGACTAAAGAAGGGAACAGGATCCTTATTCCCCTACTGGCTTTGAAGAAGCAAGCTGACATGAATGTGAGTTACCTATGAAGGAGGCCATGTGGCAAGCAAATGAAGGCAGGCTTTAGCTGACAAGCAGCAAGACTCCAAAAGCCTGCGAGGAACTGAATCCTGTCAACAGTCACATGAGCTTGGACATGGATTCTTCCCCAGATGAGCCTCAGGTAAGACCCTAGCCCTGACCAACACCTTGATTAAAGCCTTACAAATGACCCAGCTAAGCCATTCTTGGACTCTTACCCACAGAAACTGAGAGATAATAAATGTGTGTTGTATCGAGCCAAAAGAAAATAAAAGGAACAAATGGAAAGTGTTTATAGAGTTGTCTGGATATTCAAACCATTTTACCTCTATGATGACCATTATATTTCTAATGGTGAATAGGGGAATCTGTGGAGAACTCTACAGGTTTTGTTTGTTGGATTTGTTCCTTTTTGTTTTCATATTAAACCTCTACCTTCATCCAAGTTAATAGAATTGTGGTTGTGAACATATATGCTGTATGTAAAGCACTTAGCCCAGTTTCCACCACTACCAGTAAGGACTTAATAAAATGTTAGCTGCTATTTTCCTTAGTAGTAGCAATAATAGTAACACTAGTAAGATATGTGACAGCACACAACACAGGGCCTGGTACATAGTCATTGCTCAATAATGTTGGATGGTTTTGGGTAACTGAATCCATGTATTTACTATTCTTTTAAAGTATAGTAAAGAAGGATTTGGCCACCTGCTTCCTGTCTTTCCAAGTTTCCTTCTATGGCCCTTTGGCCATTGGTCACATTTCATCATGAAGTTTGTTCTCAAGTAATTCTGAAGGCCAGGAGTCTGCCTTGTTCACCTTTGCACTCCCACAGTTCCTGGCACATGATAGGTACTCAGGGAAGGAATAGATGGATGGAGGAAGCAAAGGTTTGAATCAAGCAAGGACTCTCCTTGCCTTTGTGAGATTTTAGGGACCAGACTTCAATTTGGGCTATTGCTGCTTTTTCTGGGCTTTTGGTACCAGGCCTTGATGGTTCTGTATATTCTTATTTTTTTTATTTTTTAAAATTTTTGTTTTTGGTTTTTTTTTGCGGTAAGCGGGCCTCTCACTGCTGTGGCCTCTCCCGTCACAGAGCACAGGCTCCGGACGCGCAGGCCCAGCGGCCATGGCTCATGGGCCCAGCCGCTCCAGGGCACGCAGGATCCTCCCGGACCCGGGCACGAACCCGCATCCCCTGCATCGGCAGGCGGACTCCCAACCACTGCACCACCAGGGAAGCCCTGTATATTCTTGAAACCTTGCTTTGAGCTGGCAACAGTTATACTCATAATGGGGTCTCTCTGACATAAGTACTCAAAAATATAAAAATTGGCTTTGGTACATTGAGCACTTCAATGGAGAAATGGCCCTTGAGGAGGGAGATGATAGAACAGCAAATAAGAGCATGAGATTTAGAGTGAAGAGGAAACCTTGGTTCAAATCCTAGTTTTGTCACTTCTAGGTATGTGACCTTGGGAAGTCCTTTAAACCTTCTGAGCCTCAGACTCCTCATATGTAAGATGGGGGACGATATTACATACCTCCTGCTATTGTTATGAGGGTTAAAATATGTGTGTTTGAAGCTGTGGTACATAATAGTTGCTCAATAAATGGTAGCTACTATTGTTGTTGCATACCATATTTCTTCTGTTCAAAATGAATATAGGTTTATTTTCCATGTAATCAAAAACAATACTGTTTATTTTTTTAATATTAACTTAGAAGATACATAAACAGTTAAAGAAGAAAATGAAAATTACCTGCATTCTATCACCTAGAGATAACCAGATTGATAGTTAGGTGTATATATATCTTACGCTAATTTTTTTCTGTTTATACACACATTAAAAATGAGGTCATAGAATATATATTGTTTTGTAGCCCACTTTTTTATACCTGACAATATATTGCAGAAATCTTTTCCAATCTACATAATCATTTTAATGACTTTACAGTGTCACACTTTATGACTGTATGACTACTATAAATATTTTAATCAGAACCACATTAATTTAATTCACTTCTAATGTTTTGCTATTATAAACAGTGCTACAGTGGCCATTTGTGTACATACATCTTCACACACTTGTCTAATTATTTAATTTATTAAGAGATATTCATAGAAGAAGCAGAATTGCTAGGTCAGACAGAATACACTTTAAATATCATCCCCTTCATTAACTACAGCACATACTGGGTTAATTTGTATTAAATGGGCTAATGAATGGGAGGAAGCTTTGTAAACTGGCAAGTGCTATATAAGTACGAGTTATTGCATTGCAATTGTTATTGTTGGAGGCGTGGCAGAATGATGACCTTAAGGACTAGAAGAGGGGGGAAGGCTCAATTTCTCCCTGATTCCCATGAATCACACCTATAGGAACATGCATGCATAAGTGGGTGGTTACCGTTTATCCTAAAGGATCTATATCTTCACTCCCTCCCCCAGACTTCGAAGATGAAGAAAGCCTCTTGTAAACTTGAATTGAAAAATTGCTTTTAAATATGGCTCTTTTAACCAAATATTCAGACCTATTTCTTTGCCAACCTTTAATTCTAGGACAGCACTGGAATAAAGAAGGTCTCCCAAGATAGTTCTGCCCTGAGTTGTTCTGCTATGCTCTGGTACCCCAAGCCTGGGGTCCCGGCGACTTTATTTGTGTCTGGGGGTGGGGTGGGGGCTGTGGGGGGTATCGGGGAGAAATACTTTTTTAAAGGCAAGGCTGGCATACAAAAAGAACGAAATAATGCCATTTGCAGCAACATGGACTGACCTAGAGATTATCATACTAAGTGAAGGAAGACAGAGAAAGACAAATATCATGATATCACTTATACATGGAATCTAAAAAAATTATATAAATGAACTTATTTACAAAAAAGAAATAGATTCACAGACATAGAAAACTTATGGTTACCAAAGGGGAGAGTGTGGGGAGGGGAGAGATAAATTAGGAGTTCGGGATTAACATGTACACACTACTGTATATAAAATAGATAAACAACAAAGACCTACTATATAGCACAGGGAACTATATTCAACATCGTGTAATAACCTATAATGCAAAAGCATCTGGAAAAGAATATATATATATATATATATATATATATATATATATATATATATATGACTGAATCACTTTGCTTCACAACTGAAACTAACACAACATTGTAAATTAACTATACTTCAATTTTAAGAAATGGTTAGAAAAAAAAAGGCAAGGCTGGTTTGTCAGCACCCAGCTTAAGGATCCCTTGGTCACACCTTCAGTGGAGGGACTCAACTTTGCAGGGAGCCTGACATTCCACAGAGCTCAGGCCAGCCTAGATACACTAACTTACCCACCCACTCCTGGCTTCCTGTTTTTCTAGCAGCCAGAGTACCTCTTGAGTGTAACTTTATTGTAAGCATTGTTGAGTAGGGGGAAGTGTGTGTTGAGAAGTCTTGAATCTGGATCTCCTCAGCTAACAGCCTGAATTCTCTCTGACTTCAAAGGCTGGGCACTCATCCAGAAATGATGCTATTGGCCCCTGCTAGAAGGTGGGGCCAGGTGTGGGAATGCAAACAGACTGTGGGGGCCTGTACGAGGGTAGAAGGCAGCAGGAGAATATGTGACCATGGTGGGGAGCAGATGCCTGTGTGCTTGGCTAGGCTCCACCTTATGAAGGGTGCTTCTTGCAGGAATGTTTTTAATGATGCCTGTCAGAGGTCTTGGGCTCTTTGAAGCTCAGAGTCTGAATTGGGTGATGTTTGCCATAAGCAGTAATGAGCATGGAAATGATTTATTCTGGGACCTTGACTATATTACTATGAAATCACTGGCATACTGATGGAGCCTATTGATCCTCAAACCGTTTCCTGAGTTCTAGCTACAAATCCATTCTCTCCAGTCCCACCAAATCACTTGTCACTACTGGCTCTGTGTATGCTGCTGTCTTGAAAAGCAGCACTCTGTGGGTATTTTGGACTCATTCTTTCTCCTTCCTACCCACATCTCCAGCTCACTGAGCTCTGAACTTTCACCACCCCTCCCCAATCTGTTTACTTTCTCTTCTGACTGTAAGCAAACCTGTGTACATACCTTTTCGTATGTTCACATGCATTTCTGGGTATGCATGCTTGGCTCCCTGAGGCTATTTGTAAGTCTGTGTGGATGTGGGTAAGCCTTCTTGTGATTGAAGGGATATCATCTGTGTATACCTCATCAGGAACCTTGACTGTGTGTTCAGTAGAGGCAGGATGGCAGGCAAGAGAGCTATTGCACTGGAGGGGAGTGGTTGGCCCTTCTTTTGAACAAGCAGCCTTGAGTCCTTAATTGAATTATGAACAGGGAACTTATCTCCCATTGTTGGGGAAAAGATGGAAGATTACACTGACTCTGGAAGAGAATGTCTTCATTTTTTCTAGAGCTTGTGGGGGTAGACTCAGATGACTAATGCGGGGTCTAGAGTCAAAAGGCCTCTTCTCTTCAGGAAAAATGTGGGTTTTGAGATGTGCAGGTGGGCTTAAGACAAGTGAAGGTTTTGAATGGTTCTTATGTTCCCCATCCCCTCTAGACTCAGCCCTTTGAAGGTACAGTCTTCCTTATATTTGCATTTCCTCTCTGGGTCTTATACAGCACAGACACTTAATAGTGAATTGATTACTAAGGCAGAAGGAGAGACTACTAGGCTAACTGAGACTGTCGATGGCTCTACAGAGTCCCACGTAACTCCCCAGGAAGGAAGGCTTGAACCAGGGAGGTCTTTTTTTCCAGAGCTGGCCTTAGACAAGGGTCCTGCCCTTCCCATTTATGAAGTAATAGGCAGAATGGCTAGAACAAGTGAATGATTGTGCCATAATTAGTTTATGACCTGAGGGCATGCCAGTTTGTAGCGCTGCCAGTCTGCTAGCTGCCACCAGCACAGATATGCCTCATAAAAGTGCAAGCGAAAAAGCTATGGTCCTATTCCCTGAGCCCGCTAAACCGAATGACTCAGTCCTATGAATTGAGAGTAACTGAGCTAGTACGCTAACATTTCCTGAACACTGACCTTTTATATTTCCATTTTATGCAAAAGTAACCTTTATTTCTTACAGTTGTTAATCCTTGCTTTAGCTTAATTGTAATATTCCTCCCTCTCCCTCCTTCTCCCTCTCCCTTCCTCCCCCCTTCCTTCCCTTTCTACTTTCCTTCCTCCCTCTTTGTTTTGGAAGGGGGAGCACAGTGAGGCTAGGGCAGGACAGAGCATCTGGCCTATCCTGTGACAAGAATTGAAATAATTTCCTTCTGATATGCTTAGGAAATGGCTCAGTCAGTATCTCCTGCAGGTCTCACCTTCCTGGCCTGCTGCTGGTATGGTTGTTGTCTAAATATTCTCTTCCAGTGTCCTAAGAGTTCAAGAAACCCAACTTTGGTCATGAGAAATTTATCAACCTGCCAATCTAATTCATATAAATGTGTATCAGAGTGTCGGCGCCAGACATCAGCAGATCTAGGTTCTCAAAGTGGGTTTTGATTCTGCGATTCCATGAGCTCTTCTTTCCTTTCCTGCCCATCAACCTGCATTGTCTTTTTATTTCAGATGCTCAACATATGGGAAGCTTTGGATCCATTAAAGTTGAATTAAGAGTGTATACTGTATTTGTTGCTGGCCAAAGCACTAAGCAGCTCATGTGCATAGGCAGAGAAAAAGATTTACAGATAAAGCAATTTGCAGAAAGAGCAAAATTAAGGAATGGCTCCCATTCGTGGATTCCTTGCAGAATTATTAGGATGGTTGTTTCTATCACACAAGCAGAATTAACACCCCTGGCCCCATCCAGGGAACAGACCCAAGGTGGGAAATTCTTCACTTTTTTTATCTTCTTGTCATCACGGCCAAGTTTTCACAGCTTAAATTTCTTCTGAATATTTTGTTTTGTTGGTTGTACTGGTCAAAATGAAGATATCATTCTCTTTTAACATTGCCAGCAATCACTTTTTCCACTTAAAATGTTCTTATTTCTATTTATTTTGAATTGCCTTTAATGTGTCTATTCACTTCTTTGGTAGGACTGGTGTCTAGATCTTTCACAAAAAGGCTCTAATATGTTTATGTTAGGGTTTGTATTTGGTCCCTGCATTAATTTCAGATTTGAAGGCTAATCATATGTGGCCTTAAATAAAACCTATGACTCACAGAGAACTGACATTTTGTGTTTTACAAATTAGTTTGAGATTGGGTCCTTGATGAGAAATGTTTGCAATCGGGTCTTTGATGATAAATATAAGACTGTAATTTTTATATGTTTATGAAATTCAAGCACATTATTTATTATTTCAAAGCAGTAGTAAGCTGTAATAAACCAAAGAAACCTACGTTTAAATAAATGTATTTTAGTTGACAATAGGCATATGAGCATGACTCTTAATAAATGAATTTGCTATTACTTGTTCCCAAGTTTCTCTTTAATCATAACATGGCCACATGTATTCTCAAGACTTATAATTTATAGAGTTTAAGGCTATCTTTCCTGATCCAAGGTGTTTCCATATGAAAATATTTCTAGTATGAACTTAAAGAGTTTTGTTCAAAAACATAATGTTCATGAAATGCAAACAGTTTTACTAAAGGCCTGTAATTAAGGCAAAACCATTTGCAGTAATGCCTCACCTATCTGGGAGCTCAGAACATAGCCTGGACCCCAGTAATAAGTTAAAAAAAAAAAAGAAGGCTTTGAGATCTTGATACAGCTGTCACAAAGCCCATGGTACAGGGGAAGAGGCCCTCATGCCTTGACTTCAGAAAGACCCACTGATCCTTAATTTAATGGGAACCTGTCATTCCCTCAGTTATAGTGGAACACAAGCAGTAAATTAGAATTGGGGGTAGCAGGCTGCATAGGTTTCAGGAGGTAGTTTACCATAGAAATTGGCGCAGTGACAGTTGAGTGATTACCAAACGACTGGGATGGAGAGAACACAAAAAGGAAAAATCTGGTAATATGGAATAGGGAGATAGCCTTCCACACAAAAATATAAGATTGTGGTATACTGTTGTGTTAATATGCCAGATTTTGCTTAGCCATTCTATTATTACTGGGGATTTGTTATTTAAAATTTTTCACTCTTATAAAAAGTGATATAGTAAACGGTTTCTGTACAAATTGCATTTCTTCTATTCAGAGTTATTGCTTTCTGATATGTTACTAAACATATAATAACCAGGTCAAAAGGTATGAGTTGTTTTATCGCTGTTGCATGTTGCCAGATTGTACTCCCAAAAGAGTAAACTGTGTAAGTATTCCTATTTTCTCACAGCCCTGCAGCACTGAATGTTATTTTTTAAATAAATTTATTTATTTTATTTATTTATTTTTGACTGCGTTGGGTCTTCGTTGCCGCACGTGGGCTTTCTCTAGTTGTGGCGATCGGGGTTTACTCTTCATTGCGGTACACGGGCTTCTCATTGCAGTGGCTTCTCTTGTTGCGGAGCACGGGCTCTAGGCGCGCGGGCCGCAGCAGTTGTAGCTCACGGGCTCTAGGGCGCAGGCTCAGTAGTTGTGGTGCACGGGCTTAGCTGCTCCGCGGCATGTGGGACCTTCCCGGAACAGGGCTCGAACCCGTGTCCCCTGTATTGGCAGGCAGATTCTTAACCACTGCGCCACCAGGGAAGCCGCTATCATTTTAAATATTTTTGCTAGCTTAACAGGTATGTATGTATACTCTCCATTTGTTTTAATTTTTATTTATTTAACGAAGCTTTACATTTCTTAATGTCATAATTTGCCATCTGTTTCCTTATTCATTTTCTTTGAACACTTATCAAGTAAAATCTGTTGACCTTCTATATTTTTATCCATTCCTTATATTTTGGATAGTTCAACCTTATCATTTATATTTGTCACATATTTTTCCAATTTTGTTGCTTTCATTTTTATGTGTGCTTTATTATATTTCACTATGCAAAAGTGTTCTTTTTCACATTTATGTATTCAGATCCATTCATCTTGTCTCTGATGTTCCTTTCATTTTTCAATATTCAGAAATTTACCACTCCTCCACAGCTGGGACAAATATGTGATTCTGTCCTCCCACTCCCCCAGGGTGTTTTTTCTTTTTTGTGTTTAATTCTTGGACCCATCTGGAATTTATTGAAGTGTATGGTATGAGGTATGGATCTAAAGTAAAATCTCCATACTGATATCCAAATGTTTTAGCAATTCAATTTGGCAAATATTTCTTGAACTCCTATGTGCTAAACATTGTGCTAAGTACCACAAGGAACTTTTTAAAAAATGAGGCAAAGTCCATGCTTTCCAAGTATGTTATCCTTTGTCTGTGTCTGTCTGCCTCTTGCTCTCCCTGTTTCTGTGAAGAACGGAAGGGTGGCAGTGGCAGTAATTACCTAGATATTTAAATAATTATAACAAAGCACAAGGAAGACTATGATATAGGTATTATTAGAGAGGTTAAAAGCAAGAAGCCATGGGAATTTAAAGGAGTGAGACATTCCACACGAGACAAGGAAAGGCCTCAAAGTAGAGGTGACATTTAAGAAGGGCTCAGATGGCAGGATTTCATTCATTAATAAAACAGGTACTGAATGTCTATTCTGCTGTGCCTCATGCTGGTGCTAGGGCTAGAGATGAACAAGATGTAATCCCTGACCTCAAGGAGCTCTCAGACTAGCAAAACAGGGTGTGGATAAAGGAAACATTCTAGGAGGAAGTAGTAGAAAGGGAAATGGATGTGGTAGGAGAAAGTTACAAGTTGGGGAATAATGGAGATTGAGACTGGAAAGGAAGGTTGGGGCCTCAGATGTCAAGAAGAGGCATTGATTCTTCCTTTGTTTTGGCATGGAAAAGGTTTAGAGATATGAAAGTGCCATGATCAGAGTGGATTTCTAGGCCAGTCCATTTCATTAGGAAGGCTGTTATCTCTTTGGACTGTTCTCTGAAATGTGAGTACAGTAAACATGTGCACCATTTTGATATTTGGGTTCCTTGGCAGTATCACGTCTACCCTTTACAGTGTCTATCAGTATGTCTGATACCGCTATACAATTGACAGGGTTTGTGATATCTTTCTGACATATTGCAGCTGGTTTCCTTTTTAGTAATCCTTCATTCTGTTTCAAGTAGTTAGGATCACCTACCTTTTGCTTAAGTTATTTAGGAGATATTTTAGAGTGAGTACATCAAGATGGCTAAAATGAAGTGTCTGTGCTTAAAGGAATGAAGTTCAGGTATCAAGAAGATTTGGTTATGGGAAAATATTTCCTTCCCACCTTCTGCTGGAAAAATGAGGGGCCAATATTCATGAAACACAAAATTAACTTGAATGTGGCTGCTTACATGAACATATACCTAATTAATTTGAGAAATGTTTTATTTCTTGTTGTGGGCATGAAGACTACAGTGTAGAAATTAAACCATTGGTAAGTGGAGCCAAGCCATCTGCAAATTTGAAAATGGGTTGTTTTCCAGCTTAATCAGAGGCTTGAAAATTAGTGGCTTGGGAGCAGAACTTCCAGAGAGGCTATGTGAGGAGTTTGACAGACCCTCTTCCCAGTGAAACAACCACTTAACTGATGAAATTATCAAAAACAACATTTAAAGTCTCTGAAGTTGACTTATATATATTGACCTCAATATATTGAGAAATATTTATTCAAGGAAATCTACTAAGTCTCAGTGAAAACAATGGGTGCCTTGTTGTCACATCTCTCCCACCCAGCTCCATGCTATGGATGCTTTACTCTGGACAGTTGTAGCCAAAATATGGGGCTCCCTTTAGCCCCAGCTCCCAGTCACAGGGCAGTGGTTTCACCTCAGATGGGACAGGCTGCCAACATCTCTCTTCTCATACTCTCAGCTTCATGTTGTGGAAGCTCTATTGAGGGCTGGCATGGGCAAGGAGACTGGGGTCCTCCCACCCTAGTTCCCATGTGTAGGGCAGAGGTTCCATGCTAGAAGAGGCAACCATAGAAGACCATGGGCTACCAACCTCCCACAGGTCCTGCTTGTAGGGTGGAGATTCTATACCAAGAAGGGCATACCAAGAAGATGGGGGCTCCCATCTCCACCTTCCAGCTCTTGCTTATAGGGTAGAGATATCACTCAGGGAGAATCGGGCCCTCACCTCACCCTCACTCCAGTGAAACAGTATAGAAATTGTATGCAGGGGCTTAGGCAAGACTGGAGGGTCAGCAGCTCCAGCTCTGTTAAGGGACCTGGTTTTATTTGGAACAGAGCATGGACGCACTCCTTCCTGTATTGTCAAAAACAATACAGATCTTTGTGTTGAACAACTAGTAGAAGGCTAATAATTCCATGAAACAAGGAGCAACAAATTAAATGGCAGACCAGCCAGAAGTTTAACAGAACCAGAGAGAGAGAGAGACAGCTAAAAAGGAACCCTGCTAAAATCATACTTATCCCTGGGGGTGGGGAAGGCTGTGCACATATGCTACATTGCGTTCCTTCAGAAACAACCTGAGTGGGCACTTGAGAGCTACTAGCCACTTCTTGAACGTGGAGCTGACTTAAAAGCATTTCCCAAGCCACACAGAGCTCCATCATCAAGTTTGAAGCCTTACTGGCTCAAGGGGCATAAGCAACCTCTGACCAGTCACTAGCTGAACATTAAGTTATGCTGATCCAGGAGCAACTCTGAGGTAGTTAAAAACAAGGAAACAAACAAGGAGAAAAAACTGAGCAGTAACATTAGAGGTTGTGCAATGCAAAGGAATTAGACTTCACAAACTTAATTCAGGCAAGCCACCAGACAACAAGGCCCATAGTGGTGGTGGTGGTGGGACTAATCAGAATCTAGAATTGCTGCAATATATTATCTAAAATGTGGAGTTTTCAACAAAAAATTACAACAAATACAAAGAAACAGTGTGACCATTGTACAGGGAAAAAGTAGGCAACAGAGACTACCTTTGCGGGGGGCGGGGGGTGGCACATGATGTACTTAGCAGACAAACACTTCAAAATAGCTATTATAAATATTTTTAAAGATCTAAAGGAATCATTTTAAAAAATGATGAAAGGAAGATATGATAACAATGTATCATCAAAGAGAGAATATTAATAAAGGTATAAAAGTTATATTTTAAAAAACAGTGACATGAAACTTCTTTTTTTTCTCGGTACGCGGGCCTCTCACTGTTGTGGCCTCTCCCATTGCAGAGCACAGGCTCCGGATGTGCAGGCTCAGCGGCCATGACTCACGCGGCATGGGGGATCTTCCTGCATCAGGGCATGAACCTGTGTCCCCTGCATCGGCAGGCGGACTCTCAACCACTGCGCCACCAGGGAAGCCCTGTGACATGAAACTTCTAGAGCTGAAAAGTACAATAACTGAGATGAAAAATTTACCAGAAGGGCTCAGCACTAGAATTAGGCTAGAAGAAGACAGAATCAGTGAACTTGAAGATAAATAGAGATTGTACAGTTTGAAGAACAGAAAAAAAAAAGTGAAAAAATATTTACAGAGCCCCAGAAACCTGTGGGACGTTATTAAGTGCACCAACATACACATGATGGGAGTACAAGGAGAGGAGAGGGTGAATGGAGTAGGAAAAAAATTGAAGATATAGTGGGTGAAAACTTCCAAAACATTGTAAAAAAACATTAGTCTACACCTGCAAAAACTACCGAGGTCTACACCTAGGCATATCATAGTTAAAATGTTGAAAGTCAAAGGAAAAATCATGGGAGCAGAAAGAGAAAAAATGACTCATCATGTATAAGTGAACCTCAATAAGATCAGTAGCTGACTTTTCATCAGAAAAAAATATTGAGAGCAGAGGCAGAGGGGTGACATATTCAAAGTGCTTAAAGGGGGAAAAAAAGAAAGAAAACAAGAATCCTATATCCAGCAAAACTTTCAAAAATGTAGGTAAAATAAAGACATTCTCTGATAAACAAAGGTGGAGAGAATTCATTGATAACAGGCTTGCCTTACAAGAAATATTAAAGGAAGTTCTTCAGGCAGAAAGGAAA
Source organism: Lipotes vexillifer (assembly GCF_000442215.2). Classification (NCBI taxonomy): domain Eukaryota; kingdom Metazoa; phylum Chordata; class Mammalia; order Artiodactyla; family Lipotidae; genus Lipotes; species Lipotes vexillifer. The sequence goes on along the minus strand of NW_006777287.1, from coordinate 3,280,861 downwards.
TCACATCACACAGTAATTCAAATCCACATGAAAAAAACAGAGTGCTAGTAAAGGTAATTGTATAGTAACTATAAAATACAGTATAATTGCATATTTCTTCTCATCTTTCTTTAATTGATTTAAAAACAATAGCATTTAAGATATCTGTATAGTTGAATTTTGGGGCCTGTAGTGTATGGAAATGTACTTAACAATGACAGCACAAAGTAGCAGGGAGGGAAGGAAGTGATAGTAGAGCAAGAAGGTGACACCAGAGAGTACCTCAAATCCACAGGAAGAAACAAAGAGTACCATAAATGGTAAATAAGAGGCTCAATTAAAAAAAAAACTTTATATAGTTTTCCCTTTCTTTTCCTAGTTCATTCAAAGAGCATATGATTATTTAAAGAAACAATTATGACACTGATGTTGGGTTTGTAAAGTATATAGTCATATATGGCATTAGTAATACAAAGGAGGAGGTAGGGGATAGAGCTATAGTGAAGCGAACTTTTTATATTTTATTGGAATTAAGTTAGTATAAAACTAGAGTATGATAAGTTATGGTGTATACTGTAATCCCGAGAGCAAAAAATAAGAAAATAACTTAAAGAAATAGAGTGAAAATTAGTTTAAATGATACATTAGAAAATATCCATTTTCTATTGGTAGCATAAATGACAGAAATTTATCTCACAGTCCTGAAGTCTAGAGGTCGAAGATCAAGGTGTCAACAGGTTTGTTTTCTCTTGAGACGTCTCTCTTTGGCTTTCAGATGGCCCCCTTTTTACTGTTCTCACATGGTCTTTCCTCTGTTCACATGCATGCTTTTGTTGTCTCTTTTGTCCAAATTTCATACTCTTATAAGGACACCAGTCACATTGGATCAGGGCCCAACCCAATGGCATCATTTTAACCTAATTACCTCTTTTAAAGGCCTTATCTCCAAATTCAGTCATATTCTGACATACTGGGAGTTAGGGCTTCAACATATGGATTTTGTGTTGACACAATTCATCCCATAACAGTTGACAAACGTTTAAATATATTGATTGAGAAAAAGAAGAATGAAATTACTGATATCAAGAATGATGAGGAAACATCACTACTGAACTTACAGAAAAGTGAATAAAAATGGTAAGAGAAAACTATGAACAGCTGTATGCCAACAAATTTGATAACAGATGAAATGGAGAAATTATTGGAAAAATTAAAATTGTCACAACTGCTCAAGAAGAAATAGAAAATCTGAATAGTCTTATAACAAACAAAGAAACTGGATTAGTATTTTTAAATCTTCCCACAAAGAAAAGCCCAGGCCCCGATAGCTTCACTGGTGAAGTCTACCAAACATGTAAAGAAGAGTTAATACCAATCCTTCACAATCTCTTCCAGAAAATAGAAGAGGGAACAATCCAATGCATTTTACAAGTATTGCCTCGATTCCAAAGCCAAAGATATCACAAGAAAATAAAACTAGAGACCAATATCCCTTATGTAAAAATCCAGGACAAAATACTTGCAAACTGAACCCAACAGCATATAAAAAGGATTATACATCATGACCAAGTGGGATTTATCCTAGGAATACAAGGGTGTTTAGCATCCAAAAATCAGTTGATGTAAACATTGCATTAGTAGAATAAAGTACAAAAATAACATGATCAATTCAATAGATGCAGAAAAAGCATTCGACAAAAATCAACACCCATTCGTGATAAAACCCCTCAAATTGGGAAGAGAAAGGAACTCCTCAAGCTGATAAAGGGCATCTATCAAAATCCTACAGGTAACATCATATTCAATAGAGAAAGACTAAATGTTTTCCGCTTAAGATGAGAAGAAGATGAGGATGTCTACTCTCACCAGTTATATTCAACATTTTACTGGAGCTTCTAGCCAGGGCAACCAGACAAGAAAAAGTAAATCTGTCTTCATTTGTAGATGACATGACCTTATACATAGAAAACCCTAAGGAATCCACTAAAAAACTACTATAACTAATAAAGAAATTCATCATGTTTGCAGAATACAATATCAACATTAAAAGGCACTTGTATTTCTGTACAGTAGCAATGAACAATCTGAAAATGAAATTTAAAAAAAATTTCCATTTGTAATAGCACCAAAAGTAAAATAATTAGGAATATATTTGACAAAAAGTGCAAGACTTGTACACTGAAAACTATAAAACATTAGTGAAAGCAATGAAATAAGACCTAAATAAATAGACATCCCATGTTCGTGAATTAGAAGATGATATTGTTAAGATGTCAGTACTCACCAAATGGGTCTACTGATTCAACACAATCCCTATCAAAATCCCAGGTGACTTTTTTTTTCTTTCAGAAAATGGCAAGCAGATCTTAAAATTCACATAAAAATACAAGGGACCCAGAATAGCCAAAAGCAATTTTGAAAAAGATAAAACTTGGAGGACCTACAATTGCTCATTTCAAAACTTACTACAAAGCCACAGTAGTCAAGTCAGTGTGGTACTGGCATAAGGACAGACATATAGATTAATGGAGATTGGTTGAGATCCCAGAAATAAGACCTTACATTTTTGATCAATTGATTCATGACAAAATTGCCAAGAAATTTCAAAGGGAAGAAATGATGTTTAGCTAATAGGATTTAGCCAATAGGATTGACTAAAATTGGTATTTAGCCAATAGGCTATCTGCATGCAAAATAATGAATTTGGTCCTCGACCTCACACCATACACAAATAATTAACTCAAAATGTATAATAGGCCTAAATATAACACCTTAAACTATAAAACTCTTTGAAGAAAACATAGGAGTAAATCTTCATGATCTTGGGTTCCACAGAATTTTAGACATGACAAAAAAGCACAAGTGATAAAAGAAAAAATGATAAACTGGACTTAATCAAAATTAAAATTTTTCACTTTTTAAAAGATACCATCATGAAACTGAAATGTCACCCCAAAGTCTGGGAGAATATACCTCTAAATGATATATCTTCTAAAGTATTTGAATTCAGAATATGTGAAGACCTCTTACAACTTTAGTACTGACTAAAAAGACAAATAACCCATTAAAAATCAGGATAAGAATTTGAATAAATATTTTTTCCAAAGAATATATACAAATGGCCACTAGCACATGAATAGATAATGCAGCATCCTTAGACATTAGGGAAATGAAAATCAAAACCACAGTGAGATAATATTTCTCACTCTTAGATTGGCCATAATAATTATTTTAAAAGACAATAACAACTGTTGGTGAGGATGTGGAGAAATTGGAACTCTCTCATACATTGCTGTTGGGAATGTAAAATGATGCAGTTCTTTGGAAAATGGTTTAGCAGCTCCACAAAATGTTACACGTGGAATTTCCATATGAATCAACAATTTTACTCCTAGATACCTATTTACCTAAGAGAAATGAAAACATGTTCACATCAAAACTTGTATGTGAATGTTAATAATATCATTATTCACACTTGTCCCAAAGCAGAAGCACCCCAAATGTCCATCAGATGATGAATGGATAAAGTGTGGTATATCCATACAATGGAATATTGTTCAGCAATGAAAAGAAATGAAGCACTGTTACATGCCACTATATGAATGAACCTCCAACACATTATGCTTAGTGAAAGAAGTCAGACACATAAGGTCAAATTGTATGATTCCATTTATATGGAGTGTTTCTTTTTTTTTTTTAAAGCAAATCTATAGAGACAAAGTAATTGGTGATTGCCTGGGGCTGGGTATGGGAATGGGGACTGACTGTAAATGGCACAAGGGTTTTTAGGATGATGGACATTCTAAAATTAGATTGGGTGATAGTTGCAAAACTCTATAAATATGCTGAAATTCATTAAATTGTACATTTTAAATAGGTGAACTTTGTCATATGTAAATTATATATCAACAAAACTGTTAAATGCAGTAGCTTGAGAAAGTAATAATAATTGTGATGATTTTTATAAAGAATAAGATCACTAAAACAAATTATAAAATCTATTCCCTGATAAAGTATAACTCCCAAATTTCTATTCCTATTACCTTTTCAGGATCTTGTTCCATTTGTCAATTTCCTCCATGTACCCCTTCTGTACCCTACCATGGACCTCTTCCTTTCAATTCTGTGTCCCACCTTTTCACTTGCCTTGAGCCTTATTTACCCTTCCAGAACTTCTTTCTCTCCCAGCATTATGGTTTGTGCTCTCATCTCTCTCCTAAAGTCCTTTTCTCCTGAGGTTTTATTTCATTTCCAAATCATGAGTGTTTTTCTCAAACTGCTGGTTCTATTTCTTTGACCAAAGGGGGCACATAATTTCTCCTGGGTTTATGCATTTGACATAAGCACCTGCTGTGTACTTGACTCCGTGATGATACTTGTGGTGGCCTATGTTGCTGATCTTTATATTTGGGGAACAATAAGAATTTTTAATGTGGCATATAAAATATTCTGTGTAGAAGTTCTAAAGAGCTATATTTCATGGCAATTTTTGTTCAACCTATAGAAAATTCTCTATTTCAAAATGGCAAGTGTGTAATTGCCTTCTCTTAGTCCCTGAGCTGTCCCTCTGTTTGGGGGTTAAGCCAGTGGTGTGCTGGTAAACAGGACCTCCACGGAAATTAAATAAATAAAACCTGATTTGTTGAATTTGTGATTTCCATAGTGGGTATACTCCCACCATAGTCAGTTTCAAGTTATTAACATGATATTACTGAATGCAGAGGTGGGAAGCTATCCAGTCTGAGCCTGCTGGGAGGTAATTGCTTGGTCCTAATCCCACCAAAAATAGCTTTCACACTGTCCCTGAAATACTACCCAACTTAGTTGGAAGGACTTTGGGGAGAAGAGAATGAATGGTTCTGGAATACCAATTCTGTGCTAGGCACTGTGCCCTTTAAGTACTCCTCATAAACCTGTGAGGGAGATACCCATTTCACAGGTGAGTAGATGGAGGCTCAAAGAGTTAAAATGGTCTGCCCAAAGCCCCACAGTATACTGCAGAGCTAGGATTTGAATCCTGATCATTTTGATGCCAAATCCCATGCTACTTTCATTGTACCATGGTACCTCCTACCGTAAAGCTAGCAGCAGAGAGAATGAGACAATGTACTTTTCCAGTGGTAGTGCCCTAGATACTGTTCACCTTCTGGGGATTGGACATAAGCACATCACTTGAAGTGTATTTCACTTGCTAGAGGATGTTAGGGTAATCTCTCTGTGGGCAGCAGGAAGGGAAGGTGGTGAAGACCTTGGTGTGGGGCAGGGGACTTCTAAACCCTTTTATTAATTTGAGCTAAGGAGGGACTGAATTGAATAGCCAGGAGTTCCTGACTATTCCAGAGGAGTGACAGAGGTGCTGAAGCAGCACAAAATCCTTTTGGGCCTCAGGCGAGGCCTAGAATTGTCCATTTGAGGTCGTTACTGTCCCTGAAGGTAGTGGTTTTCAAATCAAGTTAGGGAACATAAATGATTGAAGCAATTTTCTGAAAACAAATCTATGCCTTTTTTTTTTTTTTTTGGCTTTTTCGAGTCTAGCGTTGACACTTCCCACAAAGAAAGAAAATCCCTTGCAGCACTAAGGAAAGAATTAAAGGAGCTCTAAGGAATGATCTGGGAAGTCCTACCAGTCCTCATTCACGTGGGAAACCAGCCCTACACCTTCCTGCAGCTGATAAGAACAGAAGGCAGCCTCCAATTTACTCTTGGTTTGCCCATGCCTCACCTTTGTCATCTGACCTGAATTTCCCCTGCAAAATCAACCTTATTCAGCTTGTGGCATGCTGACATTGTTAATAGAAAACAGGCCACACCGACACCAACACGGCCCCAATTGCTTCAGCTCCTTTTTTTTTTTTTTTTTTTTTTTAGGGGGGGGGAATT
>NW_006777287.1:3265258-3273901 GCF_000442215.2 Lipotes vexillifer | reverse complement strand
GGGAAAAAAAAAAAAAAAAAAAAAAAAAAAAAGAGGCAACATAAATTTTAATAATGTATAGACCTAGAGATTATCACACTAAGTGAAGTAAGACAGAGAAAGACAAATATCATATGATATCACTTATATGTAGAATCTAAAAAAAATGATGCAAAGGAACTTATTTAACAAAACAGAAACAGACTCACAGACATAGAAAACAAATTTAGGGTTACCAAAGGGTAAAGGAGGGGAGGGATAAATTAGGAGTTTGGGATTAACAGATACACACTACTATATATAAAATAGATAAATGACAAGGACCTACTATATAGCACAGGGAACTATAATCAATATCTTGTAATAACCTATAATGGAAAATCTGAAAAAGAATATATTCTTTTTCACTGAATCACTTTGCTGTACACCTGAAACATTGTAAATCAACTATACTTCAATTAAAAAATTGGAAGAAATTTTAATCTATATTTAACCTAATATATCCAAAGTGTTTACATTTCCGCATGTAATCAATATAAAATGTTATTAATGAGACATTTTACATTCTTGTTTTCATATTAAGTCTTTGAAGTCTGGTGTGTATAATAAACTTACAAACACATCTCAGTTTAGACTAGTCACATTTAAGTGCTCAGTACTCACATGTGGCTAGTGGGTAGGTAGTGGACAGGACAGCTCAGTGCTAGGCCTTGTTCTCAGGAACACTGGAATATATTAGATACCTTTCTGTGAGGTGATGAAGAAAGGCACATTAGTGGGAATGAGCCTGATAATAATTTGTTCAGCAGAAAGCCGTTCTTTCAATTATGACTCACATGGGCTGCACATCATGAGGTTAGAACCCCATGTAACATTAACAGTCCTTTAAGCTCCTTCAGAGTCTCCTCCACTGCTTTTGGGAGAGCAACTCTCTTAAAGCACGACATCATTTTGATTCTGCAAATATTCTCCAAGTCAGGGAGGTCATAGACCTCTGGAGAGTGGCCATGAACTGAGGCAGGAAGTGATTTAAGGTGGGAACATCAGAGTCATCAAAGAAGAGGCCCCTGGTATTCAAGTCCTTCAGGTGATCCAGGGGAAGTACCAACAAAGAACTACCTACTAGCCTGGGAATTCTCTCTCTTTTCTATCCTCTACCCTTCCCCATACTCAATCTCTTTTCCCTGGACAGTCCATCTCTCAGGGGCTCCCTGTCTCACCTCTGCGCTCTGGAGGATATGTAACTGTATGTGTGAGCGTGTGCAGTCATGTGTGTGGCTGTGTGAAAGCATGTGGCTGTCTGTGGGACTGTGTCTGTGCTGTCATAACTCAGCTGTGTAAGGGATGGATAGGTGAATTTACAGCCCCAAAAGTATATCTAGGAATAATCAAGTAAAAGAAATCTTCCTAGTTTGTGTCCTCTCAGAAGGTGACACAAATTAGTGTAGCCTGAATTTAGGCCCTGAGCTCACCTGACAATTTCTAGCGACAGACTCTCCCTGTCATTGCAGGGGCTGTCTGGCACAAAGGAGGATTCAAAACTGGAATCGGTTTTTCTCCTTTGTAAGACAATATTTTAGATCTATTTTCTCACATAAAGGGCTTTCAGAGTTATCTTAAGTTTTAGGCAATCTTCCTTGATTGTTGACTTAGCAATGTGTTTTAAAAGAGAGCCCTTAGAGAAGGTAGGTTTCTTTTTTTTTAACCTTTCGGGGTAGAAAGGAAAGAAGGGATGGGAGAGTAGTACTTTTCAGGGAGCCCTTCCCAGCAGGCCTTAAGCCACATCAGGGGGTCCTTCATACTGCTTGTAAAGGCAATCTGGATAATGGGGTTAATCATCTGAAAAGTAAGACAGGTGGCCATCTTCCTGCTCTGAAACAGACACAGTCATAGGTTGTCTGTTGTCTGCTTTCCCCAGGGAGAAGATGTGGCTCTAAGCCAGTGCATCAAAAGAGAAGAAAAAAGGCACATTCCTTAGGATTAAGGTGTGGGTGAGACTTACCCTGTCTGCTCTATCAGAATAGGAGGTGCTTACAGACCACATTTCCCGGAGGGCTTAATCTGCTATTGAAGAACCATGTGCAGCCAGGAGTGACTAAACCTGGGTTAAAGCTAGAGGGAGATCAGGAAAAGGAATCCTTGTAAATATTGGGAACAAAAAGCATGGAATAAAATGTTTATACTCTGTTTAGTCAAGATTTATCGAACACCTGATTAGAACATCCTATGTTATCTTCCCAGATGTAGGAATCATAGAGACGAAAGGGGGAGGTAACTTTCACTTACAGAAATGTGCCAGGCACTTTACATATGCTTAAGGCCATCCTATGGGGTAGATGGCATCTTCCCTACTTTATCGATGAGGGGACTAATAATATCTATAGGACTTTTGTGACTTATAGCTAGTGAGGGGGAATTCAAACTTGGATATGCCTTATTACGAAACCCATTCTTCCCACCACCCTACGCTGCTGTCTTAAGTCTTACTGTTTAGCTAAGGAGACATGACATCTATTCTCAAGAAACAATCAGAGGAACGAAAGTTCTATGTTAACAGTAATTAAACACTAATAATGTAAAGTAGAGACAGCATGTATTTGACATGATCAGGAACAGTTCTAAGGTCAGAGCAGACTTTGTATTTCCATGATGGTGTTGGTTAGTTTCATGCTGGGTAGTAGGAAAATTGGACAAAGAGCTGTCAGCAATACAGTCCAATGTTACTAAAGAAAATGACTATGGTCACCCTCCCCCAAACCATCTCAAAAGCAAACCTGGACCAAAATTTAACAGTGAACCCTAGCTCTGCTTGGTATGCAGAATATCATTAGCTCCTTAGCTAACATTATTTTGCCATAGTGATAGAGAAACACCCTTTTGGCAAGGCTAGGTCTGAGTTATACCAGTGGGTGAAGAAATACTAGTTCTTTATTGTTCCCCTAGGAGACATAGCTGAAGAGTCAATGCCTGATACTTCTTGAAGATAAAAGTTCCAATATTGTTTTGTCCCACTGTCACATCACCCTAGAAGCAACAATTTCACAGTTAATCAAAGCAGTGGTACCACATGGGTCCATCTATATTCTGAACTATGTTTAGCATAGACCCCATGATTTCAACTAGAATGATAGAATTGTCTCATTGCCTCATAAGTCTTAACAAAACCAATTGTCTTATTATAAATGAATAAAGATGGGTTCAATTAACAGTGCTTCTAAAAATACATTCTTCTATATGTATGTCTTTATGAAACCTTGGGTGAAGATAATGAAGACAAGTCTTAAAATTTCATCCCCTTTTTATTGAGCAAGAAAGACATATGGAGTGAAAAATTAAATGATGTCTTTTAATGGCTTGGCAAGTCTTAATGACCAACCTCTTCTAGTAACCCATTTCAGAACAATCTTAACCAAGCTGTGGTTGGAGAGCTTTTATTAAATGCCCAGCACTGTACTACTACTCTCTACCATTTTCCAACCTGATCATTTGCTTGAGGGTGATGAAGGATGATGATGAACATTAAAAGGTTTTTTTCCTTATAGTCCTTAAAATCAACTGAGGTAAATGCAGTTAGAAATAATTCAGAGACTTGACTGCTTCAGAAGAGATATAGCTATAGAAATAGGACCTCTTGGAACCATTTTAAAAAGAAAGCTACTGACAAATTCAGAAGTTCATCCCTTTAGGAAGGGCCTATAATAACAGCAATAAGGATTCCTGACTGAAGCCCTTTGGACACTTTCCTCTGGAAAAGCATGGGCCTTTAGTAGCTGATGTTGGCCAGGTGGGCTGGCACATATGGCACTCCTTTCTGGTCTCTCAGTATTAGAGTCTCATTGCCGAGATTCTAGCAAAGACCTCCATAATAATCCTTCCCTTCCTGGAAGTGTTGCCTGGAGGAGGCCAAAATGTTGAGGTAGCTTCCCACTTTTGTTGGTGGCTTATGACCAGCTCCAGATCCCCAAGAAGTGTCTCTGTTGTCCAAGACCAGTTCATTGTGGCTTTGACAATCCTCAAGAGATAGATGATGGAGGTCTTCTAACAACCAGATTTCTAGTGGCAAGGTCACAGCCCAGTCTGGGGTCAGCAGTGGAAGCCAGTTCAGGGTATCAGCGATTGGTAAGCTTGCTGAAACTCTACTTTTATTTTTTTTAATTAATTTTTATTTTATACTGGAGTATAGTTGATTTACAATGTTGTTTTAGTTTCAGGTGTACAGCAAAGTGGTTCACTTATACATATACTCATTCTTTTTCAGATTCTTTTCCCATATAGTTTATTACAGAATATTGAGTAGAGTTCCCTGTGCTATACAGTAGATCCTTGTTGATTATCTATTTTATATATAGTAGTGTGTATATGTTAATCCCAAAAGTCTAGTTTTAGAGAGAATCTCCCCGTAGCAAGAATATCAAGAAGTTGATTCACCACTTCCTCACACATCCTATGCCCTAAACAATCCATACCTGACAAACTATATTCTTCAAGTACACCAAGATCTTTTCCACCGCTTTGTCTTTGCACATGTTGTACCCTTTCTAGAATATCCCCATCTCCTTTTTACAGAACTATTCTAGCATTGTTCATACTGGGAAGTAAATCATCTATGAGGAGATCTCTCTGTTACATTGTGATCTTTTCAAAGGTGGGAATTGTATCTTATTATCTCTGTTATCTCCATTAGCCAGAACAGAGACTGGCATACAGCATGCTGAACCAGGTAAATGCTGATTAAGTAACTGAATTATTTATCCAGATGTGGCTGGGGTTGCATATTTCTGAGTTCCATTATCAGTAGGCTTTATTTGGTATCATACCCTGTGTATGTGTATTTCAGGGACCTCTTGTTTAATGGAATGATTAAACTTTTTGAGCTTTTTTGTTTGTTTCTTTGAGCGAAAGGTACATTTGTAGCCTTCAAGTGAATTGGTCCAATTCCCAGATTCCAATGGAACACCACTGGCTCCCTCTTGTGAGGCAGTCTCAGAATTTCTCCTATAATTAATTTCTTAGGAGGTCTGTGGACAAGTACATCTTAGTAGAGTTGTTCTGGGTCTGAATGCTTTGGCTTCTAAGTGTTGTGAACCAATCAGTTACTTCTTAGAAAACATTAAGACCTTCACTTGACAAGGGTAAAGAAGCCATTCTAGGAATCTTGACCAGCTCAAAAATCTGAGCACCCTGGAGTTAAAAGGCTTCCTGAAGGTCATCTTTATAACCTAATCTCACAAAACAACTCGTACCAGTTTTGAGTTGCTCCCCCTTCTAGAGGTTTATCTGTCTTTTAGAAGATTATTCCTTTTAAGGGACTAAAATCTGCCTCCAACTGGTCCATACAAAATTATCTGTACCTTCTTAATAACTACTGCCTTTTGGGTAGCTAATGACAGTGTTGGATTCCTCATGACATATTTTTTAAATTCAGTTTTTTCAATATTTTTGAGCACCTTCCTAGTGCCAGGCATCCTGGTCTAATCTTCTCCAGGTCCCTCAACTGTTTCCCATGTATCAGGTTCCTCTGAACCACTTCTATAGATAATTTCCACCTTGTCACTGGCTCCAAAGTTTGGAACTTGTTACATGATATTCTTGTTAAATGCTTCCCATTATTCCAGCCAGTCCAGATCTTTAAGATCCCATCATATGTGAGACCTGCCATGTTCTAGGTGAGTCTGCTCTTTTAGTTAATCAGTATAAGTACCCAGTTATGGGACTTTGAAATAGTGCCTCTCCTGAAACAGTATGGTATAGTTGAATTGGAGGACACCAGATCTGTTTTCAATTTATTTAACCTCTTTGGGACTCTTTGAGTGCTAATTATCCTTCCTTCATAGGGTCATTGTCAGGATTCATGAGATACTATCTATAAAACATTAAGCACTGTGCCTGAGCACTTAGTGGGTATACAATAGAAGTTAATGTCCCTCCCTTCCTGCCAGTTGGTCCTGCCTACCACTGCCCTCTACCGAGGAGAGTCAGTAACTGCTTTGAACTTGCATTTCTGGTTTGAGCCAAGTAGCTCTGTTCCATTCACTCTCTTTTTAGCCCTTTAAAGAATGGCAGTCTTATATGAGATATAACATAAACTGGTGGACTGGACTCAATTTTGAGAAAGTAGTTCTTGTAAAAATATTGCAGTAGATATCTTTGCCAATTTCTGACACAGCACAACTGAATTAGAGTTCTATATTGCATGGATAGCTATTGGTGAGACTTTTTTTTTTAAGTAAACAGTAAAAATCACAGCCTGAATATGAATTTCATTCACAGGTCTTCTGGATAATATGATTCCTGTGTTCTTTCTGAGAAGGAACATTTATATGAATTGGTATTTTAATTCCTCTGACAGGATGATGTAGGTTTGCATAAAAGCAATAAAAGTACAGGGACCCAAATGGTTCTTAGTGCCACACTAGTGAAAGGTCACATCGTTAGAATTACCTTCTATGAGAGGATTTTGGGGTGTGGAGGGAAATCCCTAAGCCTGGCAATCAGACATTATAGTAGAGTGAACAGAGGGTAGTCTTGGTGTCAGATCTGAGTTTGAATTCCACCTCAGCCATTCACTAGCTGTATGATCTAGGACAGGTCCTTTGACCTCACCTTACCTCAGCTTTATCTTGTATAAAATGGGGAACAATTATACCAAGTATTTATTGTGAGTATTATAAATGAGGTTAACAATTCTGTACCACTTAGCACAGTGCTTGGCATATGGTAGGCAAGCAATAAATCATTGCTCTTAGGATTGATTCCAGTTAATAGCAGTTAAGCCCCTTGGAGCTGCAGTATCATTTCCCTATTGGAGAGTGAAAGGAGTAATATCATGTACATGATTTGGGGATTCAATTCCTGGGTTCACGTAGAAACTAAGCCACCCTGAGTCCTTCAGATTTTGCTAGAAGTCTATAATCATTCACCTGAAGGGCAATGGGAATACACTGGGTTGTTTAGTAGCCCTTGGCGGCATGTGGGCAAAAACAGTGAGAAGAACCCTGGGGAGTAAGGTATTGCTTGTTCTCTTGCCCACAATTCTTTAAATGCAAGTACTTGGATTTATCAACCCAAGCAGGAGTCAAAAAAGCTCCCTTTAGGGAGGAGGGAGGTTACTGGAACCTTTGTTTCCTGTTGAGGAATCTTGCCCTAGAGACAAAAAGAAAATCCCTAAAATATTCTGCTCACAAGAAAAGAGCAATCTGGCTGAGGTGGGTTACTTAGTAAAGGATAAACTTCGCCACCAACCAGCTTTATAAATTAAAAATAGGCACAAAAATTAATCTATAGTGACAGAAAGATGATCCCTGTGGAGGGGGCCAGGGAAGGGTGGGTGGCAGTTCAAAGGGCAGAAAGAAACTTTTTTTTTTTTTTTTTTTTTTTTTTTTTTTTTTTTTTTTTTTTTTTTTTTTTTTTTTTTTGCGGTACGTGGGCCTCTCACTGTTGTGGCCTCTCCTGTTGCGGAGCACAGGCTCCCGACGCGCAGGCTCAGCAGCCATGGCTCACAGGCCCAGCCGCTCCACGGCATGTGGGATCCTCCCGGACCGGGGCACGAACCTGTGTCCCCTGCATCGGCAGGCGGACTCTCAACCACTGCGCCACCAGGGAAGCCCCAGAAAGAAACTTTTGGTGTTAATGAGCTTTGACATATGTTCACCGTCTTGATTATGGTGATGGTACATACATATGTCAAAGCTCATCAAATAATATACTTTAAACATGTGCAATTTAATGTATTTCAACTGTACCTTAATAAAGCTCTTACTTAAACCCAGTGCCTATAACACCTGGCATGTAGTAAGTGCGCGCTAAGTATGTTCTTGAATTAAGATAAATAATTGTGACAGACCAACTTCTGGAATGGTTGTGTGAGAAGCTTAGCAGACACCCTCACTAGTGAAATAACCATTAAACTGGTAAAATTTTTATCAGAAACAACTGTTTAAAGTGTCAGGAAATTGGTTTAAGGGCATGCAACAAATTGAGAAGCATTTATTTAAGAACACTTATGGAATCTTGGTAAGAGAAATTGTCATACGTGGCATTTGATCCAGGACTTGCTCCTACTTCTCCTAGCTTTATATTGCGGAAACTTTATTCTAGGTGGGCACAGCCAAAAGGCAAACAAACAAACAAAAAGTACAGGGGCTGTCTTCTTCACTAACTCCTGGTTATAGGGTATAGTTTCACTCCAGGATGGGCAGGCTGCTAGTGACTCTAATTCTACCCTCTAGTTTTATGTTGTGGAAGATTTATTCTGGGCGAAAATGGCCAAGAAGATGGAGGGCTCTCATCCCTGGCCCAGCTCCCACTCTTAAGATGAAGTCTGTTTCCTAGGCAGGTACAGCAAACTATGAGAGGCAGTTGGAGAAGACTGCCAACTCCTATTTTCTCCCTCCCAGGTCCAGGGCAAGGACCCAGATGTTGTACTTGTCAGACAAGGACTTCAAGGGCTCATAGGGCAGAGGTGTCACTCCAGAAAAAAACAGGCTGCCATATCACACTTTCCTCACCTAGCTCCAGCATAGTTGCACAGCCTATGGAGGCTGACTTTCTTTAGAACAGAACATGAAGGAACTCATGCCTAAAGGTGTTGTTGAAAACCATAGACATCATAGTAGTGAAAATTAGAAAAGCAATTATATATTAGTAGCAGACAGAAGAGCAGAC
>NW_006777287.1:3260367-3265218 GCF_000442215.2 Lipotes vexillifer | reverse complement strand
GGAAAGAAACCATCAAAATGGGCCCTGCTAAGATCAAACTTATCCCTAGTTTGGGCTGTACACATGCTGTAGGTAAGAGCAACCCATGCAGGGGCAACCAGAAATGTTATTTGTGAACTGCTGAATTCTGTTTGAATGCAGGGTAGAATCAAAACCTCCCTGAACTATGAAAGCATTCCACAAGCCACACAAAATACATTGGCAAAGGGTAGAAGCTTTACTGGATCTGGGTGCCTAAGAAAAACCTTTGACCACTTGATCACAGGCTAAAACTAACTATGCTGAACTAGAGGTGACTCCCAGAAAGCCAGGTTTAAAAATAAAACAAAGGGAAAAATGAGCATGATGTCAGAGGTTGTACACTGCAGAGAAAATAGACTTCAGCGAGAATTAGTCCAGGCAAGTGATTAAACAAATAGAGAAAAACAAAACAAAATAGAAACAGAAATAAGACCCAAGAAGGGGAGGTAAGCAGAATCCAAGGTTACTACAATGTATTATTTATTTATTTTTTAACTTTTTATTTTATATCAGAGTATAGCCAATTAACAATGTTGTGATAGTTTCAGGTGCACAACAAAGGGACTCAGCCATACATATACATGTATCCGTTCTCCCCCAAACTCCCCTCCCATCCAGGCTGCCACATAACATTGAGCATAGTTCCCTGTGCTATACAGTAGATCCTTGTTGGTTATCCATTTTAAATATAGTGGTGTGTACCTGTCATTCCAAAACTCCCTGATTATCCCTCTCCCCCATCCTGCCCCCCTGGTAACCATAAGTTCATTCTCTAAGCCTGTGAGTCTGTTTCTGTTTTGTAAGTTCATTTGTATCATTTCTTTTTAGATTCCGCATATAAGGGATATCATACGATATTTCTTTTTCTCTGTCTGACTTACTTCACTCAGTATGACAATCTCGAGGTCCATCCATGTTGCTTCAAATGGCATTATTTCATTTTTTTAATGGCTGAGTAATATTCCATTGTATATATATACCACATCTTCCTTATCCATTCCTCTGTTGATGGACATTTAGGTTGCTTCCATGTCTTGGGTATTGTAAACAGTGCTGCAACGAACATTGGGGTGCATGTATCCTTTCAGACCATGTTTTTCTCCAGATATATGCCTAGCAGTGGGATTGCAGGGTCATATGGTAGCTCTAATTTTAGCTCTATTATTTAAAATATCTAGTTTGCAATAAAAATTATGAGCCTCCCCCCCCCCCCAAAATAACCCAGGAAAGTGTAGCCATGGAAAGGAAATAAGTCAGGTAATAGAAATTACTTTTGATGGATCCCAGATGTTATATTTGTCAGATAAGTACTTCAAAGTTGCTATTATAAATATATTCAAAGAAGTAAGGGAAAACATGTTTTATGATCTAAAGGATATATAATGGTGATGACTAATCAAATAAAGAATATCAATGAAAAGATAGAACACATTTAAGAAAAGAACCACATGGAAATTCTGGATAGTAAAAGTACAGTAACCTAAATGAAAAATTCATAAAAGACAATCAACAATATATTTTACATGGCAGAAGAGAGAATTAGTGAACTGGAAAACAGATCAATAGAAAGTATACATTCTGAAGAAAATAAAAAGAATCAAAAAATTGAACAGACACATGTAGAATACAAGCACAACAACAAATGTGTAATGGGAGTGCCAGAGGAGAGGAGAGAAGGGGCAGAAAAATTATTCATAGAAAGGATGGCTTAAAAGTTTCCAAATATGATGAAAGACATTTATCTAAACATCCAAGAAGTTCACGAACTCCAAGTAGGATAAACTAAACAGATCCACACCTAGAGATATCATAGTCAAGATGTTGAAATTCAAAGCCAAAGAGGAAAATCTTGCAAGTAGCAAGTGAAAAAAGACCCATCACAGAAAGGAACCCCAGTAAGTTTGACAATTGACTTCTCATCAGAAACAATGGCTATCATGGGATGGGGAGATGACATTTTCAGCATGAAAAAAATCAACCAATAATGCTATATCTGGAAAAACTAACTTTAAATTTGTAGATTAAATAAAGATGTTCCCAGATAACTAAATATGAGGAGAATTTGTTGCTAGCAGACCTGCCTTATGAGAAAAAGTAAAAGAAATCCTTCAGGCTGAAAAAAAAGCAATAATGGACAGTAATTTGAATCCATACAGAAAAAAAAAATAGTACTTATAAAGTAATTATGAAGTAACTATAAAAGATAGTATAATTACATATTTCTTCTCCATATTTCCTTAGTTTATTTAAAAGACAATAGCATACTGAAACAGCAATGAGCACACTTAGCACCAAGATTTTAGATTTTAGTACCATTCTCCAATAAAAGGAGCCAGGGATCTTTGGAGGAGTGGCTGATTCTAGGACTGGCCTAAAAAATATACAAGGTGAGCCTGGAGAATCTTGTAGTGCCAGAAAGTAAGGAAGTGCTCAAAACAAAACAAAACAAGAACCACACACACACACACACACAATGAAGGGGGTATGTGAAAGGGACACTGAAGTCAACTGAAAGAGGTCCTAATGGCCAAAGCTGAAACAACTTGAGCAGAAAAAAACCCAATAAATTAGTAATGGACTATATCTCAAGGTATAAAATAAATATCCATGAGTCTATATGGGTATAAATAAATGATTGAATAAATATATAAATGGGGAGAATAGACAACTCTTTCATGCAGAAGAATCCCAAATAATTATGTTGATACTCTTCTCTCAGGTACATGGAATATAACTCTCCACTCTTTAAGTCAGGCCTGTGTATAGTGACTTCCTTGAAAGAGTACAGTATGGAAAAGGAGAAAAGAATAATATATAGTGAAGAAAGCTGACAAACACTACCTCAGCCAGGTGATAAAAGTTAACATCAACAGTATTAAGTCATGTTGATAGTATGTCCCTTGATATGATGTGATGAAAAGGGCATTGCACTTCTGTGATCTTCCCCTCAAAAACCCATAGCCCCTGTCTAATCGTGAGAAAAACATCAGACAAATACCGATGGAGGAACATTTTACAAAATACCTAACCAGTACTCCTCAAAAATGTCAAGGTTGTCAGAAACAAGGAGAGTATGAAAAACTGTCAAAGGAAAGAAGAGCCTAAAGAGATGTACCAACTAAATGTAATGTTGTATCCTGGATGGCATCCTGGAACAGAAAAAGGACATTAGGTAAAAACTAATGAAATCTTGAATAGTATGGACTTTAGTTACTAATAATGTACCAATATTGGTTAACTGGTTATTACAAATGTACCATATTAATGTCATACATTAATAATAAGGGACATTGTGTGTGGGGTGTATGGGAAATCTCTGTACTATCTTTGCAATTTGTATATCTAAAACTATTCTAAAATAAAAGTTTATTTTAAAAGCAATAGCACTAACATCATACTTAATGATGATAAGCTTTCTCATTAAGATCAGAAACAAGGAAAAGATGTTCCCTTTCACCACTCCTTTTCAACATTGTACTGGAAGTACTATATAATGCAGTAAAATAATGAAAGGTATACAGTTTGGGATGGAATAAAGAAAACTGCTTGTAGGTGACATGATGGTATATATCAAAAATCTGAAAGAGTGGACACAAAAAACTTGGAATGAATAAGCAGTTACAGCAAGGTTGCAGGATACAAGGTTAATATAGAAAAGTAAATCACTTTCCTATATATCAGCAATGAACAAGTGAAACTTGAAATTAAAAACATAGCACCATTTACATTAGCAGCCCCCAAAATGAAATACTTAGGTATAAATCAAACAAAATATGTACAAGAACTATATGAGGAAAACTACAAAAAGTCTGATGGTATTAAAAAAGAACTAAATAAATGGATGGATATTCCATGTTCATGGATAGAAAGCCTCAATATTGTCGAGTCATTTCTTCTCAAATTGATATATAGATTCAATGCAATCCCAATCAAAATCCCACCAAATTATTTAGTGGATATCAACGAACTAATTCTAAAGTTTGTTTGGAGAGGCAGTAGACCCAGAATAACCAACGCAGTATTGAAGTAGAACAAAGTTGGAGGACTGACACTACTTGACATTAAGATTTTTTTAAAATAAATTTATTTATTTGTTCGTTTTATTTTTGGCTGTGTTGGGTCTTTGTTCTGTGTGCAGGCTTTTTCTAGTTGGAGTGAGTGGTGCGCGGGCTTCTGATTGTCGTGGCTTCTCTTGTTGCAGAGTACGGGCTCTAGAGCGCAGGCTCAGTAGTCGTGGCACACGGCCTTAGTTGCTCCGCGGCATGTGGGAACCTTCCCGGGCCAGGAATTGAACCCGTCTCACCTGCATTGGCAGGCAGATTCCCACCCACTGCGCCACCAGGGAAGCCCGACATTAAGATTTACTATAAAGCTACAGTAATCAAGAAAGTGTGGTATTTGCAAAAGAATAGAAAAATAGATCAGTGGAGCAGAATGGAGAGCCCAGAAATAGGCCCACATAAATATAGCTCACTGATTCTTTTTTTTTTTTTTACAAAAACATCTTTATTGGAGTACAGTCGCTTTACAATGGTTTGTTAGTTTCTGCTTTATAACAAAGTGAATCAGCTATACATACACATATACCCTCATATCTCCTCCCTTTTGTATCTCCCTCCCACCCTCCCTATCCCACCCCTCTAGGTGGTCACAAAGCACCGAGCTGATCTCCCTGTGCTATGCGGCTGCTTCCCACTAGCTATCTATTTTACATTTGGTAGTGTATATATGTCCATGCCACTCTCTCACTTTGTCCCAGCTTACCCTTCCCCCTCCCCGTATCCTCAAGTCCATTCTCTAGTAGGTCTGTGTCTTTATTCCCGTCTTGCC
>NW_006777287.1:3249450-3260062 GCF_000442215.2 Lipotes vexillifer | reverse complement strand
CCACTAGGTTTTTTTTTTTTTTTTTTTTACGTTCCATATATATGTGTTAGCGTACGGTGTTTGTTTTTCTCTTTCTGACTTCTGACTTACTTCACTCTGTATGACAGACTCTGGGTCCCTCCACCTCACTACAAATGTGCCACATCTTTATCCATTCATCTGTTGATGGACACTTTGGTTGCTTCCATGTCCTGCCTATTGTAAATAGAGCTGCAATGAACATTTTGGTACATGACTCTTTTTGAATTATGGTTTTCTCAGGGTATATGCCCAGTAGTGGGATTTCTGGGTCGTATGGTAGTTCTATTTTTAGGTTTTTAAGGAACCTCCATACTGTTCTCCATAGTGGCTGTATCAATTTACATTCCCACCAACAGTGCAAGAGGGTTCCCTTTTCTCCAAACCCTCTCCAGTATTTATTGTTTCTAGATTTTTTAATGATGGCCATTCTGACCGGTGTGAGATGATATCTCATTGTAGTTTTGATTTACATTTCTCTAATGATTAATGATGTTGAGTATTCTTTTATGTGTTTGTTGGCAATCTGTATATCTTCTTTGGAGAAATATCTATTTAGGTCTTCTGCCCATTTTTGGATTGGGTTTTTTGGTTTTTTTGATATTGTAGCTCACTGTTTCTTGACAAAGGAGCAAAGGCAATACAATAGAGCAAAGATAGTCCTTTCAACAAATGGTGTTGGAACAACTGCACATCCACATGCAAAAAAAAAAAATCAAGACAAAGACTTTATACCCTTCACAAAAATTAACTCAAAATGGATCATAGACTTAATGTGGAATGTAAAACTATAAAACTCCTAGAAGATAATATAGAAGAAAACCTAAATGACTTTGGGTAAGGTGATGAATGTTTAGATAAAACACCAAAGGCATGATCCATCAAAGAAATAATTTATAAGCTGGGCTTCATTCAAAATTTAAAACTTCTGCTATGCAAAAGACATTGTCAAGAGAATGAGAAGACAAGCCACCAGACTGGGAGAAAATATTTGCAAAAGCATCTTCTTTATCCATTTATCTATCAATGGACACTTACAATATCTTGGCTATTGTAAATAATGCTGCAGTGAACATGGGGTGGGGTGCACATATCTTTTCGAATTAGTGTCTCCAATTTCTTTGAATAAATACCCACAAGTGGAACGGCTGAATCATATGATATTTTTATTTTTAATATTTTGAGGAACCTCCATACTGTTTTTCATAGTGGCCAAACAAATTTACATTCATACCAACAGTGCACAAGGGTTCCCTTTTCTCCACATCTCCTCCAGCACTTCTTTTTTCTCTCCTTTTTGATAATAGCCATTTTGACAGGTGTGAGGTAATATCTCATTGTGGTTTTGATTTGCATGTTGATTTGATTGGTTATGTTAAGCATCTTTCATGTGCCTGTTGGCCATATGTCATCCTTGGAAAAATGTCTATTCAGATCCCCTGCTCATTTTTTAATCAGCTTTTTTTTATTGGGTTGTGTGAGTTCTTTATATATTTTGAATATTAACCCCTTATGGGATATTTCATTTATAAATATCTCCTCCCATTCAGTACACTGCCTATTTGTTTTGTTGGTGGTTTCCTTCACTGTGCAAAAGCTTTTTAGTTTGATATAGGTCCATTTGTTTATTTTTGCTTTGTTGCCTTTGCCTGAAGAGACAGATCCAAAAAAAAATATTTCTGAGACTGATAACAAAGAGCATAAGTGTATGATTTCTTCTACAACTTTTGTAGTTTCAGGTCTTAAATTTAAGTCTTTAATCCATTTTCAGTTTATTTTTGTATTTTGTAAAAAGGTGCCCCATTTTTATTCTTTTGCTTATAGCTGTCCAGTTTTCACAACATCATTTATCAAAGAGACTTTCTCCCACTGTATGTTCTTGCCTCCTGTGTCATAACTTAATTGACCATTTAAGTGTGGGTTCATTTCTGGGCTGTATTCAGTTCCAGTGATCTATCTCTTTGTTTTTGTGCCAGTACCATACTGTTTTGATTACTGTAGCTCTGTAATATAGTTTGAAACCTGTTTGATTCTTTTTTCTTAAGATTGTTCTGGCTATTAGGGGTCTTTTGTGTTTATGTACAAAGTTTAGAATTACTTGTTCTAGGTCTGTGAGAAATGCCATTGGTATTTTGATAGGGAATGCATTGAGTCTGTAGATTGCCTTGGGTAGTATGGTCATTTGAAAAATGCTAATTCTTCCAATCCACGAGCATGGTATATCTTTCCATGTATTTGTGTCATCTTAAATCTCTTTCCTCAGTGCCTTGTCATTTTCTGAATATAGGTTTTTACCTCCTTAGTTGGATTTACTCCTAGGTATTTTATTCTTCTGGATGCAATTATAAATGGGATTGTTTTCTTAATTTCTATTTCTGCTAGTTTATGTTAGTGTATAGAAAAGCAGCAGAGTCCTGGGTATTAATTTTGTATCCTGCAACTTTACCCAATTCATTAATGAGTTCTAGTCGTTTTTTGGTAGTATCTTTACAATTTTCTATGTATAGTATCATGTCATCTGCAAACAGTGACAATTTTACTTCTTCCTTTCCAATTCGGATCCTTTTTATTACTTTTTCTTGTCTGATTTCTATGGCTATAATGTCCAATACTATATTGAATAAAAGCAGCAAGGGTGGGCATCCTTATCTTGTTCCTGATCTTAGAGGAGGTGCTTTCACCTTTTCACCATCAAGTATGATGTTAGCTGTGGGCTTGTCATATATGACTTTTATTATGTTGAGGTATGTTTCTTCTATACCTACTTTCTTGAGAGTTTTTTATCATAAATGGATGTTGGATTTTGTCAAAAGAATTTTCTGCATTTACTGAGATGATCATATGATTTTTTACTCTTCAATTTGTTAATGTGGTTTTTCATATTGATTGATTTGAAGATATTCCAGAAATGGACAAGCTGAATATTCATTTCATGCATTCATATCCATTTAATGTTAATTCTAAAATACATATTGAATTGCACGTACCCTGTCTAGCCAAAATAATCTTGAAAAAGAAGAACAAAGTTGGAGGACTCACACCCCTTAAATTCAAACTTAGTACAAAGCTACAGTAATCAAGACAATGTGGTACTGGCATAAGGAAAGACATATATAGATAAATGGAATAGAATTTAGTGTCAGCAATAAAATCATACATCTATGGTCAATTACCATATGATCCAGCAATTCTACTCTTAGATATCTACCCAAAAGAAATGGAAACATATGTCTACACAAAAACTTGTACATGAATATTCTTAGCAGCATCATTCCTCATAGTCAAAATGCAGAAATGCCCAAATGTCCATTAATGGTGACTAGATAAACGAACTATTATACATCATATAATGGCATACTATTTGGCAATAAAGATAATTGAAGCACTGATACATGCCACAATATGGATGGAACCACAAAAACATACTAAGTGAAAGAAACCAGGCACAAAAGACCATACATTTTATCATTCCATTTATAAGAAAGGGATATCTATAGAGACACAAAGTGATTAGTGGTTCCCTAGGACTGTGGGTAGGAACATGGACTGACTGAATATGAGCTCAGTTTCTTTCTTGGGGGTATTAACATGTTCTAAAATTAGATGTGGTGGTGATGGTTGCATAACTCTATAAATGTGCTAAAAACCTTTGAGATATACTTAAAATGGATGGATTTTATGGTATGATAATTTTACGGTATACAAATTGTATCTCAACAAAGCTATTCATTAAAAATTATAAATAATTGTTCCCCTAAATGCTACACATTGACGGAAGACTTCAACTGTACTTTCTCATTATATCTTTTTTTTTCTCATTTGTAATTTTAATCGAAGCATTGCTATTCTTTTTTTTTTTTTTTTTTTTGAGGTACGCAGGCCTCTCACTGCCGTGGCCCCTCCCTTTGCAGAGCGCAGACTCTGGACACGCATGCTCAACGTCCATGGCTCACTGGCCCAGCCACTCCATGGCATGTGGGATCCTCCTGGACCGGGGCACGAACCCACGTCCCCTGCATCAGCAGGCGGACTCTCAACCATTGCACCACCAGGGAAGCCCTGCTATTCATTTTTTAAAGTCTTTCCTTATAAGCACCAAATTTTAATACCTATGTCAATTTGGGGGGAAAAGAAACTCCCGTCAAGAGCTTCCCTCCAGAAGAAAACAATGATGTTCATTCCTCCAAACAATCAAATTCGAAGTCTACCAAAACTGAAACAAAAGAAGCCCACACAGAAAAACAAAAACAAAAACAAAAATCACATTCTAGAGGTTCAGTGCACTTAGCAGCCTTCACTGTGCTGTCTAATCATCCTTCAAAAAAATAACACCCTAGTTCATCAAAATATACATTTTCCATTTGATTTTTAAATTAAAAAATAATTAAAAAAAGGAAACCTGAAGGAATTCACAATTAATTGCCTGACTCCTTTCGATGTCATGTACAGCATATGAAGGTCAGGAAGGCTATTTGCAGCACACATAATTAGGGGAAATTGATTTTCAAGGTTTAGCTTTCTTCCAAACAGTGTAAAATACCCACAATTCCAAGTATGAAGGGACACAGACGATCTCCTTCGAGAATTCCACAGGACAATACAGGTGCCCCAGCTGTTCTTCATAGAGTGACAGGGCTTCAGTCAAATTGACACAGTTCCCCTGTGTAAAATATTTCCCATCCTGTTTCAATACTTTCATTGAGAGGTCAAGAATCAGTCTGAGAAACTCCCATGTGGAATCTTCTTCCGGAGATGTGGAGATTGGAACAGCTGTCAAGTCATTAATCACATAATCAAACTCTCTCCCTTCTTTGGCATACCTCTTCAGTACTGGAATACAGTCTTCTATTAGAACCTGATAGCAGTCTCCTTTAAGATTGTCTAGGACATCACCACATGTTTTTCGCATGTACTTCTTACATCCGTCAATCACCATTTGGTCAATCTGTACCATAGTGACCATCTTTGGTTTCAGTTTGACTATTTCACATAATATACCCCCATCTCCGCCTCCTAGAATCAGTACATCTTTGCCAGTGTAATCTTTGCTGCTGCCCATTATGGCCCGGGTATACGCCAGATCACTTTCCACCAAATTAACATCCCCACTGAGGATGAGAATATTTCCAAATTGTTTTGAGTGTAAAATTTTAATGTTCTGGTAAGGTGAGTCTTCATCATACACCACTTCATCTATGTCGTACTCAACCAGGCGGCCATCTGCAGTGGGCCAGTATCTGTCAATGGCCCCTCCTCGAACTATGGGCGGTAATCGCTTCACCTGCTCAGTACTGTCCTGACTCAATTCTTTCATTCTTTCTTCTACTTTGTTCAAAAGACTGTCAACTGCTTTGCCTTGCGCATCACCGTCGTAACTCTGAAGGTCCAGCAACACCAATCCATGCGGGTAAATTCTCAAATTGGCAAAGCTGCCGTTTTTGTTTACATAGGTCGCTAAATAGCCATGGTCCTGCCAGGTGTGCACCTACTCCATCATCCCCTGCTCCTGGAAAATGGACTGGAGGCCTTTCAGAATGGTCTCACCATCAGCTTTGGTGCCAAGCATGAAGTCAAGGGTGCTGTGCCGTGCTGCTGCCATAGTGAGGCGA
Source organism: Lipotes vexillifer (assembly GCF_000442215.2). Classification (NCBI taxonomy): domain Eukaryota; kingdom Metazoa; phylum Chordata; class Mammalia; order Artiodactyla; family Lipotidae; genus Lipotes; species Lipotes vexillifer. Next base: position 3,254,435 of record NW_006777287.1, on the reverse strand, counting down.
GGCCCTGGGCCATGCCTGGGGGAGGCAGCCGGGGAGACTGGAGGGCCGCGTGGCGTGTCAGGCTACGGCCGGTGGGGAGTGCGCTGCGCCACGGAGGCTCTCTCATTATGTCTTAAGGGAAATGATAGAAAGGGAGTGAGATGGAAAATAAAATAAAACCTGTTCCACTAGTCTTTTTTTATATTGCAGTATAGTTGATTTACAATGTTGTGTTAGTTTCAGGTGTATAGCAAAGTGATTCAGATATGTGTGTGTGTGTGTGTGTGTGTGTGTGTGTATAAATACTATGCATATGTATATACTTTTTCAGATTCTTTTCCCTTATAGGTTATTAAAAAATACTGAGTATAGTCCTCAGTGCTATACAGTAGGTCCTTGTTAGTTATCTATTTTCCAGTAGTCTTTTTTATACAATTGGAATTTCAAGAATAAAGTTGTCCATGAGTAGGAATCTACTGTTCTCAGACTGGGAAAGACATACACATGACCTGGCTTCTCATCTAGGCTCCATTTCAGAATTGTACAGTTATATATAGAGGGAAGCCTGGGAGGCTTTTGTAAGATCCTCCAGTTCTTGGGGAGCATGGGCTTCTGAGGAGTGCATTGTTGGCTGCCTTTACCTGTAAAGTGCTTTTGGTTCATTTTTGTGCTTTAATTTCCATGGTTAACAGGAAGAGCCCACACCTTGCAGTCTGTGCTGGTGCTATACAGCTGCTGATGACTAGAGCAAAATCAATCTGAGTGCTGATTGCAGAGGAGCCAAGGGCTGCAACTAGCCTGCATGTCAGGGGCCATGTCCCTTAGGTAGGCTTTTGCCTGACTTCTATACACTTGCCCTAGCTGAAACCCCACTGCCACCCCTCCACAGCCACATTCTCTGGCCTTCTCTGAACATTGCTATGAGCCCCCACACTGGATTTCCTTCCCTCCTCTGGACTTTTCCAGAAACATCTTTTCTGCATTGCTGCAAATTTTCATTTTCTCTCACCCTCTGCTATTACTTAACTCAAGGACAGAGGAAATATTTGCAGTCCAGAAACACACATAATAAAAAAAGAAGAAAAAGAAAGAAAGAGAAGAAGCCCCAAACCCATCCCAAATCTTTAAGAAAACAATCCCATAGGGTTTGGTTTTGAATTGCCATGCAATGTGGGGAACGTGAAACATGTGTTCATCAGGGCCCTTTCTGCTTGGAGCCTACCTGACTTCTCTCCTCCCTCCCCAGACTGCTGGGCTAGGCTAGGCTCAGGGGAGCTACAAAGCCACCAGCTTAGAAGATGGAGACAAATGGCAAGGCCCCAAGGGACAAAACAAGACTTGTTACTAGTTTTGAGGCCAAAGCAACACACGCAGTGTTTAAGGGCTGTGGGGGTAGATGCTGCAAAGCCTGGAATCCAAGCTTTGAAGTTAGACTGAGGCTGACTTGCAATGACTGTTCTGGAGGCAGCATTTTATGAGCTGGGCCTCCATTTGTTTCACCATCCTGACTCTCGCCTTGACTGTTACCACACATTCCCAACTTGGTCTCCTTGCAGCCAGTCAGTGCCTCTTCCAAACTGTCTGCCCACATGGCTGCCTCGGTGTTCTTTCTAAAACAGAGGTATGATCTCTACTCCCTCTCTTCTAGTATTTTTTATCTCCTCAGAGAGAAAACCACATTCCTTAACATGATAGATGAGACCCTTTATAAACTGGCCTCAACTGCTCTAGCCTCGTGTTTCATCACCTGTACTCACTCTCAAGTAACCCCACAAAACTATTTACCATTTTCCCGAATGTGCTTTTTTCTTTCCTTCATCGGCCCCTTTGCATCTGCTATTCCTTCAGCCAGGAATGAATACCATTTTCCTCTTTTTCTCCATTAGACGATGTCTCACTCATCATTTAAGACCAAGTGCTCATTGGGAGTGGTTTTCAGCTTTTTTCTTGTTGCCAGAGCTCACTGAATATACCTGAGGAAGGCAGAGTGGTGCAATGGAAAGAACGCAGAATATGCAGTCAGCCAGACTGTGTGATGACAGGTAAATGACTTAATTTCTCTCTGAGCTTCAGTTTCCTCACCTGTAAAATCAGAATGTGAATCCCAACAGTACAAAGTAGTTGATGTTTATAAGTGCCAAGAACAGTACCTAGTACATGGTAGGTACTTGGGCAATGTTACACGTTATAAAAGAGATAGAAAAATTATTCCTTCATTCTCAGTTGGGACTCTATGGAGGCACTTCCCTCCAGGCAAACTAGTGGGTGGTGTTCTCTGGGACCTGCTTTACCTAGTTCTCTTCTTGAGGTTCACCTGCCTTTGGCCACCCTCATATCTAAAGGGTGTTTTGCAAGTATCTAGTGCCTCTTTCTTCTCTTCCTCATGCCCTGCTCTTATCCTCAAGCCTCAAAGAGATTGTCAAGCAGTCATTCCACATTGGCCTCGTTCTTTCCTGCAACCTGCTCCCTAGGCTTTTTTCTGCAATTGGGATTTCAGAAATGAAATTGTCCATGAATAGGAATCTACTGTTCTCCGGTTGAGATGGACATACACGAGCTCATTTCTCATCTGGACTCTATTTCAGAAATGTACACAAGATGTCAAAAATATACCACTTGGAACCAGAGCAATATTTATTTTTTAAAAAATTAGAGGGAAAAAAGTTGCCTTGCTTCAATTCCTACTGGAATGTACAGTAACTATGTGCTGATGCTGCACTTTGAAGGCATTGATTTAGTTATCCTCAGGGTCACTGGATGAGTGGTGCATGGATACACACACACACACACACACACACACATTCAGAGTGCTTTGTTGTGAACTGGGAATTTCAGGCATTACAATGCCAGAGTAAGGCTCTATTGGATCCAGCTATTCATTAACAATGCTTTATTAAGTGTTCTCTTGTGTGCCAAGCCTTGTGCTAGGCAGGGAGAAAAAAGAAGCCAGGGAACCAGAAGTCACAGATGGAGAAATCAGAACACAATAGGAGAGAATAAAGAAAGCACTAAGGCAATATACAGACTAAATATTAAAGGAGAAGGGGTTGAGGTTACTGAACTGGTGTCCCAGGGCAGATTTCCTGGAGGGGATGGTAAGACTTGAGCAGGGCCGTGGAGGACAGGGTTGGAGACCCTGAGTCATCCACAGTACTCTCTTAGCAATGTGCATTAGAATTAGTATTTGTTTGCAGGACGTGGGAGCAAGAATGATCAGGAATTATTCTGAAGGAGGCCGCCACATGGAAGGTTGAGAGAAATAGGAGACAGAGGCAGAAGAACAAAACAGAGACAAGAGGCAAAAGGCATCTTAGTCCTAGTGGTACCACCGACCCATTACAAGTGACCTTCTTTCCAAACCTCAGTTTCCCTATCTATACATTGGAACTAAATAATACCAGTCCTATCCACCTCCCAGGACCATTGTTAAGAAAACAAATGAGATAATTTTGTGACTATGCTTGGAAAATTAGAGAGGACGATCCATAACATAGGTTGGTATCGCGAAGGTAGATGTTTATACTGCAGCCACTCTCCTGCATCTGGGAATAGGATGACATCAGTATTTAAATGAATTTTTCTTGGCAGGCCTCTTACTTGCCATAATTATAGCCTGCCAGCCACTAGTTGAGTGTGTATACTTAAACAGGGCCTGTCACACAAGTGTACACGTGTATGTATTTGTGTATATGTGTTTGTATGTATAAGCTTGCAATGGGCTAGGATATTGGAGCCATGACAGCAAAAAGACTGGAGAACTCTTAGGAACAAAGGTGGTATATAGAGATGGGGATTTGTGCAAACATCTTTGAGCATGCTTACAGAAATACATGCCCTGTTGCCACTGCAGTAAGCCCTGTTATCTATCTTCCTTGGTGTATTGCAAAGCGTTTCTACTTGTCTCCCTGGCTGCATGCTGCCCCAATCCAGTCCATCCTCCATACTGCTGCTAAAGTGCCCTTTCCAACCCACATGGAATTCCTGGGCTCCTGGATGCCCACAAGGTAACATACATGTTCCTTCACATGACATTGAAGCAGGACACTGATATAGTCACACCTCTTGTTAAAATTGTGGAATATTTTAATACCAGCTGCTCCTCTTTGTCCCCTCAAGATCCCTCCTTCTGCCCTGTTCCCCACTCCTGGACCCATTTTTAACCTCCGCAAGACCCAGCAACTAAAGGGATAGTGCCCAGCACAGCAGGGAGCCTGGAGGACACTGTTTCGTGTGTTGATCTGCATCTGTTCTGCTTGGTCAGTGCTCCTGATGTTCTGGTTTTTATTTTTTATTTTTATTTTTTTACATCTTTATTGGAGTATAATTGCTTTACAATGGTGTGTTAGTTTCTAATTTATAACAAAGTGAATCAGTTATACATATACATATGTTCCCATGTCTCTTTCCCCTTGTGTCTCCCTCCCTCCCACCCTCCCTATCCCACCCCTCCAGGCGGTCACAAAGCACCAAGCTGATCTCCCTGTGCTATGTGGCTGCTTCCCACTAGCTATCTATTTTACGTTTGGTAGTGTATATATGTCGATGCCACTCTCTCACTTTGTCACAGCTTACCCTTCCCCCTCCCCATATCCTCAAGTTGATGTTCTGGTTTTTAAATATTTTGAGGATTCTCTCTGCATTCATGGTTCATCTCATCCCAGATCATCTTTCTGGCCTCATCTCTCACAAGTTCTCCCCACAGATGGCAATAACACTGAAATTCTCATATTCCATGTCTGGATTGATACACCTGTCTCTCTAACTATATTGGAAATTTCTTGCAGGCAGAGACAGTGACTCCGTTATGTAGTCCCATAGCCTAGCTCAGAACCCAGAACATAGTAGTAGACATTCAATACATGCTTGTTTCTTAACATAGAGAATGCTGATAGATGGAACTGTTCTGTTTGTAATCCTCTAAACTACTCCAGGGTCCAGACCTGAAGCTGATGCAAGGCACTTTCCTGGTCTTACTACATACATCCTGAATGTTATTAGATTTCCAG
>NW_006777287.1:3232130-3249439 GCF_000442215.2 Lipotes vexillifer | reverse complement strand
GAAAGAGCAAATACTATTTCTATTCTCTTATTGCAAAATGGAAATATTTCAAGAGTGTGTCTCAACCACACAGTGAATGCTTAATAGAATTGAGACGTACAGTCATGTCTCTGGAACTTTCTCTTACCCACAGTGCTGTAAAGCCCTTTGGGATTTGGGGATGAAAACTGCTGTCCTAATGTGAGTAATTATAGACCACTGACTTCTGGGGAGATGCTGGCTTGCAGTCTCTCTAAGGGGGGCCTGAGGCCTATCTTTTGGAACTGATGTAAATGTTCTTGCCCCTTCTCCTCCAGCACTGCCAGGGAAGACACCAGTTTGTGGGGTTGGGATGGAGAATACATTACATCTCTCTTGATTTCGTTGCCAGCTTCTGCTTCATTAACATGGCTTCATGACTGGTGGTCCCTTGAGCAAGAAGCTAACTTTTGTTTCAGGAACCTCTCTGACAACCTTTCTTCCCCACTCCCACAAGAATAGTCCACTATAGCCAGCCAAGCTGTAAGGACTGTAGAGAAGACCAGGCTGGGAGAATGGCTGGGCCCCATCTTCAAAGAACTTAGTCAACAAGCCTCATCCATCAGGTATGCTTAGGCTGCAAGTAACTGAAACTGACTGTAACTGGAAATTATCTCACATAACAGGAAGTCCAGGGAAAGGGTAGGCTTCAAGATGGGTTGATTCAGCTGCTCATAATGACTGTCAACATGCACCAGGGTTACCTTGTTCTTGTCCAGCAGGAGAGAGAAGAATCTAATAACTAGGAAGTCCAGGAAACCATGTTGGTATCCAACATTCTCAGTTCCATCTTTATGGATACTAGAGAAACATGGGCAGTGTAGATCAGTAGGGTAGATTCAGAGTACCCACTGAGTTCACATTAGCTGTGTGGCCTTGCAAAAGTCCATTAACTGCTGTGAGGCAGTTCCCTTACATGTCAAATGACAATTGTTGTATCTGATTTGGTTCCTAACAAGCTCATGGTGGGGATCATGTGACATAATGCGAAACCATTTGGTAAGCCAAATAAAGTACCACATATCTTCTTTTTAAACATCTTTATTGGAGTATAATTGCTTTACAATGGTGTGTTAGTTTCTGCTGTATAACAAAGTGAATCAGCTATACATACACATATATGCCCATATTTCCTCCCTCTTGTGTCTCCCTCCCACCCTCCCTATTCCACCCCTCTAGGTGGTCACAAAGCACCGAGCTGATCTCCCTGTGCTATGTGGCTGCTTCCCACTAGTTATCTATTCTATGTTTGGTAGTGTATATATATGTCCCTGCCACGCTCTCACTTTGTCCCAGCTTGCCCTTCCCCTTCCCCGTGTCCTCAAGTCCATTCTCTACATCTGCATCTTTATACCTGTCCTGCCCCTAGGTTCTTCAGAACCATTTTTTTTTAGATTCCATATATATGTGTTAGCATACGGTATTTGTTTTTCTCTTTCTGACTTACCATATATCTTTAAGCCCTTTAAAAATTAATTTTATCAGAGAAGATATACATAGAACACCTACTGTGTATAAGGTACTGTTAGATTACAAGGTTAAAATAAAACTCAGTTAATACCCTCAAGTTCCCCCAAACTGTCCAACAAACATCTACTAAGCACCCATAGGTGCTGGGGAAACAGATATGAGAAAGACCTAGTCTCTGTCTTCGGGGAGTTCCCAGTAGAGCAGAGGAGACAGACTCACGAACAGACAACTTCAGTACAATGCGGTAAGTGCACGGAACAGTAGAGGTGAGTGTAGAGAGCTCTGGGAGTACATAGGAGTTACTAACCTATCCAGGCTACACAGGGAAGGGATAGGGGTAGTGTTGGGAGCTTATAAAGCAATAAGAAGGTAAGAAAAGAACCATCTGGCATAGATAAATATATAACAATGCCCCCAAACAGCCTTCTTACTTTATACTTGAGGAGCAAACTAAGGAGTAGAGTCTGTAGAAAACAATGGAGTGACGAATTCTTTCCTCCCTCGTCTCCATATGTTGTGGTTAACCCACCACATATGCTCCCTAGAGGTTCCAGTCCACATCTACAGTCTGAAACCTAAGCATCTCCATGCATAATGGGGTCTCAAGAAATGTCATGGAACACTGACTCTCATTGACAGAACAATATCCTCCTAAGTCGCTTCATGATCTGCTATAGCATATCCTCTGGGGGTTTCAGAAGATTAGACCTCTAATAACTGGTTGGGGCATGTGTATCAGCTTTTTCAGAAAAGATTATTTGGCTGAAGAGCCTCACATGTCCTATCATAAAAGTTACAATTCTCTATCCCATGTTGCTGTCTTAACATACCTTAAACTAAAACTGTATTCATAAAGGGTTTATATACATTTTTAAAACAACAAAATATTCTTTAAATATAAGGCAATCTTTTAGTTTTTTTCATGTGCTGTTTTCGCCAACCTTATCAGTTCCCTGAACCTGCTGGTTGTGCTGTGGAGAGAGGGTATATAAGGCCTGTGGAATCTAATCCTTGTCTTTCTGTGTCTGACTTATTACACTTAGTATGGTAATCTATAGGTCCATCCATGTTGCTGCAAATGGCATTGTTTCATTCTTTTTTATGAGAAAGACAAATGTCATATATTGCTTATATGTGGAATGTAAAAAAATACAAAAGAACTTATTTCCAAAGCAGAAACAGACTCACAGACAGAAAACAAACTTATGGTTACCAAAGGGGAAAGGTAGGGAGGGAGTACGGGATTAAGAGATACACACTACTATATATAAAATAGATAAACAGCAAAGACCTACTGTATAGTACAGGGAACTATATTCAATATCTTGTAATAACCTATAATGGAAAAGAATCTGAAAAGGAAGTGTATATACAGATTATATATATATATATGAATCGCCTTGCTGTACACCTGAAACTAACGCAACATTGTAAATCAACTATACTTCAGTAAAAATAAAAGTTAAAAAAAGAATCTAATCCTTGAACCAGACTTCAGGGTTAGATGTTGAGTCTCAGTGACAAAGCCTTACATGTCACCACTTTCTTGTGTAGAGATATTTGCTGCCCAAGGCTGTTGCCTCCTAAAACTTAGCCTAATTAGAGCCTGATTGGATTTGGCCACTATAAAGCTTGCTGCACTTTTGGTGCATGGTTTCCTGTGCTCCAGAGAGCTCTGCTGTTCAGAGGCTTATAAAGCACACTCCTGGACAGCTTCTCCGGCCTGGGTTTCTGCTCCTTGGCCGGCTCTGTGCTTTATTACCTCCTGAGGTACTTACCCACTTGCCTGTTCTCAAGTTACTTCCCCAGGCCCACAGTTTGACAGTGCTTTCCTAGTGGACACAGCCAGCCTCCCTGTTGCCCCAAACCAGCTGGAGGACTTGCAAAAGCCAGAAGCAGCCACTTGCATGGGCCTGGCCTTGAAAATGGAACGCCTCACCTTTCTCACACCAATTAGTGAAGTTATTATTCTCCCTACTGAACAGATAAGAAGGCAAGTTTCAGAGAGGTGAAGTGACTTGCCCGAGTTCAAACCTTTACTAAATGGCAGACCCAGGATTTGAACTCATACCTAACACACAGTAGAGTCTCAGCTCATGCATATTGTTTATAGAATGAATAAATGAATGAACAGTCTTTTAGAGAGCTATATCCAGGAGCAATTTTTGGGCCTGTTGATATGTGTTTCTGACATTTTATAACTGAATTTTTCAAACATACAGAACAATTGAAAGAATTTTACATTGAACATTCAAATACCCATCATTTAGATTCTATTATTAATGTTATACTGTTATATTTATTTGATCACATATCTGTTCACTTATTGATTCCCTATTTGCATCCATCAATCCCTCTTATTTTCTGATGCACTTCAAAGTAAACTGAAGACATCAGTACAGGTCTCTATAAACATTTCAGCATGCATATCATTTATCCTTGTTCCTTTTTTTTTGAATTTTATTTATTTTTTTATACAGCAGGTACTTATTAGTTATCCATTTTATACATATTAGTGTATATATTGTCAATTCCAATCTCCCAATTCATCACACCACCACACCCCTCCCCCACACTTACCCCCCTAGGTGTCCATACGTTTGTTCTCTACATCTATGTCTCTATTTCTGCCCTGCAAACCGGTTTATCTATACCATTTTTCTAGGTTCCACATATATGCGTTAATATACGATATTTCTTTTTCGCTTTCTGACTTACTTCACTCTGTATGACAGTCTCTAGATCCATCCACGTCTATACAAATGACCCAATTTTGTTCATTTTTATGGCTGAATAATATTCCATTGTATATATATACCACATCTTCTTTATTCATTCGTCTGTCGATGGGCATTTAGGTTGGTTCCATGACCTGGCTATTGTAAATAGTGCTGCAATGAACATTGGGGTGCGTGTGTCTTTTTGAATTATGGTTTTCTCTAGGTATATGCCCAGTAGTGGAATTGCTGGGTCATATGGTAATTCTATTTTTAGTTTTTTAAGGAATCTCCATACTGTTCTCCATAGTGGCTGTATCAATTTACATTCCCACCAACAGTGCAAGAAGGTTCCCTTTTCTCCACACCCTCTCCAGCATTTTCTGTTTGTAGATTTTCTGGTGATGTCCATTCTAACTGATGTGAGGTGATACCTCATTGTAGTTTTGATTTGCATTTCTCTAATAATTAGTGATGTTGAGCAGGTTTTCATGTGCCTCTTGGCCATCTGTATGTCTTCTTTGGAGAAAGGTCTGTTTAGGTCTTCTGCCCGTTTTTGGATTGGGTTGTTTGTTTGTTTTTTTAATATTGAGCTGCATGAGCTGTTTATATATTTTGGAGATTAATCCTTTGTCCATTGATTCGTTTGCTAATATTTTCTCCCTTTCTGAGGGTTGTCTTTTCATCTTGTTTATGGTTTCCTTTGCTGTGCAAAAGCTTTGAAGTTTCATTAGGTCCCATTTGTCTATTTTTGTTTTTAGTTCCATTTCCCTAAGAGGTGGATCAAAAAGGATCTTGCTGGGATGTATGTCATAGAGTGTTCTGCCTGTGTTTTCCTCTAAGAGTCGTACAGTGTCTGGCCTTATATTTAGGTCCTTAATCTATTTTGAGTTTATTTTGGTGTATGGTGTTAGGGAGTGTTCTCATTTCATTCTTTTACATGTAGCTGTCCAGTTTTCCCAGCACCACTTATTGAAGAGACTGTCTTTTCTCCATTGTATATCGTTGCCTCCTTTGTCATAGATTAGTTGACCATAGCTGCGTGGGTTTATCTCTGGGCTTTCTGTCTTGTTCCATTGATTTATGTTTCTGTTTTTGTGCCAGTACCATATTGTCTTGATTACTGTAGCTTTGTAGTATAGTCTGAAGTCAGGAAGTCTGATTCCTCCAGCTCTGTTTCTTTCCCTTAAGAGTGCTTTGGCTATTCAGGGTCTTTTGTGTCTCCATACAAATTTTAAGATTTTTTGTTCTAGTTCTGTAAAAAATGCCATTGGTAATTTGAGAGGAACTGCATTGAATCTGTAGATTGCTTTGGGTAGTAGAGTCATTTTCACAATGTTGATTCTTCCAATCCAGGAACATAGTATATTTCTCCCTCTGTTTGTATCATCTTTAATTTATTTTATCAGTGTCTTATAGTTTTCTGCATACAGGTCTTTTGTCTCCCTAAGTAGGTTTACTCCCAGGCATTTTATTCTTTTAGTTGCAATGGTAAATGGGAGTGTTTCCTTAATTTCTCTTTCAGATTTTTCATCATTAGTGTATAGGAATGCAAGAGATTTCTGTGCATTAATTTTGCATCCTGCAACTTTACCAAATTCACTGATTAGCTCTAGTAGTTTTCCGGTGGCAGTTTTAGGATTCTCTATGTATAGTATCATGTCATCTGCAAACAGTGACAGCTTTACTTCATCTTTTCCAATTTGGATTCTTTTATTTCTTTTTCTTCTCTGATTGCCGTGGCTAGGACTTCCAAAGCTACGTTGAATAATAGTGGTAACAGTGGACATCTTTGTCTTGTTCCTGATCTTAGAGGAAATGTTTTCAGTTTTTCACCATTGAGAATGATGTTTGCAGTGGGTTTGTCGTATATGGCCTTTATTGTGTTGAGGTATGTTCCCTCTATGCCCACTTTCTGGAGAGTTTTTATCATAAATGGGTGTTGAATTTTGTCAAAAGCTTTTTCTGCATCTCTTGAGATGATCATATGGTTTTTCTTCTTAAGTTTGTTAATATGGTGTATCACATTGATTGATTTGCATATATTGAAGAATCCTTGCATCCCTGGGATAAATCCCACTTGATCATGGTATATGTTCCTTTTACTGCATTGTTGGATTCTGTTTGCTAGTATTTTGTTGAGGATTGTTGCATCTATATTCATCAGTGATATTGGTCTCTAATTTTCTTTTTTTATAGTATCTTTGTCTGGTTTGGTATCAGGGTGATGGTGGCCTCATAGAATGAGTTTGGGAGTGTTCCTTCCTCCACAGTTTTTTGGAAGAGTTTGAGCAGCATCGGTTTTAGCTCTTCACTAAATGTTTGATAGAATTCACCTGTGAAGCCATCTAGTCCTGGACTTTTGTTTGTAGGAAGATTTTCAATCACAGTTTCAATTTCATTACTTGTGATTGGTCTGTTCATATTTTCTGTTTCTTCCTGGTTCAGTCTTGGAAGGTTATACCTTTCTAAGAATTTGTCCATTTCTTCCAGGTTGTCCATTTTATTGGCATAGGGTTGCTTGTAGTAGTATCTTAGGATGCTTTGTATTTCTGTGGTGTCTGTTGTAACTTCTCCTTTTTCATTTCTAATTTTATTGATTTGAGTCCTCTCCCTCTTTTTCTTGATGAGTCTGGCTAATGGTTCATCCATTTTGTTTATCTCCTCAAAGAACCAGCTTTCAGTTTTATTGATCTTTGCTATTGTTTTCTTTGTTTCTATTACATTTATTTCTGATCTGATCTTTATGATTTCTTTCCTTCTACTGACTTTGGGTTTTGTTTGTTCTTCTTTCTGTAGGTCCTTTAGGTGTAAGGTTAGATTCTTTATTTGAGATTCTTCTTGTTTCTTGAGGTAGGCTTGTATTGCTATAAACGTCCCTCTTAGCACTGCTTTTACTAGATCCCAGAGGTTTTGGATCATCGTGTTTTCATTGTCATTTGTCTCTAGTTATTTTTTGATTTACTCTGATTTCTTCAGTGATCTCTTGGTTATTCACTAACATATTGTTTAGCCTCCATGTATTTGTGTGTTTTTTTTCCCTGTAATTGATTTCTAATCTCATAGCATTGTGGTCAGAAAAGATGCTTGATATGATTTCAATTTTCTTAAAATTACTGAGGCTTGATTTGTGACCAAGGATGTGATCTATCCTGGAGAATGTTCCATGTGCAGTTGAGAAGAAAGTGTAATCTGCTGTTTTTGGATGGAATGTCCTATAAATATCAATTAAATCTCTCTGGTCTGTTGTGTCATTTAAAGCTTGTGTTTCCTTATTAATTTTCTGTTTGGATGATCTGTCCATTGGTGTAAGTGAGGTTTTAAAGTCCACCACTATCACTGTGTTACTGTTGATTTCTTCTTTTATAGCTGTTAGCAGTTGCCTTATGTACTGAGGTGCTTCTATGTTGGGTGCATAAATATTTATATTTGGTATATCTTCTGCTTGGATTGGTCCCTTGATCATTATATAGTCCTTCCTTGTCTCTTGTAACATTCTTTATTTTAAAGTCTATTTTATCTTGTATGAGTATTGCTACTCCAGCTTTCTTTTGATTTCCATTTCCATGGAATATCTTTTTCCATCCCCTCACTTTCAGTCTAGGTCTGAAGTGTGTCTCTTGTAGACAGCATATATATGGATCTTGTTTTTGTTTCCATTCAGCAAGCCTGTGTCTTTTGGTTGGAACATTTAATCCATTCACGTTTAAGGTAATTATCGATATGTATGGTCCTGTTACCATTTTCTTAATTGTTATGGGTTTGTTTTTGTAGGTCCTTTCCTTCTCTTGTGTTTCCACTTAGAGAAGTTCCTTTACCATTTGTTGTAGAGCCAGTTTGGTGGTGCTGAATTCTCTTAGCTTTTGCTTGTCTTGTAATGGTTTTAATTTCTCCATGAAATCTGAATGAGATACTTGCTGGGTAGTGTAATCTTGGTTGTAGGTTCTTCCCTTTCATCACTTTAAATATATCATGCCACTCCCTTCTGGCTTGTAGAGTTTCTGCTGAGAAATCAGCTCTTAACCTTATGGAAGTTCTCTTGTATGTTATTTGTCATTTTTCCCTTGTTGCTTTCAATAATTTTTCTTTGTCATCAATTTTTGTCAACTTGATTACTGTATGTCTCAGCATGTTTCTCCTTGGTTTTATTCTGCCTGGGACTCTCTGCACTTCCTGGTCTTGGGTGGCTATTTCCTTTCCCATGATAGGGAAGTTTTCGACTATAATCTCTTCAAATATTTTCTTGTGTCTTTTCTCTCTCTCTGCTCCTTCTGGGACCCCTATAATGAAAATGTTGTTGCATTCAATGTTGTCCCAGAGGTCTCTTAGGCTGTCTTCATTTTTCTTCATTCTTTTTTCTTTATTCTTATCCACAGCAGTGAATTCCACCATTCTGTCTTCCAGGTCACTTACCTGTTCTTCTGCCTCAGTTATTCTGCTGTTGATTCCTTCTAGTCTATTTTTCATTTCAGTTATTGTATTGTTCACATCTGTTTGTGTGTTCTTTAATTCTTCTAGGTTTTTGTTTTTTAATCCTTCTTGGTCTTTGTTAAACATTTCTTGCATCTTCTCTATCTTTGCCTCTGTTCTTTTTCCGAGGTCCTGCATCATCTTCTCTATAATTATTATGAATTCTTTCTCTGGAAGCCTTCCTATCTCCGCTTCATTTAGTTGTTTTTCTGGTGTTATGTCTTGTTCTTTCATCTGGTACATAGCCCTCTGCCTTTTCATGTTTTCTGTCTTTCTGTGGATGTCATTTTTGTTCCATAGGCTGCAGGACTGTAGTTCTTCTTGCTTCTGCTCTCTGCCTTCTGGTGGATGAGGCTATGTAATAGGCTTGTGCATGTTTCCTGATGTGTGGGACTGGTGGTGGTAGAGCTGGGTGTTGCTCTGGTGGGCAGAGCTCAGTAAAACTTTAATCTGCTTGTCTGCTGATGGGTGTGCCTGGGTTACCTCCCTGTTGGTTTTTTGGCCTGAGGTTACCCAACACTGGAGCCTACCCAGCTCTTTGGTGGGGTTAATGGCGGAGTCTGGGAGGGCTCATGCCAAGGAGTATTTCCCAGAATTTCTGCTGCCAGTGTGCTTATCCTCACGGTGAGCCACAGCCACCCCCGCCTCTGCAGGAGACCCTCCAACACTAGCAGGTAGGTCTGGATCAGTCTCCTGTGGGGTCATTGCTCCTTCCCCTGGGTCCCGATGTGCACACTACTTTGTGTGTGGCCTCCAAGAGTGGAGTCTCTGTTTCCCCCAGTCCTGTCAAAGTCCTGCAATCAAATCCCGTTAGCCTTCAAAGTCTGATTCTCTAGGAATTCCTCCTCCTTTTGCTGGACCCCCAGGTTGGGAAGCCTGATGTGGGGCTCAGAACCTTCACTCCAGTGGGTGGACTTCTGTGGTATAAGTGTTCTCCAGTTTGTGTGTCACCCACTCAGCAGTTATGGGATTTGATTTTATTGTGATTGCACCCCTCCTACCATCTCATTGTGGCTTCTCCTTTGTCTTTGGATGTGGGGTATCTTTTTTGGTGAGTTCCAGTGTCTTCCTGTCAATGATTGTTCAGCAGTTAGTTGTGATTCCGGTGCTCTCCCAAGAGGGAGTTAGCACACGTCCTTCTACTCTGCCATCTTGAACCAATCTCCTCTTTTTTCTTTTGAGGTAACATTTACATACAATGAGAGATACAAATCTCCAGTGTACCATTGGGTGAGTTTTGACACACTTTGCACCTGTGTGTTCCAAACCCCTATCAATATATAGAACGTTATCATCAACACAGAAATTTTCTTCACATATGTTGCTTTTAACTGTGCTGTACAGCTTCCTTAACTGAACCAGCAATTCCACTGACAGGTAGATGTCAATGATTCTAACTGGGAGGGAGTGTTGAGATTGCTTTTCCTTCATTGACTGATGCTCTGGGAGTGAACCAGGTGGCACTTAACAGGATTTGGTCCTCAGGTCCCTTTACTTTGATAAATTTCACCTGGAAGCACTTCTCCTTTCAAGCAAACATTTGTGAAAGGTTGCCAGTTGGTTATGGCTATTAACTTTATCAGTTTAAACTAAAGTGAAACAATGAATAATTTGTTTTATTTTATTGTAATTTAATGTCAGTAATATATAAGGGCCTGCTCTTTTCAGCAGGGACTCTTTCATCTGTGTTTTTTTAAAAGTAAAAGTAATGCTGCTAAAGATAAAAGTTCCCAGTTTGGATGTCAAAGTGAACTCTCGTCAGTTCCCTGAAACTCAGATCAGGGCTAAGAGTTGAAATATACATAGGACACCCAAAGGAGTGTGTGTGCCTGAGTAGGATCTAAATGAGAAACGCAAAGGTCCTTTGCCCTATTTGAAAGAGGCCTATTGGAACAGATAAGCAGGGTTACCTCCTTGAAACCCAGGCTTCGAGTAATTTGGTATGTACTAAGAGTCAGGCTATTCTATGATCTGGGGATTGTGAAAGGCATTTAGGCTGAACTGGCAGAGATATTGATGGGCCTACCAAACATGCCTATGGCTTTGGTCCTTTGGGTTAATGGTACTGTTGCTGGTGGGCAATGGGATCATCACCTCTAGGACTTCTGATCCAGGAATTTTCACAATTTAGAGCTTATCAGAATCACCCTGAGGGATTGAAACACAAATGGCTGGGGCCCACCCTCAGAGTTCATGATTCAGTACACCTACGGTGGGTTCCGAATATCGGCACTTTTAACAAGCTCCCAGGAGACCCTTGTGCTGCTGGTTCAGGGACCACACTTTGAGGACCACTGCTTGAATGAATGAATGAATAGGATCTCTTGTACAAGACTGCATTATTCCCCTCTATAACCTTATGGTATTGTTTATAGTTGGACCCAATAAATAGGAACAGGCACACCCTACACTACACTACCATATAGGGTGTGCCTGTTCCTATTTAGAATTGGCAGGGGATACTGGAGAAGACATACACATTACTTCTTTCTCCAACCTCCACAGCAGGGATTTCAGTTTGTACTGGGCTTATTATGACCCTGGCTTCTTCACACTCCTAACTGATCTTGCTGCAGACAAGGAAAGAACCCAGGCCTTAAACCACATGGCACAGTTTTCACTCCCTCCTGTGTTGGGACCCTTAGAAAGAGATAATATGTGGCTGCGGAGACCATACGTACCAGATTTCCTAGGACAGCTCTGATTTCACATATTCTATCCTCTTGTCCCCATAAATATAATTGGCAGACCATGTCCCACTCTGGGTCCAAAAAATATTGTTCCCATATGCATGGCTTAGGTGCCCTGGGGAGCCAAAAGCAAGTCTTCCCCTTCTTTCTTGAGATTGTGGCGGCCAGGGCATAAAGCTTGGCTCATAGAAAGGGCTAAAGAATTGGGGTAAATCTAAACATCTGAGATCAGCAACAAGCTGCTTGTTGCTCCTTTTTTGACAAGCATCTCTCAGTGATCACTGTTACAGATCCTTGAATGTTATGAATATGAGATTCTGAGTGCTGAGAGGGACTGAATTGGACCTCTGGCTACCTCTCTCTCCTCCTTCCCCCGCCCTCTGGAAGGACCACACAGAAATAGCCCAGACAGAAGAGCCACTCCAAAGAAGGAAATTCTACATCCTTCATTGACCAACCACTCAGTCTAATATTTACCTTCTTTCTCTGGCAGGAAGTTCTTCCTTCTTGCTAACATCAGTGATGTTAGTTTCTCTTCCCTTGTTCTGCTTTCAATCAAAATTGAGAACAGCTGGTCCTCACTCTTTACATTCTTTATGGCTTAAAAGTCATTAAACCATCCTTCCTGGGCCCAGGTTTAACCATCCTTGGAGCTCCTTTATCCTTCCTGCATGTATCTGACTTGCCAACCATTTAATCATCTTTGCCATGGGGAAGCAGCTTAGGCAGTTTGGACCAACAGTGCAGCAAAGCCTAAAGCTTTATGACTTGTGCTAATGGCCATGCTAAATGTTTAGTAGAGACTATTTTCGAGCACACAATTGTGAACAATTTAAAGTGGACTGTACATGGAACCCATTTCCTCTCCCAGCTCCCCCAACAGGGCCTCCCCTTAGCAGCTGAAATGAGTTAGTGGCAATCAGCACAGAGTAGGAATCCTGTGGTTTCTGCCCTTCCCTCCTGCTGGTTCTATGGCAGCTAGTCTCTTAAAATAAGCTTTCTCCTTAGTATGGCCAGTAAATGTGACTTTGGAATCAGTTGGGCAAAGGGTCTAGGAATCACATTAGCCAAAGAGCAGGAGGTGCTAGTGCCGAAGCTCCACGTGATGTTTAGGAGAGGCTGGGGGGACAGAGGTGAACAGGGATCTGTGAGAGAGATTGGATCTGGAATGTTTGCTATCTACCGGATGATTGCACCTCAGAGTTGGACATGCCTTTTTCTGCAAGTTTGCAGAGGACTTGTCTGGCCTCTGTTTGTGTACTTGGCCTTTGTCCACTGCACCAACTCTGTGAAAGTGATGCCAGATCTGTGGCAGAATCCCAGCCTCAGGGCCAGTTTGGTTCTTAAAGAGAGGAGGGTAACTTGCCACATGAAACGACTCTCTTTGTCAGGGGGGTTACATGCCTTCGGTGGGATGCATTACTGAGCTGTTCATGTGCTGTTTTAGGTCACGCTGTAGGGTGGGTTCAGGGCCTCTGCTGATCAGAATGAAATAGATCTAGCTGATGGCACTGCACAGGAAAAGCATAGGGCCAACTGATACTTGTCCTGTTCTCATCTTCTCACTCTTGGCCCCTCCTTTTTAATAAAACCTTAAAAGCTCTCCTTTTCATAAATGCTAGCCAGGCAGTTTGTCTCTGCAAAGCTATAGGAGCAGTTAATATACCCAGCCATAAAGAAGGAAGAGAAAGTGACAGAGAAAAAAAAAAGAAGTTGGCACTTGTATGAGGGTGTCATTGAAGGCTTCATCACAGATACACTAAAGACTTAGGAACAGAAATTGTCTTGGGGTGGGGGTGGAGAGAACAGCTTGATTGAAGCATTAGCTGCCTTGGCACTGAGCCAAGGCAAATTGCCAGAGAACCATTAAACTCTTTGTAATTCCATATAATTCACAGCAGCCACAGGTAATCTGAATCAGACCTGACAAAACTTCCCTATCACTTATTATCCTTTAGTGCTGAATGCATACTACAGATATTTAAACTTTTTAAAAGTCATATCATGACGGCCATATTTTCTAAAACCCAAATCAGGAATCCTGGCTTCACAAAGGATTTTTTTCAGACTTGTGAATATGTTTATATGAAAAACCTCACAAAAGTATAAACACTAAATCACACTTAGTTAAACACTGAACAAATGGCCTTTAAGGAGGGAACTATAGTCACATGAAATTGGGTCAGGGCTAACTTACATTCAAACATTGGTGAGGGTCCCATACACACACCTTTTTAGGGGTCTGAGGGAATTGGTTAACTAAGCACTAAATCAAATTAGAATTTGGTTTATGCCCATCGTCTGGATTTTCTCTTAAAATTTCCAGGGCTGGTAGACTGAAAGAGCCTGTTGTAATTTCTGTACACAGGAAGGTGGAGTAGATGTTACTTTGAATTCCCAGATGCTGGGAGCAGTTAAATCTCTCAGTGTTCACGTCTGTTTGTGAGGGCTTGTGTGTGTTTTAAATTAACTTCCTAAGGCTGGGAATGTTACAAACTAAGCACAATCATATATGGATACAAGGTATTGTTGCCATGCACCTAAATTTACTTAAAAGTTTCATTCCTCCCACCAAATTAAGAGTCTAGCATTCACATCTGGGCACTCACCAAGAAGAGGAGATGGTACTGATGAACCTATTGCAGGACAGGAATAAAGATGTAGACATAGAGAATGGACTTGAGGACACGGGGTGGGAGGGGGAAGCTGGGGCGAAGTGAGAATAGCATCGACATATATACACTACCGAATGTAAAATAGTTATCTAGTGGGAAGCAGTAGCACAGCACAGGGAGATCAGCTGGGTGCTTTGCAATGACCTAGAGGGGTGGGATAGGGAGGATGGGAGGGAGGCTCAAGAGGGAGGGGATATGGGGACATGTGTATGCATATGGCTGATTCACTTTGGTGTACAACAGAAACTAACACAGTATTGTGAAGCAATTATACTCCAATAAAGATCTATTTAAAAAAGAAAAAGAGGAGATGTTTAGCTCAAAGGATAATAATTCTGAGCCAATAATAACAATGCTTTTTAAAAGGCTTGGAAACCTAAAGTGCCTCTTTAACCAGAACTCTGTGTTTCTAGTTAAGGATCATGACTAGCAATATACCCATGGAGAACAAAACTGCTTTGTCACAAAACCTTGCAGAAGAAAATATCTGAAGCCTAACAGATTCTCTATCTTGGGCAAGTCACGTAACATCCCTGAACCTCAGTTACATGATCGGAAAAGTGAAAATAATGTTACTTGTCCAGAATCAGGCAAATGAGTGGGGCAATATCCTGAGGTCCCTTCTAATTCTAATTTCAGCAGTTATTGAGCAAATACTATGTACTCAATACAGACGTTTGTTTTCCTAGGTCCAGTGATAGAACTGTAAAAAGACATTGTCTGACTATCTCTCCCACTATAATGCAAGTATCCTGACAGAAAGTACACACATACAGGAATAAATAAAATAATGCAAAATGATAAATTCTGTGAAGAAGATAAAACAAGGTAACGTGATGGAGAATGATGGGGATTGGGGTGGGGGAAACAAAGAAGGAATCTACTTGATATTGGTGGTCAGGGAAGGCCTCTCTGAGGAGGTGGCATGTGAGCTGATAACTGAATGATGAAAGGAGCTACATAAAGATCTATAAAAGAATGTTCTCAACCGAGAGAACAGCAAGTGCAAAGGTCCTGAGGTGAGGATTGGCTTGACCTCTCTGAAGAACAGCAAGTTTGGTATGACTGCAGTACATGTAGGAAATGAGACCAGAAAGGCAGACATAGCCAGATTGTGTAGGGCTTCTAATCTGCTGCTATTTACACTGTAAGAATCATTCCTTGGTCTCTCTGATTCAATTAGTAAACATAAGTGCCAGATGTTAATGATAGGGCTGCTTGATATTTACCCATAAGAAACACAGGAAGAGGCACTGGTGGAGGGGGGTGGATGTGGGGGTTAAAACAGAGAATGAAAGCTCAAATTCTTAGGGGAGAGAGAGGTGGGGATGGAAGAGTGAGTGTGTACACAAGGGAAATGGTTAGGGAGGGCTGGAGAAAGCTTGGAGGGAGGAGGAAAAGCACCAGAGCAACCTTGGCTATGAGAAACACCCTCAGTGCCTAGGTTTGTGGAGTCCACTGTCAGAAGGGTCAACCATTATAGGGGAAGGGGCAGGGCTCTGCCTTTGTGTTTAAAATCTTAAGTGAGGGAGTGAGTAGGGCAGGAGGCAAAAGTTTGGTTCTTTCTTTTCATCGAGCCTTAACCTGAAAAGCAAGCCTGCTAATCAGGAGAAAGGCTTCTGTACCGTTTTACCCTTATTGATTCCTCAGACCTTGAACTCAAATGCCCATTATTTCCTCCTTATTTTCTTCCCCAACAAATCCTGGCATTGCAAAGGGAAATGCGCTCTGATGTAAGAGTCCCTATCCAACACTAACACACGAACAATTGAGTACATTTTCTCTCCCTTTAGGTTTTTTCATTTGTGGAAACTCAGTTTTGTTTTCTGTTATTGACACATCTCACTGAGCAGAAAAGAGATGGTATGTCACTTCTCAGCCACCACGTGAACTGGACAGTAGCTTGGAACACAACAGTATGATGGCTTACTTGTTCCTAGATTTGCAGCACTATGTGAAAGCAGCGGCAAGTGTGCCGGTTTAATTTAAAATTGGATCTGTCCTAGGGTCAGTAAGGAATGGTATTGTTATTCCCTTTGCAACATGTATATATACCTTGGTAGGTTAATTCTGTGGGAGTTGTTTGCTTTGGTAGCAGTTATGCAGAAGGATGAGAGGAAATTAAATGCCTCTTTTCCCCCCTCTTTATCTAATACTGTTCCAAGGGCTATGTGAAGACCAAAGATTCAAATCACTGCTGGGGGAAGGGGACCTGGGCAGAGGCAAACAATGTTCTGGGAGCAGAATGCAGGGGCCCAGCTGTGGGCAATAGGAAGCAAGCCCCCCACAGCCCCCCCACCCTGCCGCAACCCCTTGGTCCACGTCTGGTAGAGGGCACACGGGTGCCTAGGAAGCTGGACAAGTGGGTTCCAGGCGGTAGAGCTGGCCTAGTGGTTTCCAGAGGCAGCCTTTTGTCCCTTCCCTGAAGGGTGTTAGTCCTTTGGTCTTTTTCTAGTCAGAAATGACTAATGTGGGGTATGTGCACTCTTTAGAAACTGTCTTTAGCTTTTTGCATAATGGGTTATAAATAAATGGCTTCAGGGAACCAGAAATGAGTTATTGAGTGAACTTGGCTATGGGATGGTTCAGATTCTAGATAGTTAATCACATTCTCTTGGCCTGGAAGGCTGTATCTAACCCATTCACATTCAGCTGGAAAGTTAAAAAGACACTTTTGATCAACTTGAAGAATAGTTTTAACATCAAAAATAGGTTGGTACTAGAGAAAGAAAGATTATATTAATCCAAGAAGAATAATTTCCATCTCTGTGTAGTAATCTGGTGATAAAAGTAACACCCACTTTTGTTTTTAATTTGGGCATTTCTTACAAGCATTCATGCACAGTTCATAAATGCCAATATGTTAATGTGTCCTATTTACAGTGTTTTTATATTAGGTGGTATATAAAAGACTGTTTTGTCTTTTCAGCCCCCTGGGCTCAGCTGCTAGATCTGCATACTATACTCTCTTAATGCTGGGTGGCATCATGGACTTTCTGGTTTGTTTTAGACTTATGTTTTAACCCTATACAAGGGAGCTTATATCATGGTTGTATACAGTGAACTCTTGCTGGTAACTGCTTCTAGAAGTCAGGAGCTTTGCTCTTAACATGCTACCATATCTTTTTGTCAAGTTTCTTCTACCCCGGCCCTCCCTGAACTCCCTCTACCACATCAGCTTTGCAAGGTTCTTTGCTCACTTGTACCACTGAAATTCATAGCTTTTTAGACAGCTAAGAAGCATAGGTAATCCAGTAGGAAGCAGGAAT
>NW_006777287.1:3223729-3232076 GCF_000442215.2 Lipotes vexillifer | reverse complement strand
GGAATGATACCTGAATAAGAGATTGTTGCCTCTGTGACAATGGCCTGACCTAAAGTTCTGCTTCTCAGAGTGGGTAGCAGGAACCCTAGGGACCATGACAAAGAGAGGTATCTGGGAGAGACAGGAGGAACAGAAGTGGATGGCTCCAAGATTAGACGAGGGATTGATTCCGGTTTTATGATATGTCAAGACAGAAACTGGCTGGTGATTTAAAAAAACACTTTTCATCTTTACCAGTTGGCAGGTAAGGAAAACAAAATGTTTGTCTTCATTTTTATTTCCTACGTAAATCATCCACCTTATTGGAAGGGTGGGTGTGGGAAGAAGAGCAGATGAATACTGTCTCAAAGCCCAGTGGAACAATGGGCAAATTCGTAAATTATAGGCCTATTGTAAAGACTTACCCTTTAAGTGAGATGTTTTTGCCTTGATTAAAGCTATGAGTATGTGAAAATAGTGCCCAATCCTTGGGCCCTACCTCAGAAATATAATCTGTATAGAGTTCTTAATTTTTAAAATTCTTTCTTAAATTAAGGAATGTTATATATATATATATTTATACATATATATAAAAAACACATATCTCAGTGAATTTTTTTTTTTTTTTTTTGCGGTACGCGGGTCTCTCACTGCTGTGGCCCCTCCTGTTGCAGAGCACAGGCTCCGGACGCGCAGGCCCAGCGGCCATGGCTCACGGGCCCAGCCACTCCGCGGCATGTGGGGTCCTCCCTGACCGGGGCACGAACCCGTGTCCCCTGCATTGGCAGGTGGACTCTCAAGCACTGCACCACCAGGGAAGCCATCAGTGAATTTTTAGATGTGTATATTTCCATGTAGTCAGTTCCCAGATAAACATGTAAAACATTTCCAGCACCCCTGAAAGTTATGCTCATGTGCCTTCACAGTCAGTACACCATTTCAAGGTAACTGCTAGTCTGAGTTTTATCACCATAGATGAGTTTTGTCTGTTCTTGTACTTTAAATAAAATGGAATCATACAGTATGTATTGTTTTAGTCTGGTCTCTTTCACTCAGTGTAATATTTTGATAGGCATCCATTTCGTTGCATGTATCAGTAGTTTGTTCTTTCTTTATTGTTATGAAGTGTGCTACTTTGTGTGTAGGTATGTCTTGATGGATTATTCCTAGTTTTTGTCTATTGGGAATAAAGCTGCTATGAATAATCAAGTCCTTTTTTTGGTGGACACATATGCTACTTTCTCTTGGGGACACTTAGGTGTGGAATTTCTAGGTGCTAGATTAGGTACACAGATTTCCAAAGTGGTTGTACAATTTTACACTCCCACCAGAAATGTGGAGTTCATATTGCTGTACATACCTTTTTAGTGAAGTTCCTGTTCAAGTCTTTTGCCAATTGGTTGTGTTTTTCTAATTGATTTGTATTTCTTTTTATATTCTGAATGTAAGTCCTTTGTCAGATATACGTATTATGAATATGTTTCCAATCTGTGGCTTGGCTTTTCACTTTTTCAGTGACATTTTAAATGAACTTATTTTTTAATTTGATGAACTCCAATATAACACTATATCTTTTATGATTATTGCTTTTTGTATCCTGCCCATAAAACTTTGCCCACCTCAAGGTCATAAAGATATTCTCCTATGTTTTCTTCTGAAAGCTTTATGGTTTTAGCCCTCTCATTGAAGTCTATGATCTGGACAAAAAATTTTTAGTAAAAATTTATATCAGTAAAAATGTTTTGAGCATGTGTCTCCAATATACATAATTTTATTTATGGATGATACAATCTACCACCACCAATATTAAATACTAATAAAGCTTGTTTTTTAAAAAATTAGATAAATATAACAGAACTTCCATTATCACCCTTTCCGGTAGATCATTTGTGCATAGCCTGGGATATATAAATCCACCCTGGAGACTACTGTTCTAAACCACCAAAGGCTAAATAACATTTTTGACAAACACTGATAACATTAATGTCAGCAAAAGACTTCCGTGTTAACAAATGGCTAGAGTTGACAAAGTGTGAAGAGGACCCCAATGAGCATATTTGCTGATAATGTAAGAAACTCTGAGTTTGCTCTTGCACAGTGATGTTTGTTCTCCCTTGCCTGACTTACGGAGACAGCAAGACTGATCTGACTTGGTAGGAGCAAAGACAGACTTGCTTTTGGTCGCTGATGTAGGGTACAGTGCTCTTGACTCCCTATCCCTTTTCTCATTACCAAGTTCCTAGAGCTGAGCTTGGCTCTGGACTGACTTTTTGGCAAAAGATACTTAGAATTTGACTTGGGGTAATCCCTGGGGAAATTTAATGATTTGGAGCTTAGAGAGCTTTCCTTGTGAGGATTAGTAAAATAGATGGTAATTAAGCAGCTGGGGAGGAAGGAGCTGTCTGTAAGGATAGGTCATACTGTGGGGCACAGCATAGCTCCCTTGGTCCAAGGTCAAGAGAGCCGATGGGCGTGATCCACAGAACTGAACATTCTGGGGCAGCCCCTTGTAGGATTCTTAGCTGGTAAGGTAAAGAATATCTTTTCCTTTGGTGTCCACCTCCTCAGTCTAGTTCCATATAGGACTTACTATTTAGAACCATGCCTACTTACATCTTTTTAATTGGGTGATGTTTTTGAATTCTCATTTATTTGAGAGAGGTTTTTGTTTTCTGTTTTGCCTTTTGGGAAGCTGGGGTAAGGTAGGGAAGATGAAATTAGGAACAGCAATTTCTTATTTTTCAAATCTAGACTACTGTGGAATTTGGGAGGGATTTTAAAGGGAGAAAGTTGCTAAAAGAAACAAGTTAGGGCAGGCAGTTTGTCTACAACCCGGGATCAAACCATTGAAAGTCATGGCAAAGAGATCGCAGAGGTTTCAAAGCCTGTATCTCCCTTGTCCAGGTCACTCTGATTGATCTCTCCTAGCATGATCAGATTCTAAGGGCTACCAACGGGGTAAGAGAGGGCAGATCAGAAACAGCCCCCAACTTGTGGTCTGTTCAAGTCAAACTAAGTTTCAGAATAAGCACAGACTTTATTATTTGATGATCCTACTTCCTAATAGTTAAACTTCTCAAAGACAGATTATCTCCATCTCTACATTTTCTCTCTATTGATTCCCCAGAAAAGGCCAAATTGCTGAATTGGTGTCTGGAGTGTTACTAAAATCTTGAAAATCTTTCAAAAAGTGATAAAAAGACATTCAGAGGATATACTTATTTTAAAAAAGCAATATAACTATTGTATTCTAGGTGGACCTTTTCCATTTATGTAGTAAAAAAAATCAATTCATACAATTAACTATGTTATTTGCCTTCTTAGACAATGGACACGCTGGGAGAGGTAGGAGAAGGGGTGGGTACAGTGGTCCCTAGGTATCCGTGAAAGATTGGTTCTAGGACCCCCACGTGGATACCAAAATCCATGGAAGCTCAAGTACCTTACAGGTGCCCCCCCCCCCATGCATGGGATTTTGCATCTGTGGATTCAGCCAACCAGATGAACCCGTGGAATGCCGGAACATCCTGCGGAACAGGCACCGTGGCATAATTTGGCCAGAAGCTCCTAGAACTGGCCAACAAAGTTTCAGTCAATGCCTAGTTTTTCCAATAAATTTCTTGTAGCAAGCAGAGGTATTCACAATCATGCCATTGACTTTTTTTTTTTTTGCGGTACGCGGGCCTCTCACTGCCGTGGCCTCTCCCGTTGCGGAGCACAGGCTCCGGACGCGCAGAGCTCCGGACGCGCAGGCTCAGCGGCCATGGCTCACGGGCCCAGTCGCTCCGCGGCAAATGGGATCCTCCCAGACCGGGGTACGAACCCGCGTCCCCTGCAGCGGCAGGCGGACTCTCAATCACTGCGCCACCAGGGAAGCCCTGCCATTGACTTTTAATACTGCTCTTACACTATTGTAATAAGCATTCAATACTTGCTGGTTATTGTTGCAGATGGTATGTCTCCTGCCGATGCATTTTTCCCCCAAGATAAACCTGGCTTTTCTTTCCTTCACTTTCTCATATTTCCTAGTTTAGTCAAGAGACCCAAGCAAGTATCTGCTAGTATCTTTTATTTAGTATAAAAGCTACTAGAAAGCCAGTAAGTACTGTTAAGTCCATTTTCCTTTGCCTTTACTCTCAAGCGGCCAACTTGTCACTTTGTTGACAGTTATTAGAGCACTTCATGCTTCATAGAAGATCCATCAAAAATTTCCAATTCATCAGCTCATTAGCACAAAATGGGGCTTCAGGAATCTCTTTCTCTCAGTGTCCCAACTGTGCTTTTATAAGTGTTCAAACCTTGATGGACCACTCTGAAACAATGGATAAAGACCACAGGGAAATGAGAGATGGATGTTGATTAGTTTCGAAGGAGTGAAACATAGGTGAAGGCAAAGCACAGTGGGATTATCTGTGTCAGCAGAATGGTAATGCATGACTTTGCTAACTGTACACAGGTCACTGAATGTCAGAGCTCCACAGATCATCAGAGACCATCTAGTCAGACCTCCACGTTTTACCAGTAAGGGTGAAAGAGGCCAAAAGAGGGGAAAGGGACTTGTCCAAGGTCAATTAGCTCTTCCCAACTTTCCAGGCAACAGCTGGCTTTTGGCTATATGACCTTTATGCAATCAATTTTCAATTACTTGGACCACTCACTGCTAGCCCAGCGATCACTTGGATAATCCAAAATGACACATAAGTTAACCATCGTTTACATTGGGCTTTGTGGTGTGTGTTTATACTGACATTCCAATGCGTCTGGGTCCAATCTGAGAACTCACAACACTTCAAATGAAACAAGAAAGCCACCCTGAAGGACTGATTCAGGAAGAGCTGGAAAGTTGACCAGCCTTACTGAATGGACAGCATCAAATGATGCTATACAGCCCTCTCAAGAAGGACATGTTATTCTCAACATGTTTGTTGATTAACACCTCTTCTGTGCCCCAGCCAGAGTTACGAGTGGCACAGTGGGAAGGGGAAAAAAAAATCTTTTATAGGAGAATATACATATTGTTTCCCCTCCCTTCCTTCTTCCCTTCCCCTCCCTTCTTCCTTTCCCCTCCCCGCTCCCTTCCCTTCCCTTTCCTTTCCTTTTCATTCCTTTTCCTTGCTAGAAAAATGAACAGCTGCTTTATCTTCTATATAAACAAATATGTGGTTGAGCCATAGACCTGGAGAACTGGCTGTCAGGATGCCAAACAATAAATGGAAGACATGCTGGATCCCAGGAATCTAGAGGGGGAGGGGGGAGGAGGAAGACCTGTGAGCAATACTTTTTAAAAGAGTCCAAAAGTTAGGAGGAATAAGAAGGAATCTGTTGTATAGCTCAGTAAATGCCCTGGGTTTGGGAAAGGGCTAGTTTGGGGTATAGTCCAAGAGCTCTTCAACCAAATGGAGTTTCATTTCCTGATCTGGACCTGTCTGTACTTTGGGATTTGGTGCCATAATTTGCTGGTTTGTTGTCTGCAAACCCTCAAACTTGTGCTAAAATGGAGTTATTATTATTCATGTTCTGAAGGTGATGCTGCTGGTGACTGAGAAAGGGCATGGAACAGAAAAAGGGGCATGGACAATTGGCTTGAGGCTATAGTCCAAGAAAGAGTTCCTGCAAGGATTCAGATAGTGGCAAACAAAGTGGCAGTAGGGAATGCAAAATGCCTGATCTTTTGCTGCAGCCATAATTAAGCATTTTAGTTTAAAAGGTACCCCTCTTTCATTTTCTGGTCTAGAATAAACAAATCTTATTGATATAACAAAGTGCTTAATTAACCTGAGTTGGTACTTAATATCAATATATATTGAAGGAAAGACTTGCTATGGTTAACAGTAATATGGATAATTGAGTTATATGAATTTAAAAATGGGTAGAGTGAATTAAGACTAATGTACATCAACAGGAAATATCTATTAACATTCATTAGTTAGACTCTTGTTTGTGGTTCTTTGTTAGCCTAAGGAAGCCCTTTCAAAGGGCTGATGATGCCTGTTGAAAGTCCTGCCTGATGCTGAGGGCCTTCCATGGATGCCAAAGTCATGAATCATTCAAACAGAACTTCTGAAATTCAAGTACAGCACTTTGCTTCTTTTTCTTTTTCTTTTTTCTTTTTCTTTTGGCAGCAGTGACTATGAAGTAATAATGATAATGACAATGGAAATAAGAGTGTGATCCTACTTAATTTGCTGAGAGTTGTTTCCCATTTACCAATATTGGCTTGTTTTGTCTTGAGTGGTAACCCAGGTATTGGAACAAAGGTATATATATATTCAATGTCACTTGGCTAACCTATGATTTGTCAGACAAAGGTTAATTTTAAAAAATTGTTGGGTTAGCAGCAATAAATTTAATAACAGTCTGTGATTTAACTCAGAATTTCAATTTATTTGATGGGATTTTTAAAATCCTAAATTAACATATTTTTCTGAACTCAGGAGGTCTCATCTGCCAAATTGCACATGAGCTGGCCAACCTAAAGCTCAGCAATATTCTAACTTACATGGTGTGGGGATAGATTGAGGGATGCTATAAAGGACTGAAAGAAAGACTGGAACAAGAGTAGAAGTAAATGTAAAAACACCTGCAGCAAAGACCAGCCCTTAGTTGCACCATTTAGAACCTGCCTTTCCCTAAGAATTGTATGGTTTAATCATCCTCAAATCTTTTGCTTCTGAGAGAAACAAACACCTCTTCCTGATTCCATTAGTGGGTTGGACCTTTTTTCACCTGCCCATCTCCATGGACATATGAACTTTAGATGGTAACCCAACCCTGAATCTGGGAGCTATGTGTACTTTGTTCATTTCTGTATCTCTAGCACTAAGCACATTGTCCCCTGCATACTAGAAATTAACCAAAATCTTGAGGATGGATTAATGGATGGATGAGATGACTCCTACCACCATGGATGGAATTGATGTTCCAATAGGTGGAACTCACCTTTGTAGTAGAAGAAATGTCACATACAAAAGTAGCCGTAAGTAAGGATCCTTGGGGGAACATTCTGCTTTGCTTTGCTTTTGCCTACCCTAGTGGCTATTATTTCTTCCTTTGCTTTCAATGCCCACGCCCCAGCCTGACTACATTCCTGCCAAGATTGCCCTTGACCAATGGAAATACTGTAGGCTATGGTGGAACACCCATGTTCCCAGCATTTGGTCAGTGTCCACTGTCAACAACATACTTGTTGAAGAGATATAGATAAATGATCAGTTATTTTGTATCATTTGGATTTGCAATTCCACTCACAGAAGGTTGAGCTGGAAGCCACCTTCAGGGTATTCAGAGTCAACCCCTTGCTCCCAGATACTTCACATACTAACAACCCTGTGAGGTAGGGATGCTTATTATCTGTATTTCACATATGGGGCCATTGAGACATGGAGATGTTAGGTAACTTGCTTGGAGTCACAGAGCTTGGAAGTACTAGAGCCAAGATTCACACTCAAGTTTGTCAGACTTCAGAACCTGCCCAAAGAAAGAAGGACTTGCCAAAGGTCATTTTGCTGAATCCTAGTTCTTCTGGCTCCAATTTGTGTGCACAATTTGCTATTCCATGCCCACACTGTGGAGTTCCTTCCAACATCGTTTTCTTATTTAGAAGCACTTGTCTCCCCAAATGGACTGTTGATTCCTCCAGGGCAAAGATTGCATTATGTCTGTGTTGTTTTCTTCCTCAAGGGCTTGCCCAAGCTTTGCCTTCAGTAAATAATGGCCTATAATCAGCTTCTTAGCTGCTCCCTGGAGCGTCTTGGTGCCATCCCCCAGGACTATTTGTGGCTCAGAAGTTGGGAGGAGCCAAGAAGTAGAATTTGGGGGAAGGAATCGCCTCACCACCTGCTTTCTTTTTTGTCCTCTGCAACACAGATTGAAGATGGAGGCAAGGCAGCCTTGTCGCAGAAGATGAGGACTGGTGATGAGCTGGTGAATATCAATGGCACACCATTGTATGGCTCCCGCCAAGAGGCCCTCATCCTCATCAAAGGCTCCTTCCGGATCCTCAAGCTGATTGTCAGGAGGTAAGGCGCAGGGAGATTTGCTATAAGGTGCAGAGGCCGCTGAAACCACTTGGTTGGTAGTAAAGCCTCAATAGAGGCATGTCTCTATCAATATCAAGGAAAGAGGTGTTTCATGTGAACAGAATTTTGCAGACAAGTGAAGCAGAATGGCATAAGAGAAAGGGCCTTTGGTTCAAATCCTGGCACTGTCTCATACTACCCATGTCATCTTGCATAAATTTATTTTACCTCTGCAAGACTCACTCTCCTCATTTGCTTTTGAGAGAACTAAATGACTCAATACACACCAAGGGCCTACCTAACCCAGTGTTTTTCTGTATCCTCCTTCATAAAAGGCTGCCACTGCTGAA